>NW_015091045.1:2366244-2366654 GCF_001431845.1 Calidris pugnax
GGAGTCCCCATCCCTGGCTGTGTTTAAGGGCCGTTTAGATGCAGTGCTGAGGGACATGGTGTAGGGGAGGACTTTGTAGAGTAGGGGAGATGGTTGGACTCGATGATCCCAAGGGTCTCTTCCAACCTCAATGATTCTATGATTCTATGAAAAAAAGCAGGTGGCCAAGTGTCCCCAGGTCTGGTTCGGTGGGGAAAGTCTCATCTTTGATGGGACCGACGGCGTGGTGTTTGTTTATTTTTTATTTATTTATTTTTTTAGTGAAAGGACAAGGGGTAACAGTTTTAAATTGGAAGAGGGGAGATTTCTATTAGATACCAGAAAGAAATTATTTACAGTGAGGGTGGTGAGAGCCTGGCCCAGGTTGGCCAGAGAAGCTGTGGCTGCCCCATCCCTGGAGGGGTTCAAGG
>NW_015091045.1:2366664-2368410 GCF_001431845.1 Calidris pugnax
AGGCTGCCCAGGGAGGGGGTGGAGTCCCCATCCCTGGCTGTGTTTAAGGGCCGTTTAGATGCAGTGCTGAGGGACATGGTGTAGGGGAGGACTTTGTAGAGTAGGGGAGATGGTTGGACTCGATGATCCCAAGGGTCTCTTCCAACCTCAATGATTCTATGATTCTATGAAAAAAGGCAGGTGGCCAAGTGTCCCCAGGTCTGGTTCGGTGGGGAAGGTCCCATCTTTGATAGGACCGACAGTGTGGTGTTTGTTTATTTTTTATTTATTTATTTTTTTTAGTGAAAGGACAAGGGGTAACAGTTTTAAATTGGAAGAGGGGAGATTTCTATTAGATACCAGAAAGAAATTATTTACAGTGAGGGTGGTGAGAGCCTGGCCCAGGTTGGCCAGAGAAGCTGTGGCTGCCCCATCCCTGGAGGGGTTCAAGGGCAGGTTGGAGGGGCCTTGGAGCAACCTGGTGTGGTGGGAGGTGTCCCTGCCCAGGGCAGGGGGGTTGGAACTAGATGATCTTTGAGGTCCCTTCCAACCCAAACCATTCTATGATAACTCCTGCTGCTCCCTTCACTTGAGCACAGCAAAGACACACTGCTGGGCTCACGCTGGCAAAGGCAGTCACCCAGGGACCTGGAGCTGCAAAATATGACGGTAAAGGGGAAAAAAAGTCTTCCTCCAGCTGCTGTGGAGAGCTGGGCAGTGGGTCGGCCTGCTTGGAAGTCATTGCTGATGGGAGGAGAGGTAAAGGGCAGAGCTGGAGAGAGATGGAAGCCAAGGAGCTGGTAGAGTTAAAGAGGTAAAAAGATCTCCCCATCCCTGGAGGGGTTCAAGGGCAGGTTGGAGGGGGCTTGGAGCACCCTGGTGTGGTGGGAGGTGTCCCTGCCCAGGGCAGGGGGGTCAGAACTTTATGATCTTTAAGGTCCATCCAACCCAAACCGTTTTATGATTCTATGACTTCATATTTCATTTTCCCTTTGGTTTCTCCTAGGTGCAGCCAATGCAAAACCGTCTTCCACCGGGACTGCCAGGCCCGTGCCAGGTCGTGCCCGCGCTGCGAGCGCCGGCAGAGGTACCAGCGGGAGCTGGAGGCAGAGCCCAGTGCCCAGCCCAGCCTGTAGCACCCGGGGAGCCCCCGGTGACACTGTCCTCCTGGGCTCCTCCACCAGCCAGGACTAGTGCCAAAGGGAAGGGGCCAGTGGGAGGGGGCGAAAAGACCCCCCCCCTGCCCAGGAGCCATCCTGCACCCAGCCCTTCCCCACGCTGGGCGATGCGGGTGCTCCTGCCCCACGGAGGGACCCTCTGCCCAGCCAGGGCTCAGCAAGAGGGGGGCTGGAAGGGTGTCCCCCCCCAACTTCCCTCCTCACACTAACCCGGTGCTGCTGGGGGGGGGCTGCTCCCAGTCCCCCTCCTGGTGCCAAACTGGTACGTCCCCTCCCGCTGGAAGCCCCGGCGCCTTTTCCAGGGTGTCGAGGGGGGGGCTGGAAGGGTGTCCCCCCCCTCACCTCCCTCCTCACACTAACCCGGTGCTGCTGGGGGGGGCTGCTCCCAGTCCCCCTCCTGGTGCCAAACTGGTACGTCCCCTCCCGCTGGAAGCCCCGGCGCCTTTTCCAGGGTGTCAATCAGGATTTCCAATCGAGGGTGGCGATAACTGACATTTGATTAAAACTCTAGTTTTTTAGGATGTTGGATACTGAAAAACCAGTATTTTTTTACGTGGGGGGTTTTTTTGCACAAGCCGGCCTGCTCCGG
>NW_015091045.1:2368525-2370230 GCF_001431845.1 Calidris pugnax
AAAAGCCGGCCTGCTCCGGGGGGGTGGGGGCAGCCGTGTGGGGAGGGGGCAAAGTGACACTTGTGCCTTTAGGGACCTGCACGCCCCATGGAGGGGGGGGGACAGGGGGCACCGGCCGAGCATCTCCCCCCGGGAGAGCCCACCCGTCCCCATGGCCCCCCCTGGGGAGAGAAGAGCTGGGCTGTCACCCTCCCCCCCCTTCCCCCCAACCTGCTGCTTTTCATCCTCGGAAGAAATTTTATTTTCCTTTCACCCCTTCCCCGTGCAAAAATAATTAAAGTTTATTTAACGATGAGCGAGGCTGTCTCGGGGGTTTGCTTCTGCGCCGGATCCCGGGTGTGGGAGGGTCGGGGACAGGGAGAGGTGCTGGTGGTCCCCATCCTTCCTGCCTGTCCCCACACCTCCCTGTCCCTCCTCTGGGGTTCTGCAGGGTGTTTTGGGGACCTTTCCCCATTTTCCTTCCCCCCGTTTTCCTTCCCATCCGCTCCCCACCGCTCTCGGCATCTCCCCGTGTTCCTTCCCGGCTCCCGGGAGGGTTTGGGGTGAACCCAACCAGCACGGGGACCCCCATGGGACTTTCAAGGAGGGAGGGGACAAAAGCCAGGCCAGCTCCCCTGACACCCCCCCTACTACCTGGGGGTCCCATCCCCCTGCCTGGGGAGGCCGTGCCGGATCCGGTGGCGGCGCAGATCCCGGCTGAGCCGCGGGGCAGGGCCCTTCCTGCGGCAGGAACCTCCCGAGGAGCCGTTTCCTCGGCCGGGGCGGCAGCGGGTCCCCTCCGCCATCGTCCCTTCCCTCCTACCCCGAGGGGAGGAAAAGGGGACGGGGGTCTCCCCCAAAACCGCCCCTTCTCCTCCGTCCTGCTTGAGGGGGGGAACCCGGGCACCCAACGCCGCCGCGGAGCCCGGCCCCGTCTTCCGACGAGGCGCTGGCAGGAAACCGGGGCGAGTCGAGACCAGCCCAGCGCGGGCACGAGCGGGACCCGGTGCGCGCCCCACCGCCCCCGCACGCACCCGACACCAGCCCCAGGTGAGATTTGGGGACCCAGGTGGCTTTGGGGGGCTCGGGGACCTTGGGTTGGGTGGCGTTGGGGGTTTGGAGACGGCGGCGTGACCCTCGGGGCCGTTGGCGGGTGAGTTGGGGCGGTTTGGGGAATGCCCACCTGGGCTTGGGGCTCAACGGGGACCCCACAACTCGGCTCCCCCGGCGTCCCCGCGCCCCCCAAGGGGTTGGGAGGTGCCATCAGCCCCTTTCCCCATCCCGTCTGCCGCAGGCGGAGGCGCCGGGGCGGCCATGGAGGCGGCGGTGCCGGCGGAGGAGGCGTTGGTGCTGGTGGAGTACGGCTTCGAGTACCGGGCCAAGGACGGGACCTTGGTCTCCATCAAGCCCAACGAGCGCTACGTCCTCCTGAAACGCACCAACCACCACTGGTGGCACGTCAAGAGGAGCGGGGACGCACGGCCCTTCTACATCCCTGCCCAGTACGTCAAGGAGCTGCCCCCCATCGCCACCCCGGCCCCCCTGGACCCCCTGCCACCAGCGGGGCAGGCCAGGACGGAGCCGGCCACGCTCGTCCCTCCGCTGCCACCCACCTACGAGTATCGGTTTGTTGGGACAGAGGAGCCGGATGGAGGATGCTCCGTGCCCAGGAGGGACTCGGTGACCAGAAGGGACCCGGTGCCACAGAAGGACTTGGTGACCAGGG
>NW_015091046.1:0-1035 GCF_001431845.1 Calidris pugnax
GGGGGCTCCTGGACCAGTCCAGGTGGCACTGCAAGTCTTCACTCCCTAAAAACAACTCACAAGTGATGGGAAACCAAGGATTTGGGAAGAACTGAGGCACCCAAACACGCTGCCAGCTGGGGAAAAAGCAGAATGAGAATTCTTTTCTCCCAACAGGATGGGTTTAACTCTTGCCTTTCCAGCACAGGAAGGACATGGACCTGTTGGAGCGGGGCCGGGGGGGGCCACGGAGATGCTGGGAGGGCTGGAGCCCCTCTGCTGTGGGGACACACTGAGAGAGTTGGGGAGGTTCAGCCTGGAGAAGAGAAGGCTCTGGGGAGACCTTAGAGCCCCTTCCAGTCCCTCAAGGGGCTCCAGCAAATCCACCGTTCCCCACGGATGCCTGTGCCTTCCTCCCCACCAGCCACCAGCAACTCCTGGAAAAATCACATTTTGATCCAGCATCGATGCCCGTGATGGCCTGGCCACCATGGGCTGGGGGGGGGACAAGGGAGGAGGGGAGCAGAGAAGGGATGAGGAAGGAGAGGGGGGGCTCCTGGACCAGTCCAGGTGGCACCACGAGTCCTCACTCCCTAAAAATAACTCGCAAGTGATGGGAAACCAAGGAGTTGGGAAGAATGGGGGCACCCAAACACGCTGCCAGCTGGGGGAAAAAGCATAACAAGAATTCATTTCTCCCAACATGATGGGTTTAACTCTTGCTTTTCCAGCACAGGAAGGACATGGAGCTGCTGGAGCGGGGCCAGAGGAGGCCATGGAGATGCTGGGAGGGCTGGAGCCCCTCTGCTGTGGGGACAGGCTGAGAGAGTTGGGGGGTTCAATCTGGAGAAGAGAAGGCTCCGGGGAGACCTTAGAGCCCCTTCCAGTCCCTCAAGGGGCTCCAGGAGAGATGGGGAGGGACTCTGGATCAGGGAGGGGAGCCATAGAACAAGGGGGAAGGGTTTGACACTGAAAGAGGGGAGATGGAGCTGAGCTGTGGGGAAGAACTTGTTTGGTGTGAGGGTGGTGAGAGCCTGGCCCAGGTTGCCCAGAGAA
>NW_015091046.1:1220-13686 GCF_001431845.1 Calidris pugnax
CTGGCCACCATGGGCTGGGGGGGGACAAGGGAGGAGGGGAGAAGAGGAGAGATGAGGAAGGAGAGGGGGGGCTCCTGGACCAGTCCAGGTGGCACTGCAAGTCTTCACTCCCTAAAAACAACTCACAAGTGATGGGAAACCAAGGATTTGGGAAGAACTGAGGCACCCAAACACGCTGCCAGCTGGGGAAAAAGCAGAATGAGAATTCTTTTCTCCCAACAGGATGGGTTTAACTCTTGCCTTTCCAGCACAGGAAGGACATGGACCTGTTGGAGCGGGGCCGGGGGGGGCCACGGAGATGCTGGGAGGGCTGGAGCCCCTCTGCTGTGGGGACACACTGAGAGAGTTGGGGAGGTTCAGCCTGGAGAAGAGAAGGCTCTGGGGAGACCTTAGAGCCCCTTCCAGTCCCTCAAGGGGCTCCAGGAGAGATGGGGAGGGACTCTGGGTCAGGGAGGGGAGCCACAAGTGGAGGAGGAAGAGTGTGACACTGAAAGGGGAGATTTGATGAGATGTGGGGAAGAACTTCTTTGCTGTGAGGGTGGTGAGAGCCTGGCCCAGGTTGCCCAGAGAAGCTGTGGCTGCCCCATCCCTGGAGGGGTTCAAGGGCAGGTTGGAGGGGGCTTGGAGCAACCTGGTCTGGTGGGAGGTGTCCCTGCCCAGGGCAGGGGGTGGAATGAGATGATCTTTAAGGTCTCTTTCAACCCAAACCATTCTATGATATATGATTCCTACAGCTCTAAACCCAAACCATCTCACTTGCTCATTGCATCTACAGAGATCCCACCACCCCAGCACGACCCACAGCCGCTCCTGCTCCAAACCTCACACGCCACCACCTTAAATATGCATTTCCATGTCTAAAATCAAAGCTCAGACACAAAGGGCCCTGGAGAGCTGTGTGTTTCCAGCCTCCAGCCAGCTCCATCCCAGTTCCCCTGCTCCCCACCATCCCCAACTACAAAACATGGCATTGGTGTGCTTTGGGATTTTTTTTTTCCCTGTTGTTTTCACAGCTTTAGCCATTTTAAAACATGTAAATATGAAGGAAGGGTCAATGATTCAACAGTGATTAAGTCTGAAACATTCCACTTAGCACCCATTAGACTTTGAAAACGCCCGTTCTGTTCCCAGAGTGTTCCCCAGAGCGCAGCCCAGCGCTGGGGAAAGCTGCTTTCTTGGAAGCCTTGAGGTATCTTGTTAAAATACTGAGTTCATTTCAGTAAGCAGAAAAGAAAAAAAAAATAATAAAAAAAAAATAGCAAGAGACAATACAAGAATTAATATATTGTAGATTCTTAATACCATTTCCCCAGAGAGAGGAAAAACAACCAAGTCTAATGGAAATTTTCTATTCTCAAAACCATTTGCACCGTTATTGTTTGCAACCAAGAGAAGATGAAAACATAAAACCCCAGCAGCTTACGGTTCTGAAAATTGCAGGGCTGCCTACTATTTTTTTTTTTTTTCCTGAAGAATAAAATTAAACTGCACCTGGGATTTAAAGCTTCCACCTTACAAAAATATCGAAAACTTTGCAGGAGCTGAGAGCCATCCAGGATCCAAAGCCCACTGAGTCTAGTACAAAGCTCCCTTCCATCCCTTTGGAAAAATCCACACTGGTAATTCAAGTCCTGAAAAATCCTCTGGATTTAAAAGACTTTATGAAACATGCAATTAAGCAATGCAGTTAAATAACGGAGAGCCCAATTTAAGAGGGTAGCACTATTCTTTGCAAAAAGAAGGATCATTTCTTCCTCTCAATCTGCTCCCAATTGCACTCAAGATATTGTAAACCACTATTTCAGTTTCTCTCCAACCAAGAGAAAGCAGAGGAGAGAAAAAGATTAATTCACTAAATTGCATTTCCTTTGTCTACTGAAAAGCTGCTGTTAAATAAAGTAAAAGAAAATGGTGTTGTCTCAGAGGAGGGACATATCCCCCACGCAGCCCGTGCAAGGGTGGCCACCATCCATCCCATACACGCACCAGGGAGCTGGGGATGCCCAACGAGGTTCTACCACCTTGACTAAAAGGTTCCTTCTTTAAAAAAAATCTATTTAAGGAGGAAATAGCTGCCAGCAAGACATTTTATAACACTCTTTGGCAGCTACAATTCTATTAACCTCCAAAATAAGGAGTGACAGCACGACTGCCAGTCCTCAGCTATAATTAGGGAGGGCCACCGAGGGTCAGTGTCGCGGGGCACCTTCAACGTGGCATAACTTGGCAAGGGTAGGGCTAGGGCAAGCTGCGCCCACGCTGCAAATAAACTTATCTCAAGCTAAGCTGATGATTTCATTTCCCCGGTGAATGAGATATCTAATTATCAATAATTCATAGGCACAGACAGACGTGCAAGTGGTTTTGAGAACTGAAGTAGAAACAGGAGTAACGATTCTTGGAATAAGAGGCAGCAGAGAGAGACAGATCCGGAGAAGGGAAGAGGAGGTGCATTTTGCATGCACGTGTCAAAACCAATCTAATTTCAATCACATACGTGACAGTCTGGGTGCCAGTTTAAGGGGGGTATTCCCCCCTGGACACTCCGCGGTGGGTATATGACAGGATGCTTGCCTGGATGGAGCCCAGCTCTACCTATCCGGATGGACAACTCGCTCTCGTAGTCCAGCTGATGGGCAGGTTCCTGCTCGTATTTTTCTTTCACCGCTCGTTGGTCGCAGCTCAGGGCAAAGGCTGCGTGGGGAGGTCCGCTGAAACCCTGCAAGGCAAGAGAGGAATTTAAGGTTTTTCCCATGTTTCCCCCATCAGTCTTTTCCCAACCCCATCCGTGGGGACCACTCTGGCATCTCTACAGTTGGGAAGCCAACCAGGGCATGTGTCATAGCAGCTGCATGGAAACACGTCTTTTGGGTTCCCTCCTCTCTCTACAGACCATCAAGCTGTTTAGATTTAAACGTGCATTTCCAGCAGAAATGTCAAGAACAGGGTGAGGAGGAGCCGTGGCCCAAGAATTATGGGCCCATCTGGTGAGGCCCCATGTGGAAAACTATATCCAGTTCTGGACTCCCCGGTTCAAGGACAGGGAACAGCAGAGGGCTACAAAAGATGCTGAGGGGCCTGGAGCATCTCTCTGATGAGGAAAGGCTGAGGGACTTGGGGCTTTTTAGTCTGGAGAAGAGAAGGTTGAGGAGGGATCTGACCAATGTCTATAAATACTTAAAGTGTGGGTGTCAGGAGGATGGGGCCAGTCTTTTTTCAGTGACAAGAGAAGAGGAAATGGGCACAAACTTGACCATAAGAAGTTCCATCTAAACATGAGGAGGAACTTCTTTACTTTGAGGGTGGGAGAGCCCTGGCAGAGGCTGCCCAGAGAGGTGGTGGAGTCTCCTTCTCTGGAGACATTCAAACCCCACCTGGTCACATTCCTGTGGGACCTGCTCTGGGTGGACCTGCTCTGGCAGGGGGTTGGACTGGATGATCTCCAGAGGTCCCTTCCAACCCCATATCGTTCTGGGATTCTGTATGGGGCTAAAGATAGAAAAAGCCAAAATTCACACACATTAACAGCAAGAAATGCAGTTCCACAAACACAAAAAAATGCAGTTCCATAGGCTCAACTCCCTCCAAATAAATCCTGGAGGAGAGCAGCAGACAAGGAGGGACATCCAGTGCTGCCAGAGAGGGTCGAGCTGCTGGGCTGACCTCTGGAGAAGTTGGCTTTGCAGTAGGGTACTGCTTCTTCAGGGTGGCCGGAGTCTGCGAGGGAAATGGCTCGTTCAAAACTGAACCCATTGGAGCATCAGACGAAACACTATGTTCACAACCACCCGGTGTTATTTCGGTGGGACTGGTCCAGATGGCCTGACGAAACTCTCCAGGCTCGCTTGGAATATGTTCCCACCCCATTTGTAACCTCCAGAAAGCAGAGAGGGACGGCCAAAAGCAATACCCTCCAGCTATGTGGAGAGTCTGCAGGGAATGGGAGCAGACGCCCTGTGGCAAGAGGGACCAGGCTGTGAAAACCAGCCGAGAGCGACGATCTGCCAGAATCTTTATTTACATCAGCCAAAAAATCCTGGCAGACACCGTTTCTGCTTTCCCCCCTCCCCATCTTCCCCCCCAATGCTGGACATGCAGCAGGAATGTCTGCATCTCTGGATGCCCACGGGCTGCTCAAACCCACCCAGATGGAGCTCCAAACCTGATGGGAAAGGCAGGGTTAGAGGAATAACCGCCCAGCTGAGAGATGGGAACTCGTCCCAGTATGACCCAGTGTAACCAGCTCCACCCAGAACATGGGGAGAGGGACCCCGAGTCCCCATCCCCACGCAGGGCAGGGGGACCAGCCCCCAGGAGCATCTTCAAGGAGGGATGTCCTGGCATCACCACTGGGACCAGGGGTGTAGCTGTGGGATCGATGGCAGCAGAATAAACCAACATCCCCTGAACAGCCAGAGCTGGTAACGAGAGACTTGGCAAGTAAGGTCACGTTAAACAACAATAAATGGGAGCATCTTCAAGGAGGGATGTCCTGGTGGCACCCAGTATCACCACTGGGACCAGGGGTGTAGCTGTGGGATCGATGGCAGCAGAATAAACCAACATCCCCTGAACAGCCAGAGCTGGTAACGAGAGACTTGGCAGGTAAGGTCACGTTAAACAACAATAAAGGTTAAAGATGAATAACTAAATCATCTATTCTCCCCTCATTTGCATAATACAGTCTGACCAGCCCTATTAATACTAATGACATATTTGCTGTCCGCTCTCTGTTGCAGTTTAATCAGGGTGCTTTCACCTCCGCTCACCCCGCAGCGACAGGATGAACCCATGAGGTGCCCGTGTTTAAATCCCAGTGGGAAAAGGGAGACCCCCCCACCCCAGATCCCACCCCCCCCGGGAGACACCAGCAGCTCCGCACCTCGTCTCAGGAGCGGTACCTGGAAAAGCAGGTAGAAAAACAAGTGTTTTCCAGCCAAACCTGGATCTAACATGGTGCAGTGAGGACGGAGAGGAACTCCAGCATCAAGACCTGACTCAGAGAAGGGAAAAAGAGAGAGAGGATGGAAGGTCACAGGCTGCAGTGTGGTGTCCCAATACCCAGGAGAGCCCAGTCCAGCTGAAGCTGAAGGAGCTTTCACCTCTGGGAAAGCAGTAGCATCACTTTCTGAAAAACTCCAAGCCGAGGAGAAGCCAGGATGGGAATTTGAGGCTGCAGAAGTAAAAGTCTCAAGCTTAAGCACACGGGAAGGGTTTGCCAGCGCTGCACGGGGCTCTCCCTCACCTCGGACCCCAGGAACACCAGGTTTTATGGAGCAGAAACTCAGCTTCCTCATGGCTCCAACCAGCATTTAGCTAAATGAGCTATAAACACTGCGACAGCAGCTTCGAGGGCTTTATCACCACCTGATTTGTGGCTTCCCCCCAGCCCAAACCTCTCCACTGCTACTGGTCCGTGCAGGCAGGGCAGAGAGCCCAGGGCACGGCCAGAGCCTGCAGGACCCAGAGAGTGAGACCCCGGGAACACCAGGTTTTATGGAGCAGAAACTCAGCTTCCTCATGGCTCCAACCAGCATTTAGCTAAATGAGCTATAAACACTGCGACAGCAGCTTCGAGGGCTTTATCACCACCTGATTTGTGGCTTCCCCCCAGCCCAAACCTCTCCACTGCTACTGGTCCGTGCAGGCAGGGCAGAGAGCCCAGGGCACGGCCAGAGCCTGCAGGACCCAGAGAGTGACAATAACCCCCTTGGGGGGGGGAAAGAAACCACTTCTACGAGCAGGAGGGGCTATCACTCAGCATGGACCCTCTATTTCCATCAGACAGATGCAGACAAGGTCCTCGTGAGGTCAAGACTACTCGCCTCAAGGTCCACAGTCCTGATGAGAAGCCCCTCCACCCCCAGCTATTTTTTGGGCTACCACTCTCGGCAGAGCAAACGCCCATGGACGTGGTACCCGGGAAGCTGCTCGCACCCAAAGGGAGGCAAACTCGAAGATACTTGAGATGTTTCTCATCAGGTCAGGTCACCCCGCTGTTGGCAGCACACACACGCAACGCTGGCAATTTGGAAAAAATATTGGTGACCTTCAGTAAAGCACACGATTTATTCCAACTGTGATTGCTCTGAGTCATTCCAGTCCGGTCCCTGCATGAGTCCCTTAATTGGAATGTGTCAGTGGGTTAAAAAAGCATTAGAAAGAGAAGAGGAAAGTCAACCCACGTTAATTAGTTTATTACCACCTGATTTGTGGCTTCCCCCCAGCCCAAACCTCTCCACTGCTACTGGTCCGTGCAGGCAGGGCAGCGAGCCCAGGGCACGGCCAGAGCCTGCAGGACCCAGAGAGTGACAATAACCCCCTTGGGGGGGGGAAAGAAACCACTTCTACGAGCAGGAGGGGCTATCACTCAGCATGGACCCTCTATTTCCATCAGACAGATGCAGACAAGGTCCTCGTGAGGTCAAGACTACTCGCCTCAAGGTCCACAGTCCTGATGAGAAGCCCCTCCACCCCCAGCTATTTTTTGGGCTACCACTCTCGGCAGAGCAAACGCCCATGGACGTGGTACCCGGGAAGCTGCTCGCACCCAAAGGGAGGCAAACTCGAAGATACTTGAGATGTTTCTCATCAGGTCAGGTCACCCCGCTGTTGGCAGCACACACACGCAACGGCGGCAATTTGGAAAAAATATTGGTGACCTTCAGTAAAGCACACGATTTATTCCAACTGTGATTGCTCTGAGTCATTCCAGTCCGGTCCCTGCATGAGTCCCTTAATTGGAATGTGTCAGTGGGTTAAAAAAGCATTAGAAAGAGAAGAGGAAAGTCAACCCACGTTAATTAGTTCATGCCACTAATTAGTGCTAACTGAAATAACCACGGGGGCTGATTATTTAAAAAAAAAAAAAAAAAAAAAGCCTGATGCAATGAGAGATTTGGGCAGGAAGAGCCACAGAGCTCAGGAGGAAAACTATTCTGGGATGTGGGAGTCCCCACCGCGCTCGGCTCTGCTCGTGGAGCTCCAGCCGAGGGGTCAT
This sequence comes from Calidris pugnax, assembly GCF_001431845.1. Lineage (NCBI taxonomy): Eukaryota > Metazoa > Chordata > Aves > Charadriiformes > Scolopacidae > Calidris > Calidris pugnax. Next base: position 8,221 of record NW_015091046.1, read on the forward strand.
CAGATTGTCACAGCCCTGGTGGGTAGAAGTGGAGGAGAAGAGACAGGTATCTCTGCAGAGAGCAGAGAAGAACCCCCACTCCACACAGACCCCGCTTTTGTTACCCAAAAGCTGCAGCAATCCTGAATTAATCCAGGTGGAAACGTGCCCCTCTCCTGCCAGCATCCTTGGGTGGTGTGGCCATCACCGTGGCATCGATGGCATCGCCCTGGTCCTGGCAAAGGGATAAGGAGGATGCTCTTGGTGGCTTTTAGATGAAGCAAGGATTTGGGATGGGATTGCATCCTGCACGAGTTGTTAACAGAACCAGATCCAATTTGAAAGAACAATACCTTTAAGAACCAATCTGCTCTTCCCCACCCGAGCAATGATGGAGAATGAATTAATCAAGGAAACGAGATGACAAAACCTGATGGTCTGGCTTTGGGTACCACAATTGGAGGCGCTGCTCTTCTCGTGCAACATAGAATCATAGAATGGTTTGGGTTGGAAGGGACCTCAAAGATCATCGAGTTCCAACCCCCCTGCCATGGGCAGGGACACCTCCCACTAGAGCAGGTTGCTCAAGGCCACAATCTTACTGGTTAAGCCACATCTTACTGGTCTTAACCCAGCAAACACCCCGGCAGCCCTGGAGCAGGCTCTGCAGAGCCACGGGAAACAAAGACCATAACGCGTCAAATCATGGCAGAAAGCACCTCAACAGGAAAGAGAAATAGAATAAATTTCACTACCTTATTAAAAAAATAATAGAAGATGTTCCTAACCAGTACGGGAGCCAACACGGAGACAAGGAGACAGTAACGAGCCCTGCTTTGATGGTGCCTGGAGGCTCCCATTTCACACTTATTAAAAGAGAGAAAGTGATAACAGATCAGTGACCAGAGAGGGATAAGGAGGGAGGGGTGGGATCAAGGAGAGGGCTGGGAGACACTGCACATCCCCAGCCCCTATCAGCAGCCACCCCGGCCGTGGGGATGGACCCAGCGTGTCCCCGTGGCCCCCCCAGGACCCCAAAAAGCTCGTGACAAGCTCTGAGCATCAGTCACTCGCTCAGCTTTGCTGCTCCTGCACCTCTGGGGACAGAGACAAAGGCTGCGCGGCAACAAAACAGCGAGTCCTTGGCTTTTCCGAGGCGGAGAAACGGGATTTATGTTCAAAACATGAAATAGGAACCGGGTGGGAAGAGAGCTCCCTTAGAAAGCACTTAGTTATCAGAGAGCCCCATTTGCATGTCAAACAACGGGCGGGTATTTTGTTATTTGAAACAACACCTCAGGGGCTCGATGCTCCCAAAGGAACACCCTGATGCCAGCAGCACCCATTTGTATCCCACCCGGAGCTGAGGAAGGCAAGAGCGATGGCGAGGTACCCCATACACCCCCATCCTCCCTCACCCCACACACCCCCATCCTCCCTCAGCTTCATCTCTTGGGAGCCCAGAGTGATGGTGAGGTACCCCATGCACCCTCATCCTCCCTCAGCTTCATCTCTTGGGAGCCAGGCAGGTGATTCTGCTCCCAAAGTCCCTGGATGGTCCCACCGATGGTCCCATGGGACCTGCCCCACCACCCAGGGTGCAGAAGGCAGGTCCTCCTGCTCACCCCCACGCTTCTCCAGAGCCCCCCTCATCTCAAACTACATTTTTTTAAATAATAATAATAATTAAAGATAAAGCCACCCACCACCTGGCTGCATCGCTTCCCATCCCAGCCCCACGCCGGAAAAGACATCGGGCTGAGGCTTCATACAAAGACCCCATGTCACCCCACGGGGACCAGAAGCCAACAGTCATTAGAAGAGCACAAGAGTTGGGTGGGTGAGGACCTGCCTGGGAGAGGGTTCAAAGGCTGCGGCAAGCTGTGCTGCCAAAAGCCAAGGTGCCACCAGGAGCCATGATGTCACCAGGAGCCACCAGGTGCCCCTCCAAAAAATGCTCAGCCAGCTCTGTGTTCCCCCAGCACAGAATCCCCCCAAAACCAACACGTCCCACCACCTCTCCTAGGGGAAAAAAAAAATGGGAGAGGGTTCAAAGGCTGCGGCAAGCTGTGCTGCCAAAAGCCAAGGTGCCACCAGGAGCCATGATGTCACCAGGAGCCACCAGGTGCCCCTCCAAAAAATGCTCAGCCAGCTCTGTGTTCCCCCAGCACAGAATCCCCCCAAAACCAACACGTCCCACCACCTCTCCTAGGGGAAAAAAAAATAATCATGGTTTTGGTCAATATTGATGGGTTAAGGGAAGGGGCTGGCAGGCATCTTCATCTTCACACATCTAAGAGGGCCTGAATCACAGCTCCTCTCAAAGCCAGGATCGCTGACAATCCCCCACTTGAAACACTAAAATAAACAACTCGAGTGCAACCTGAAATACTCCAGGCGATAAAGGCGGCTCTTCTCCACGCTGAAGTGGGTGCAGTCATATTTATGATTAATGGCACCCAATAAGCAGCTCCAGGACACAAGCAAATCTCCCTTATTTCTATTCCCGCGGCGCCTGGCAGCCCCGTGTCCCAGCACAGCCCAGTCCAGCCGCTCAGGACCACACTGGGGTCCCACCAGCAGCACCCAAACCCCTTGACCAGCCAGACCCTGCCCCCATAAATTGGGAATAAACCTGGGGAGACCCAGCACACCCCAGACCACTGCTCTTACAGTGAGTAACCCCAACCCCACACCAACAAAACCCCGCATAATGAAGATGGAAAGCTGAATTTATTCTTAAGGGTCTCTGAGTGTTTCAGATCCATCTCAGTTTGTATTTTAATTTGGAGATCGCTAACAACGGGGCAGCAGGAACAGGCAGAGCAGACAAAGGCACCTTAATGGCAATTCTTTTTGGGCTTGCTAACGAAGCCGGGTCAGCGCTGACTATCATGTTGCAAAATTAATTTCCTCCATTTTTCCCCTCTTAAATTCAACTGCCTGAAGTTTCATAAAACCTCAACCACGGCATGTGCCACCAGAGGCCGTGATCGGAACCGTCCTCCGAAGCTTCAACGTGCTGCCAAATACAGAGGGAGGAGAGGATGAGCCCCAGAGAAGGGGAAGGGACAAGATTAGCCCCCAGGAAGCATCACATGAGGACATCAGAGGTTCTTTGGGGTCTCCAAATCCAACCCAAGCTCTCATCCCAACCACCAGGTCCATGGGCATCACAGGGGGATGAGGCAGAAGCAACTCCAGAGCAGAGAGCGGTGGGTCAGGATCACTTCCCCCACCAGCCAGGGAGCTGGAAGGGAATCACTCCTTGATGACACCTATGGAATCCAGTGGCACTGGCTGGGATTGGGATAACCCGCCGGAGCGGGATAACCCTGAGCAGAGGCACAGAGGAACCAAACAATGAATCCAGCCATCATTCAACACGAGCATCCTCATGAAACCCAACTTCCCAAGGAGGAACAGACCCCGAGGACCTGCTCCTGCTACACACCGAGCACTGCTGCCAGCACTGGGACCACCAGCATTTTTCCGGAGCCGTGGCAGCAGGCGCTGGTGGGGGGAGACCAGGGAGCTCCCCGCTTCCCACATCGAGCATCTTCCATCTGGCTCCTCCAGCCCCACATCCTCCCCCAGCCCAGCAGGCAGGAGGCTGGTAGCTATGGCAGCGGGAATGGGGAAGGAAAGGTTCATCCACAGACACACACAAAAAAATAAAAAATATTTTAAAAAATCAGCTTTTTCAGGGCAGATCCGCTCTGGCAGCATCTCACGAGTAGATCACATCAGACTGCAAGGCCTTTCTCCTCCCGACGGCACGGCCGGCAGCAAGAGCAGAGCCTTTCCCTAATAACTGCCAACAGAAAAGCTTAAGTGAATATTAAGGCAGGCTGGTATCAGTTTATCTGTAACTAATGTCATATTATCGCAAGTACATTTTATTCACTGCTAATTATCAGCCACTTTGATAAGTCATAATTCTTGAAAATTGCAAACAGCGGCTCTAATCACCGAGCTGTGAGGGCAGGAGGGATAAATCCCCTGCCTTCGGTGTCACCCGGAGCGTGGGGACAGCCGGGGGGTCCCGTGGGGTGACCCCAGAGCAGCAGCGGGGACCTGCCTCGTCCGACAGCCACCACGGGGAGACCCTTGGCAGCGCCAAAACCCCCATCCCTCATGATCTGACAACGCTGAGCACACCCAGAAACACTAAATCTGGCAATCCTAGGGAGGGGAGGGAGGCAAATTTATCAAAAGTCACCCCAAAACTTCAAATAAACCAAATGTGTCCTCCAATGGGAATGAGATCAACACATCCCACATCCCGAGGGGAGGATGCTGGTACCCACTCCCAGCCGGGATGCGGCACAGCCAGACCCCCAGGAGCATCCCTGCAGGGAGCAAGGGCACCAGGCACCCACAAACCCATCTTTTAGACCAAAGCAACGTTCATATTAACAACAAATATACAGATATTTCTTTTTTCCCCCTCATTGGCACATTTGGGGCTTTGGGCTTTCCAGGAGGGAGGAAAAACACAGCAGGAATGTTGCTGGCACCGGGTCTGGGAAGAGGACAGGGAGGAAAGGCACACGCAATTCCCAGGCTCCCCGGGAAACCCAGGAGGTTTGTTACAAAACGTGATGTTTTGCAAGAGTGATGTTCCACAGGGCAGAAAAAGGAGGTCGTTTTTGTAACCTTTGCCATTGCAAAAACAAAAGCACGGGAGCATTTTTGCTCCTTTTGCCACGCAACTTCACCAAAAAAAAACAAACAAACAATAAAACCGCCCCACCAAACAACAAAACCCACCTCTGCAACAGCAAGAGACAGGTTTCCTGTCTCCAACCTCCTTGTCCACCAGGAAACCTGGAGAAACCTCCAAACACAACCAACAAATGTCTTTTTTTCTAAGGATCGGTTGCTCCAGGCAGAGTTTTTGAGCTTGCGAGCGCTGCCCATCAAACCCAGTTGGGATGTATACATCTTTCCAGTTGTTTGCTGGGAGGAAACGTGCCTTTTGCAGCCAGATCCTATGGGATATTTTCCCGAGGGGTATTATTTCTTTTCCTGAGGGCTGCCCCACACGTCATTGCCCCCCAACGCCCGCGGCTCAGCAGGACACGGCAGAGAGGTTTGTGGCATCAAGTCAGCGCTACAATATGAGATTTTAATTGTTAGCAATAAACCTTTAAGCCTCAGAAGGGATTAACAAGAGCTTTTTCTCCACATGCTTATTAAAGCCTAATGGAGACCAGCTTCGCCTCTTTTCCCTCTCCCTGCCCCCTTCCCACCTTGTGTATTTGTAGCGTGGCAACATGTATTTTTGCAGCCCCCTATTATGCAAGGCTTTTTGCAAGGCTAAGAGAAAAAAGCAAACAAAAGTTCAATTAACAGCTCATTTTTACACAATATTCTCCTTCGGTAATGATTTGCCATCAGCCCAGATTGAATTAATGGGAAGGGGAGGTGGGTGGTGAAACCAAGGGGGTGCCGCTGCCAGGGGGGGGTGGGCAGTGGGGGGCC
>NW_015091046.1:13696-34124 GCF_001431845.1 Calidris pugnax
GGCTGAGCCAGCGATCCATCACCCCGCTAACGAAGCACCACGCCATGCCAGTGCTGCCTAATTACATTACATGAAAACACAACTTCCTTCAGAGCTGCAATTAGCCGTGGGGATGTGCGCCAGTGCCCGGCAGACCTGGGGGGGGGAGAAGCTGGGGAGCAGCCCCCGCTCCCCACATCCCCCCACCCCGAGCATCCCAGCTCCAGGGACCCAGCCGGCAGCCACCTCGTCCCCCAGGCTGTGGTTTCAGCCCCTCTTCTTCTCCTCTCCACGTCCTGCACAGCCCCTAATTACCAAAATAGCACCGAAGCCCAGGAGAGACACCAAAGGAGCCTCCAACACCTTCCTGAAGCACGGCTTAATAAATCCACCTTCCCCTCAGCCAGTACAATTAATCTGTTAATTCATTACAGAAGAGAGGGGTAATAAGGGACAAGGCACTTCCTGATTACCACCGCCCAGAAACGAACCAGTTTCCCTTCCCTCGGAATCTCAGGACTGTCCCAACATTCAATTTTGACCCAGGGAATGGGATGGTTCCCCCCCAAAACCACCCCACGGGCAGGGCTGGTCCTGGGTTTGCCCAGGTAACACATTTGGGTGCTGGACTCCAACCAAAGCCAACAAAAAACCCAGAAATCAAGCTCTGAAATTGGCCATCAGAGCATTTCTTCATTTATAGTATGTACCTCACCTATAAAGTCTTGACAGGCCTTAAAAAAACCACGTATGAAACATAAACCAACAGCGAGACGCCTTCCCAAGCCTGAAATAGCCCGAATCTCTACGAGGAGACTCATCCAGTCAGTTTTTCACTTTGCATTATCTCTGAAGCCCGTGGCCAACAGATCAGAGTCACATTCCTGCCACCACCTCCTCGATAATTAGAGCCTGATGGGGGGAGGCAGGAAAACCCACCACGAAGGTTTTCACCAACGAGGACACGTCACCCCACGTGCCTGGAGCATCGTGGGGGTGTGAGAGAGGAGACACCCACGGGCTCCAAACAACAGCAGAGGAGCCCAGAAAGGAATAAATGCTGGTTTTTTCACCCCAATTCCACTCTCCAGCAGGTCAGCAGCCTGTCAATAAGGCACGATGTGCCACTGGATTAAGAGCAAATGCCCATTTGACACCACTCACGGGCAGCCACGGCGAGGCAAGACCTACCCTTTGGCCATGGAGGGGACTGTCCTCCCTGGGGGGACACACAACCCCCCGAGAAGCACAAAAATGACTCTTTCCAGCTCGCCTTCAAGGCAGAGAGCGTGTCAAATCAGGCTGGGTGAGTCAGAGTTTACCCTGAGAGCGAGCTGGCACGGTGCAGCATTTCCAGATCTGTGTGTGTATATATATATATATACACATTTTTTTCCCCCCGTGATCTCCGTCACCAATTGCAACCTCACTCGCTGCCACTCTGTCACATTAATGGCAGGTTTCCTTTTCACAGCAGAGGCATTAATTTGGGGTTACGCCACGAGCAAATTCAAAAGGCAGATTTTTAAGATGAAGGAAGAGGCGAGGAAGCCTCCCCGGCGCTCAGCGTGCCCACGGATACACAGGATCCGCTTCGGCTGTTCGGAGTAAGAGCAGGGATGCTGCAGGAGCCAGATTCCCAAATCTTGCCCCCGAGCCCGCCAGGAGGCAGGCAGGGTGCAGAGCATCACCCACCACTTTTTAGAGCCCAGGAGATTTCCACCACCAGAGCCCATGGGATGGTCCAAGCACCCATGTCCCACACCCACTCCCTGCTCTCTCACAGCAGCTTGCTTCCTGCTTATTCCAGGAGGGCAGGATGCAGAGCATCACCCACCAGTTTTTAGAGCCCAGGAGGTTTCCACCACCAGATCCCATGGGATGGTCCAAGCACCCACGTCCCCTCTGGTCCGTGTGGCTGCCAGCAGCACCCACTCCCTGCTCTCCCACAGCAGCTTGCTTCCTGCTTATTCCAGGACTGAAAATTAAGATAAAAATGCTCAAATTCAATCAGAAAAAAAGGTCAGACACTGTCCAGGATCCAGCAGAACCCCCCGATGGTGATGCTTCCCTCCCTCCCCACGGTGCCAGCCACATCCCGGCAGGTCCGGGGCAGAGCTGGTACCCAACAGGCTGCTTCCTTTTGGAAAATTCATTCTCCTGTACAACTCCGAGCCAGGCCCCAAAGAGTAATTGAAATTAAATCAGCAAAGGCTGAAGCACAGAGGAGAAAAGCCCCATGTTACATTACCAGCCTTATCAGTGGGTAATTCCTGCTGGAGGCAGCCAGAGGGGAAAGAGGTGCTTTGTCACGGCCACCGGTACCGGGGAACAAACACGTACCCAGTGCAGGAGCTCACTGAAGGAAGAATTAAACCAGGTTTTTCTCACTCCCTGCTTTTTTACAGAGGGATTTTTTTCCACCTCCTGGCTCCCCGGGCAACCCTGCTGCCAGCCCACAGAGCCACGGTGGCAACCTGCTCTGGGTTCTGGCTGCCATCAGCACGTTAGTGATTGTCCCCATAAACCTTAACGAGGGCAGGAGGGAATCAAACCCTGACTTGTTTTCAAAGCATCCCTGCCCTTTAGTTCGAGTGTTGGGGCTTCAAACAAAATGTGTTTTTTAAATGCTTAATACATAACAAGAGAGAGAATTATAATTAAGAGCAGCTGACAAATTGCACTCTGGAAGTAAATAACCCTTTAACGCCATTAATAAAACAAAATGCTTTTCTAAAAATTAGTCTAATTACAACCTTGTGCTTTTTTTTTTTTTTGGCAAATAATTTCACTCTATCCAGCAACAACTGGATTTCAATTGCTAAAACCACTGCAGATGGGCAGGGAAGGGGTGGGAGGCGGGCAGGTTTTCCAGGTTGTAGGGGAAAACACACCTTAAATAAACCCTTAGGGGTTTTTGGGTGCTGGCCTCGAGAATTGGGACTCTCACAAGAGACTTTCAGAGAATCCCAAGACAGGACATGGGGGGAGCCAGTCCCAGACATCACTCCCACACAGCTCCATCACCTTCCAGAGCTGGCCTCGGGGAAGAGTTGGGTTGGGCTTGTTTGAGAAGTTAATAAAAATCATGCCCAGATACTCATACTTATTTCGAGCTGGAAGGGAAAGGACCTTTCCCAGAAGAAGCCTTTGCTACGTTGCCTGATGAGGCTCCCAAGAAAGCTTTTCCATGTCCTCGGTCATCGCAGCCGGATCCTTCCTCCCTCCCAGAGCCAACGGAAAAGGGCCAGAATGCCACAAAACAAAACAAACAGAAGGGCTGCTATTTATTTTCCCCCAAGCAAAGGACACCAGAGCAGAGCAGGAATGCATGAGTCAAGCTTGCGGCTCACGCGAGCCCATGTCAACCGAGCCCTTAGGTCCATCCTCATCCCCCCCAGAGAGGCAAACGCAGGGCTGTCAGGAGTGCTCAACACAGGCTGCACGTGGAAAAATGAAAAAAAAGGGGTAAAGTCCCTTTGCACACCCCAGACCATCAAAACCACCTCACTGGAACCCCTTTATCTGCTCATTTCCCCAAGATTTTGTGGCCCAAGATGTGCAGCCACCAGGCTGAGCTCGGCAAGATGCCACCCACGCCCCCGTGTCCCTGGGCTGCTCTGGACAGTGTTTCCGTCCCACGCTCAAAAATTTAATAAACTAGAAAATACACATGCCCCACACACAGGCACAGCCTTTGGTTGATGCTCGAATGGAGGGGAAAAGGAAAAAAAAAAGCCTCTACCTACCACGGCAATGAGGATGTGCAGCTAATTAACTTTCTAGGAGTCACAGATGAACAGGAAAAAGCACATTAAGGACGGGAACTTGTGATGGGCACGTCTCAGGAGGAATTGGCAAATTGCATACAAGAAACCTTTATTCCGATTATAAATTAACACCAGCGACAAGACCCGGCACGTTTTCACCGCCGCGTGAAATAATTAACCCGTCAAATCCAGCTCCATGCAAATCAGAAGGGCATTAGAAACTTCCCATCTTTGCTGGGGGGAACCACAGACGCTGCTGGCACCAAACTGGGAAGATCCACATCATCCTCCAACGGCCCCCATGGCACTAATGATGCCTTGGTACCCCCCTACACCAGGTATGTGCTGGGAATCCCCATCTAGTGACACCCCCCACCAAATAAAGAGATTTTCCACCAAATCCAGCTGTGATTTAGCCCTGAGAAATAAACTGGAAATTGAAATAAGGTGCGTTGTGTGAAAGAGCAGGCGCGAGGGTCCCTCCTCCCGCTTCGCCCCCCCCTCACACTTCTCAGTTTTCCCCCAGTACGTGACTGGCCCAGGCTGAGAAAGCAAAATACACAACCCTGGAGGCACATCCCGAAGCCACACCACAGACACCCCCGTCAGCAAACGGGGGAGCATCCCTCGGGGAGCTCTGTTTATCCAGTTCCCAAACCCTTCCCGAGGGGGCTCGCCAAAAATAGCCTCAAATTCACTCTGCGGAATGCCCCCTCCCACAGCAGGTTCCAAAAAAAGCTCACAAGCCAGGGTTTGCCAAAAAATAGCCAAAGGGGGCAGGAGCAGGAGGGGGTGATGGCTGGAGGGTTAATGGGATCCAGCCTCCCCCTATGAACATCCCACACCCATGCAAAGACCCTCACCCTGCTCATGAAAATCAGGATGTAGCTACAAACCACAGCCCAAAATAATTCAAAATTAATATTAAACCCAAGACCCGGAGCCCAGGCAGGGGTCTCGGCCACGGGGGTCCTTCCTGCAGCACGAGGGGCCAGCGCTGGCACCCGCAGAGCACCCACTCCCCCACCCAGGTGAAAGGCTTTTAAAAGGCACTTTGGTTACTATTTGTTTTAAAATCCAAGGAACGATCCACCCCGTCACATGCAGCTTTATTGATTTACTCTGTGCTCTGCAAAAAAAAAAAAAAAAAAAAAAAAAAAAAAAAAAAACAAAAAGCTCTCTCCCCAGGTTATAGATTAACTCCTGGTTCTCCTGAGACATCTGCCCTCCTCTCCCTCCCTCAGAGCCACCCCCAAAGCCCATCAGTTCCTCCAGGGGGGACCCCAGAGCACCCAGATACCGCAGCACCCATGGGGGTCCCGCAGCGAGCTCAGCCCCACACCCGGCTGGGAGAGACAGAGCTGTTTTCAGACAGATGTTGGAGGAAAATGAAGCCTGGAGGTAGAGGAGATGAAGCTGATTAAGCCTCATTATCCTATTAAGCGTGATGATGGCAGAGCCCAAAGGACATCACGCAGGAAAGAACAACGTGGTTAACAGAAGCACGTAGGGAGGTGGGCAGGCAGGTACCACCAGGCTGGTGGGCATCTCCCACTTTGCCACCTTCCCAGTCCCACCAGTATCCCACCTGAGAGCTCCCATTCTCTCGGAGGAGCATTTTGGGGCAGTGATCTAGAAAAAGGCAGGAGTGAGGGAGCTCCTGGAAGCCACAGCGTTAAGTGTGGATGCAGCATCCCACCCAAATCCCACCCATGTGTGGACTCCCCCAGCCTGCAGTACCATCAGGAGAGGCCCTGGGGACCCACCATCTCAAAGACAACACAGAATCACAGAATGATACGGGGTTGGAAGGGACCTCTGGAGATCATCCAGTCCAACCCCCTGCCAGAGCAGGGCCACCCAGAGCAGGTCCCACAGGAACGTGTCCAGGTGGGGTTTGAATGTCTCCAGAGAAGGAGACTCCACCACCTCCCTGGGCAGCCTCTGCCAGGGCTCTGCCACCCTCACAGCAAAGTTCCTCCTTGTGTTTAGGTGGAACTTCTTATATTCAAGTTTGTGCCCATTTCCTCTTGTCCTGTCCCTGGGCACCACTGAAAAAAGACCAGCCCCATCCTCCTGACACCCACCCTTGAAGTATTTCTAGGTGTTGATCAGTTCCCCCCCTCAGCCTCTCCTCATCAGAGAGATGCTCCAGGCCCCTCAGCATCACACACACATGAAGATTCAGGAGCAAAATCAGGCAGAGACTGTCTGAAAACCAGAGCCAGGGCTGGATGCATCCCCTGGACTCCTGTGGGATTCCTCCGGGAAGAGAGAGAGGCCGAAGCAAGAAAACCCATCAGAGAAACCCAATAAAACATCACGCTCTGAACTAAACCCAGCCAAGTTGTATCTAGCTGACAAGAACAAGAAAAAAAAAAAATAAAAAAATTTAAAAATCCAATGGAGACGGTATTTCCAGGCCAGAATTACAGCCCTGGCTCCCCGTCCCCATCCTCTCTTACACCAGAAGTATTGGCAGGCTCCTGTTATAACCCAGTAATGGCCCATCAGCTCTCTCCCCAGGTTATAGATTAACTCCTGGTTCTCCTGAGACATCTGCCCTCCTCTCCCTCCCTCAGAGCCACCCCCAAAGCCCATCAGTTCCTCCAGGGGGGACCCCAGAGCACCCAGATACCGCAGCACCCATGGGGGTCCCGCAGCGAGCTCAGCCCCACACCCGGCTGGGAGAGACAGAGCTGTTTTCAGACAGATGTTGGAGGAAAATGAAGCCTGGAGGTAGAGGAGATGAAGCTGATTAAGCCTCATTATCCTATTAAGCGTGATGATGGCAGAGCCCAAAGGACATCACGCAGGAAAGAACAACGTGGTTAACAGAAGCACGTAGGGAGGTGGGCAGGCAGGTACCACCAGGCTGGTGGGCATCTCCCACTTTGCCACCTTCCCAGTCCCACCAGTATCCCACCTGAGAGCTCCCATTCTCTCGGAGGAGCATTTTGGGGCAGTGATCTAGAAAAAGGCAGGAGTGAGGGAGCTCCTGGAAGCCACAGCGTTAAGTGTGGATGCAGCATCCCACCCAAATCCCACCCATGTGTGGACTCCCCCAGCCTGCAGTACCATCAGGAGAGGCCCTGGGGACCCACCATCTCAAAGACAACACAGAATCACAGAATGATACGGGGTTGGAAGGGACCTCTGGAGATCATCCAGTCCAACCCCCTGCCAGAGCAGGGCCACCCAGAGCAGGTCCCACAGGAACGTGTCCAGGTGGGGTTTGAATGTCTCCAGAGAAGGAGACTCCACCACCTCCCTGGGCAGCCTCTGCCAGGGCTCTGCCACCCTCACAGCAAAGTTCCTCCTTGTGTTTAGGTGGAACTTCTTATATTCAAGTTTGTGCCCATTTCCTCTTGTCCTGTCCCTGGGCACCACTGAAAAAAGACCAGCCCCATCCTCCTGACACCCACCCTTGAAGTATTTCTAGGTGTTGATCAGTTCCCCCCCTCAGCCTCTCCTCATCAGAGAGATGCTCCAGGCCCCTCAGCATCACACACACATGAAGATTCAGGAGCAAAATCAGGCAGAGACTGTCTGAAAACCAGAGCCAGGGCTGGATGCATCCCCTGGACTCCTGTGGGATTCCTCCGGGAAGAGAGAGAGGCCGAAGCAAGAAAACCCATCAGAGAAACCCAATAAAACATCACGCTCTGAACTAAACCCAGCCAAGTCAGCAGAGCTGCAAGACACATTTGAAGGATGAGAATAATAATACTTAATTCCAGCATTCTTACACGTTAACAGTAGACCCAAAAATAGCTGCTCAGTGATCGGGGACCTACTGTGCTGAGCAGTATTTTTGAGTAAACTCTCCCTTAAAGGCTTCAGGTGTTGGCCCTAAATACCCTCAAATTCTTCAGTAAAGGCAACAGCATCTCATACACCCCCATCACCTGCCCCTCTGCACCCAGACACCTCCTCAAATACCAGCTGAAAGCCAAATTCTTATTTAAAAAGTAACCATAAGGTTAAATTAAGAGCGAAGGAAGGAGAGAAATTTGTTTCAGCATCACTGGGGAGGGACAGGACAGACGGGGCTGTTTGTTGGTGGTTTAAGATATTCCAGAAACTACAGAACATCCTGCTGCAGAAACATCTCCGTCACCTCCCCAGGCACCAACCCCAGGTACAGACACACTTTGGCTGAACACGATGTGCGAGGAGACAGCTGCCAAAACAAGGCAGAGACCCTATTTTTTTAAAAATTCTGGAGGTTTCTGCAGTGTTTTCACTCCCCAAATGCTCCCGAATGGTTTGCCATCCTCCACCAGCCGGACCAGCATCCGTCTCCTCCCTGAACTCAGCTCAAGGATGAACAAACACGTTAAAGGCTTCAACACGGGGAAAGAACAGCCAAAGATAAAGATGCAATAGAATAGATGTGTCTTTTGCGAGGAATTTAATGACTACAGCTGCTCGGCATCATTAACTGGTTTGTCTTGGAGGTTTTCACCCTCCCACCCTCGAGCAAACACCGGGGCAGCACCAGAGCCACCCGAGCTCCCTGGGGGGGGCTGTAGCTGGAGCCTCCCCAGGGAGCAGGGGTGATAAGGACTCCTTTAAAAGCTTAAAAGCTTTTACTACCTGTTGCTATCCAGCCAACCCAGCCTGGAGGAGCGCCAGCTCCCTGTGCAAAGAGCAGAGCTAAAAACAGATCCCTGGTCCGGGGACAGCGCGCCCTCGGTCTCACCAGCATCCCTTCCCTGCCTGACTTAAGTGGGTGGCTAAAAAAAAAACCTAAAAAAACCCAGCCCTGAGATTTTTTTTATGGGTTTAGGAAGAAGCAAGACTTTCAGAAGTGAAATGCAATGGTTTTAGCCTTGTCTGAGTGGCGCTGGCTCCTGAGAGAGACGTCTGGGCTCCAAGAAAAAAGGAGATGCATCTTGAGCCAGACTCCGTGGCCAGCACAGCCCGGGGGGGCTCAGCACTCAGCAGGCACTCGCTGATTTTTCATTTCAACGCATTCAGCTTCAACCTCCACCCTTGCTCCTTCCACAGCATCCCTCCTAAGCTCTGCCTGCCCCATCCTCTTCCTAAAGCATCCCAAAAATCCCACTCCCTGCCCGCTGCAGGGTGTGTGACCAGCCCAGGAGCCGTCACCACTGCCTCTGGCAGGGAGCACAGGAGCCCCCCATCCACCATCACCCTCCTGACCCTGCCTGAGCCACCTGGGGAGGGAACAAGGAGCATTTTACACTTGCCCAAGGTGGGTCCTGCCAGTTATCCAGCTGGAAGAGACCCTCCAGCACAAGGACACACACTTTTGTGGGAAATAAAACACACAGCAGCAGCATCCTCAGCCACGGGCTGCAAACCCTCTTCCAGCTCAGCATTAACACACACCCCAGCTACCACGGGTCCCCTGGGACACGAGCGTGGTGACACCGTGCAGAGCCCTGTCGAGACAGGGAAGGTGATGGCTCCTCTCCCCTCAGTACTTGGACTGGATTTAAAGCAAGATATAACGGTGTATTTTTCAAATCACAGAACGCTATGGGGTTGGAAGGGACCTCTGGAGATCATCTCCTCCAACCCCCTGCCAGAGCAGGGCCACCCAGAGCAGGTCCCACAGGAACGTGTCCAGGGGGGTTTGAATGTCTCCAGAGAAGGAGACTCCACCACCTCCCTGGGCAGCCTCTGCCAGGGCTCTGCCACCCTCACAGCAAAGAAGTTTCTCCTCATGTTTAGGTGGAACTTCTTACGTTCACATTTGTGCCCATTTCCTCTTGTCCTGTCCCTGGGCACCACTGAAAAAAGACTGGCCCCATCTTCCTGACACCCACCCTTGAAGTATTTATAGGTGTTGATCAGATCCCCCCTCAGCCTTCTCTTCTCCAGACTAAAAAGCCCCAAGTCCCTCAGCCTTTCCTCATCAGAGAGATGCTCCAGGCCCCTCATCATCTCTGTAGCCTCTGCTGTCCCCTCTCCAGCAGTTCCCTGTCCTTGAACTGGGGAGCCCAGAACTGGACCCAGTGCTCCAGATGGGGCCTCCCCAGGGCAGAGCAGAGGGGGAGGATGACCTCCCTCCACCTGCTGCTCACACTCTTCCTGATAAATATATATATAACAAAAAATAATATATATTAGTCTCGGAAGGAGCAGTGCATCCCCCTCATCACCGTGCCCACTGGCCACCCCTGTCACCCCTCCACCCCGCCCTTTGCAACCCAAGAATTCCCTTTCCCAACCACTCTTCCCTCCCTTGCCCGTGTCAAAAAGCAGTGGAGCCCGACGCCAGCCGTGGGGAAGAAGCAGTTTTCGTGGTGCAACTTGTTTGTTCACCCTGCGGGGAAGCACCAGCCCCGGGCAGCTGATCAAACACAGCCTGCCCCCAGCCCGCACCTTTAACCATCCCTGCCACAGCCAAGAGAAAAAGCAAAAAATAAAAATCAAGGTTTGATGGCAAGCAGCTTCCAAGGGCTCCGGCTGCCCCTGGCCCCCCACAAAGGGTTGGGGAGCCCCGAAAAGAGCCAGGGCAGGAGCAGGGAGAGCACACGGGGTAGGGGGGGTCAGGCTGTCAGCCCTCTGACGCCACTGTCCTTTCATTTATTTGTTCTTTACCCTAATGCATCCACTGGCACTGGAAGCGAATGGATGCATTTACACACCGTAATATCAAGCAATTTTCATCCTAACTGAGGCCGTTCCTGCTACAGGAGGCTCCAAAAGCTCAGCTGATGCTGAGGCCCCCCCCCCCCAGACACCAGAGTTACCGGTTGTGCCGCTCCTCAAATGGAAAACCCCACACTCCCAACCACACGTAATCCCCACTTCCATTAAAGTAACTAAAAAATTTAAGAAGCTCTCTGGAATTGTTTTGAGAATCTCTTTCCTAAGCTATGCTTGTGTTTTCAGCTGTTAAAAAAAAAATATATATCCAACAGCTTCCAATTTATTTATTTTTTTACTAATACTCTTAGATGGTAGGATGGTTCATTCAATTTTGAAATGCTCCGAGGGCTGGCAGCTCCACAAATTAAACCTCTGAGCTGAAACAGAAGGTCACACCTGAACTGCTCGCCAAGTGTTGCCGGCGAAAAGAACAAAAGCAGAAGCACGAAGCAAAAAAGGAAGAAAAAAAACCAGAGTGCAGACAGCCTGAAGCTGCAGACAGCGCTGGCAGAGCCACCCGGGGGCCTGGGGAAAACACCATTTTATTAAATTTGTGATAGGAACAGATTGGTGTCTGGCTTCTGGAGGGGAGAGCAGAAGCCCCCAGCCCAGTGAGACCCAACTTACCAGCGCTGGGAGGAGCAGGTCGGCCAAGTACACGAAAGCTGCTCCCAGGGTGAAGCCCACGGCCACCGGGAAGAAGGCGAAGGCTCCGAAGTCGCCGGATTCCTCGGCCATGTCGATAGCCGGGGCCAGCAGGGACCAGTAGGAAGCAGCCAGCATGACCTGGGAGAGAGAAGGGGAGCGGTGAGCACCACGGAGGCACCCATGCCACGAGGACCAACTACTGGCCACAGCACAGCAGCACTAGCCCACCCTCCGGCCAAGGAAACCCCCGTGCCCCGTCCCACAAGCCGTGTGGCCAGTAAAACCCAGCAGAGCCATGAAAACCAGCTTCCCAACGGAACAAATCACTGAAGGATGGAGAAATGAGGTTTTTTCCCCCTGTTTTCACCAGGAGCCTTTTTCTTGGCTCAAAAGCCTAAAGCAGCAAACAAACCGCACAAGCTCATTAGGGTGATTTTCCGTGGGATTAGCACAGCAGCAGGGTGGGAACAGGAAAAACGCCTTCTCCTCAGGGATTTTGCAGCAACAGGAGCAGGTCCGAGTGCTGCCTGGCCCCTACCCTGCTCCCCTGCATCCCAGCTGACGCCGGGATGAGCCCCATCCATCCCGCACCCAGCTCTGGGCTTCACAGAAGGAAAGAAACACAACCCTCATCAGGCAGGAAAAGAATAAATATTGGATGAGGCCCGGAGGCAAAGAGCCATCTCCAAGCCAGCCGAGGGCACGCCACGGGGCTGCCATGCAGATCCCAGCCCGCTGCGGTTTCGACGCCCAGCTCCCTGCCTCGCTGGCCCACACCACGGCAACCACAGCACCAGGGCTTTGTGACCCCGCTGCCTTCCTCCCACAGGGACCCACATTCAGTGCTCCTGCCCCACAGCCAAGCCAGAGCCCCCAGACTGGGAGGAGAACAAGTTCCCATCCCAAACAGCAACGCGCAAAGACCAGCGCTGCCAAAGTCCTGCCGGGGTGTTCCACCACCACAGTTTGCACCCAGAAAATAAACCTTTCAGGCAACAGTGCTGCTTTTTTTCCCTTGCTTGCTGCTTAGCAAGAAACAACCACCCAAAAGCCCACAGAAAAAACAGAATTTGGGACCTTGGGGGGGTCTGCATCCCAGCTGGGAGCAGGGCAGGCTGCAGAGCTGGTTGCTCAGTGTGTTCCCCCATGTAGGGAACAGAAAGCCAAGAGAGGCACCAGTTTCACAAGCTTATACTAAAGAACATAATATTACCCTGTATTTTATCACCTTATCTCTTCCTCTCCTCTGCTGCACGATGTACTGGGCCGGGTTAATTAAAAAGTCATCAGCCCAGCACAACACCAGCAGCCTTGGCCCTGGCTCCTCTCCCTGCAGCTGGTCAGCTCTGGGAGCTCAGCTGTGACCAGCTCTGGGGACTGGTCCCATCACATCATGCACTGGGAGGAAGAAAGTCAGCCAGATAAGCACAGATGGGCTTAAAAAAGAAATATAAAATCACAGTGGAGATCTGTGTTAGCCTTTGTGAGCCACCCTGTACCAAAGGCACCCACTGCCCTGCCATGGGGTGACAGGGTCCTCACCACCTCAGGATGGACAAGGTGATGCTCCCAGAGAAACACATCAAAGGGGAGCTTCCAATGGAAAAAGGCATCAGGATCCAGCAGGACGGAGCAAAGCAAGCCCGGAGGGACACAGAGAGAAAAAGTGACCCCAACTCTCCCTCCAGCAACTTCCCCGAGCTCCTCGCAAGGTCTCCTCTGCAGGATGCTCAGAAGAGCTGCCGCCCAGCTTGCTCTCACAGCACCAGGGCTCGCCCGCGGCAGAGGGGTGTGTAATGAACTATTAACATTTTAAATCACTTCTAACGAAGGAGCGAGATGCCTATTGCCGTAGACACCAGTCCCGGGGGGATTGTGTAAACCTCAGCTCGCGATGAGTAAGAAGAAAGCAGGCTGTCACGTCAGGCTGCACCACGGCTGTCAAACTTCATATTTCAAATGCCACCTCCTTTAAAAAAAAAAAAACAACCACACACCCCAACATGGAAACACAAGCAACGCGGAGAGGCTTTGCAGAATTATATTGTCATCTCGTGTTAAGATATCATTTCCCCACGGAAAACAGAGGCCTGACACCGCTCAGCCTCCAGATCCCGTTCACCACCGAAGGCAGTGGAGCTCCCACCAGGCTCCGGGGGCAGGAGATGACAGAGCCTTAACCCACCCCAGCCTCCCCAGGAGCAAACTGTGGGGCTGCACCCACCACCTGCACTTGCTCAGGAAGGGAAAGTCATTTATTCCCAAACCCTTTTATGCAGAGAAACCCCTGGACCTCACTTGGTGGAGGAGCTGGATCGCCCTGCAGCAGCCAGCAGAAGTGACAATGTCCCCCCCTGCACTCAGATATGGGGACATGGGCTTTGCCAAGGTCCCACCCAAGGGTGCTACCTCCTGCCCACCAGCTCCTGCCCACTCAGGGCGCTTCCCCGTCTGGTTCAGCAGCATCCCTTATCTGATGATGCTCAAGAACTAACAAAAGGGTGAGGATCTCTGCCAAGGAACTGATTTAAGTAACAAAAAAAAAATTAAAAAAAAATATATATAAAAAAATATCACTCACACACTCAATTACAAATCTTTGTCCTTGTCCAGCCAAGAACAGGAACTCAAACCCCACCGATGTCACTGAGCAAGCTGGCATCAACGGCAGGAATAAAAAGAGAAACAGCCTTGGCTCTCCTCAGATCAATAAAACACGAAGCCACTTCGGCAGAGGGTACAATTTTCTACACAAAGCCTTTTCCTCGCCCCAGCCAGGACGGGGAGAAGGACCCGCAGCGTGCCAGCTCGCTGGCACCGGGACACGCGCCTCCTGCCAAACGGGATTTGGACATTTTCCCCAAAAAGAGAGAGACTCGGTGCTCCAGAGCCAAGATGCATCAACACCGTAAATGCACCAGCTCTTGGGAAAACAAGCTGGGAGTCGATGGGGGAGGAGGAAGCGGGGAGAAGCATTATCTAAAGCATCCCTGGGCTGTGGGGAGCACAAACCCTTCTCTGGGATGGAACTGGAGACGAAACCCAGGCTCAAAACCCAAGTGCCTCGTGCCACGGAACAGGACTGAACCCAGGGCCGTGTCCTCAGGCTGATGGGAACCCCTCAAAACATGCAAGGCAGTGGGATTTATAACCACAGCGTGCCCCAGCACCGCTCCCAGGGCTCAGAGGGTCCCCATCGCTGGCACCAGCACCTCCTGCCAGGCAGGGACCTGGTGAGGTGTCCCCCTCCAAATGCTGGGGGGGCAACATTCGTCCCCATCCGGGCATCACCCCAGCAGGAGATCCCCAGGGCAGGAAAAGCAGAGGTCGAGAGACTGGCAGGACACTTTCCCAGCCAAACTTTTTCGTGTGACTTCATGAAGGCTCCGACAACAAGAACCAGGCTCAGCAGAGCCACGGAAATCACTGACGCCGTTTCAAGCAGCCCTGAAAGGGAATATTTGACACCAAACACGCCTGGTGGGTTTAAAGAGCGCGTCTTGATGATTTTCTGCTTCACCTGGGACAGAAGAATTTTCACTGAATTTCACTGAATTTCACTGAATTTCTAGAGTTGGAAGGGACCATAGAGATCATCTAGTCCAACTCCCCTGCTGAAGCAGGATTGCCCAGAGCTAGAAACTGGTACCCAGTAAGAGGAACAGCTGCAGGGAGGGAGGGCTGGGAGGGCTTCTGGTGTCTGAGAGCACAGCACCTCCGGGATAACACCGAGATAACGGAGAACATCTAAGAAAACTGTCTTATTTAAGAATATCGAGATTTAAGAGAAAAGCCAGAATTCCACATCAGATGCCCAAGCAAGAGGGTCCCCATCGCTGGCACCAGCACCTCCTGCCAGGCAGGGACCTGGTGAGGTGTCCCCCTCCAAATGCTGGGGGGGCAACATTCGTCCCCATCCGGGCATCACCCCAGCAGGAGATCCCCAGGGCAGGAAAAGCAGAGGGTGAGAGACTGGCAGGACACTTTCCCAGCCAAACTTTTTCGTGTGACTTCATGAAGGCTCCGACAACAAGAACCAGGCTCAGCAGAGCCACGGAAATCACTGACGCCGTTTCAAGCAGCCCTGAAAGGGAATATTTGACACCAAACACGCCTGGTGGGTTTAAAGAGCGCGTCTTGATGATTTTCTGCTTCACCTGGGACAGAAGAATTTTCACTGAATTTCACTGAATTTCACTGAATTTCTAGAGTTGGAAGGGACCATAGAGATCATCTAGTCCAACTCCCCTGCTGAAGCAGGATTGCCCAGAGCTAGAAACTGGTACCCAGTAAGAGGAACAGCTGCAGGGAGGGAGGGCTGGGAGCGTTTCTGGTGTCTGAGAGCACAGCACCTCCGGGATAACACCAAGATAACGGAGAACATCTAAGAAAACTGTCTTATTTAAGAATATCGAGATTTAAGAGAAAAGCCAGAATTCCACATCAGATGCCCAAGCAAGTGAAGCCTTGTCTCCATGGAAACACATCACCTCCGAGGCTTCCACACACAAAACCCTTCCATTATCCACGATTTCCAGAAAGGGAACTGAGGCAGAGAGAAGCTCAGACACCTGAGAGGAGGCACCGGGCTGGAAGAAGCTGAGCTCCATCACGCCACAGTGACCAGCCACACGGGTCCCCTCCACCCGAGGTGACACTTGTGCCACCAGATGTGGCAAAAGGGGCTTTCGCTTTGCACCCACAGGTCGCTCCCCCTTTCCCCGTGTGCCCAGGCTCACACCAGTCCCCCCAGATCACCACTTTCTGGACCCCAACCTAACCCTCTGCAGCCCAGACCATCCTCCTCGAGGTCACCTGGACCTCGAGGTCACCATGTCCTCCTCCTGGCTCAGCAGTAGCGGAGAAGTTTTTCGTTAATTCTGATTTTATTCTGTTTTGTGAGCTCCCCGAAGATGAGCAGGCAAGTAATTCCCAAAAAGAGAGAGAACAATCCATTATACCCAGTTTCACCAGGGATCCTGGTCTCGGAGAGCTCCATTTACACTCCCTGGAAGCCAGATGACCACCAGGGATCCTGAGCCAAGCACCAAACCAGTGAGGTTAGAAGCAACACCCGCCTCTGAAAGCGGAGGAACCGGGGCTTTGCTGGCTCTGACGGAGCACGAGAGAAGTTTAATTAAAGCTGACAGCCCAGATTTCAGAGCAGAGATAAAGGGGAAGTGAAGTTCTGCCTCCCCCTGCCCCAGCGCTCGGAGGAGCAGCCGCTTGGATCTGCGAGAGATCGACATCAAAGCCGGGGTGTTTTCAACAGAAACCCCTCAGAGGCAGAGATGCTCATGATGAGAGCAACGGCGCTGTCTGAAGAAACACTTATGGGGAGGAAGAGAGAGAGGGAACAGTACAAATAGGTTTCAAAACCAGCTGCTCCGCCTCCTGCCTCTTCCTCCCTCCCCAAGCAAAGCCAGCCCCGTAAAACCCAGGGAGCCCCAGCTTCCCCCAGCACAAAGGATGAGGCAGG
Source organism: Calidris pugnax (assembly GCF_001431845.1). Classification (NCBI taxonomy): domain Eukaryota; kingdom Metazoa; phylum Chordata; class Aves; order Charadriiformes; family Scolopacidae; genus Calidris; species Calidris pugnax. The sequence goes on from NW_015091046.1 coordinate 30,200, forward strand.
AACGGCCCCTCATCCCAGCCAGGAGGATTTTCCAGCCCATCTGGGTTCTCTCTCCATCACTCCCCCCTTACAGCCCCCTGAGATCCAGCATCCCGTCCCACCTCCAGCATCCCAATCCCACCCACACGCAGGGACCCACAAGTTGGCCACGGTGCCTCCTGCCAAAGGGCCACCTCAGGAGACGGTTTCTCCTCCAGCTTCTCCGTGGACACTTCTCAAAGCCACCAAACACACACATCTCCAGCACTTTCCCTGTCTCCAGCCCTTGTAGGGGGATACACCAGCCCCTTGTGAGACACGAGGCAAAGATCTATGGGCACATCCAGAGCAAAGCAAGAAAAAAGGAAGATGAAAGATGTGACCTCTGGTGCTTTTGCCACCAAAAATCTCTGCCATCAAAGAGGGACCTGCTCCCATATAGCCCAGCAGCTCTTGGTGGCACAATGACCCATGGATCTCTGGCACCTTCCTCCAAAAGAGCTGGTCCTGGCCACGCAGCACCAGGGCAGGGCTGTGGGGACCCTGGGGGACACAAAGAGCTCACCCCAGTCAGCAGCTCCAGAAACACGACCTAGAAACCCTCACAAACTGCAGCTGGTGGGTGGCTTACGTGGCAGCACCTTCTGCCAGCGGGACCGTGGCCTTTCCTCAGTGACATTTCCCTGCAGACACTGCAGCAGCCCCAGAAAAAATTCCCCTTTCCCGCTCCGAGCGCAGGGAACAGAGAGAAGCTGGAAGGAAAAGCAGATGTTTGCAGGACTTCTGCTTCCCCGGCCGAGCCACACCTCGGGGTGACTCAGTGCTGCTGGCAGGGTGACACTGTGGCTACTGCAGGGTGACACAGTGGCCACGGCAGGGTGACACCGTGACGGGCCACCACCCGAGCCAGCAAACAGCCCACCGTGCCCCGGTACCTCCTCAGCTGGTCCTGGGGGCTGCTCCAGGAGACAACGGTGCCACGGGGAGGGGACAGCCAGCCCATGCTGTCCCCACCACCATCTCCCTGACACCACAGAAGTGGCTTTGCACGGATGAGGGGGTGTTTCCAGGAGGAAAACCACCCCAAAAAAATCAAACCACAGAGGAAAGAGCTGAAACGGGCAATTCCTAACGCGAGTGATCCCTTTATAAACAACAGCCCGAGAATCCACCACCCCAGAGGAGCTGGATTATTCCCAGCACCTGCAGGTCCCAGGGAGCGAACCAAGTTCTGTGGCACCTCACATCCCCCACCAGGACACATGACCTGGCAGGGCCCTGCACACCCACCACACACCCCAGGAAGAACCACCTTCCACCCAGAGCACACCCCTGGGGCTCTCGGGCACATCCCAGCACCTGAAGGAACACAAATGTGATTTAACGAGTTTAAATGAGCCTCCACCTGCTCCTCATCACCCCAGCAGCTAGGCAGCAGGAGGAGGTTTACATTCACAAGCCCCAACATGATTTCAAGCCACAGTTTCATGTCTTCCTTCAGGAAGGATGCCCCAAGCCCCACATCAGCGTGCACCCCTGCTGTAGAGCTGCAGTGTCTTCATCCCCCCTTCATTCCCCATTGAGGTTGGACTTGATGATCTCATAGGTCCCTTCCAACCACTGAGATTCTGTGATTCTCCCAAGGGCTTGAAGCACCCAAGGTCTGCAGGAGACCGAGAAGCACAAAGCAAGTGACACAAATTACCCTCCAGGACAGGGGGTCATCATCACACCATGGAAATGAGAACAGTTTAACTCAAGAGCCAAATCCATCACGGGCAGCTCAATGTCCCCATGACCCACCTTGTGCCACCTCCACCCTCACCCAAGAGGCACCAAGAGGTGACAAGAGGCCACCAGCTCCCCCCGAGCTCTTCCCTGCCCCACCTGCCCCCCCCAGGCAATTATCCAAGAGGCACTAATGCAAGTGGGCAACCAAGCGACGCGTGGTGGGGCCTCAGAGGTGTGGGCAGGGCATGGAGAGATGGGGAGGGGGAGGATGCTGTACTTACCCCCGCGGCAAAGCCCAAGCTCCCATCTAGGATCCGCCTCTGGAAAAAAAACAAACACAAAAACAAAACAAAAAAAGAAACAAAACACACCATTTACTCCCAGAAGCAGCGGGGTGAAGCCACACCACAAACCCCACGGAGCAGGGAAAGCAGAAGAAAAGTAACTGTCTCCTCCCCATCTCTGCAACCCAAAGGGATTTCTGTGCTTTGGGGCTCCTCAGACCCACCCTCCTGGGGTGATGGCCCCCTTCACCATCACCACGAGCCCATCCTGGCTCCCTCCACACACCCACACCCTGGATGGGGCTCAGCCAATGTCCCCACCAAACCTCTCCCAGGATGCGGAGAGTAAACCCAAAACCCTCCCCACTGCCCTGCGTTTCCCCCCCCTCCCTGGAAGGTTTTGATTCTTCTACCAACAGGCTGCTATAAACAAAGCCACGACTCTCCCAGAAACCCAGCACCATCCTGCCCACTTCACTCACTCCCAGCCCAGTTTTAGCTCTTCAGCACGTGGCCCTCCCCCAGGAGGAAGGGAACCAACGTTGCTGCTGAGCAGGGAATCTCACTTCGCAACAACAAACTCCTGAATAAATCATCACAAGAGAGAGGCATAAATAATAAATTCATCCGGGCACTTCGGAACGCAACGGCAAAAGGGGATGTCTAATTTTTGGAAGACAGGATGACTTAACCAGCAGTATTTTGCTCGTTCTGAGCTGGGGCTGACCCGATCCCTGCTCCAGAGAGACCGAGGTGACTGAGAGGAACCTGCTGTCCCAAAAGCAGAGCCCTGCCTGCAGCTCTGCCCCGGGATTGTGCTACAGCACATACCACAGCCCAGGCTCAGGAATTTGATTTCCTTCTCCTCTTCTGTGTCCCCACAGGGGGAGAGAAATGAGCTGGATTTATCCTCCTCCTGCCCCGGGACCTCCCGGGGTCAACAGCAAGTCCCTCAGGTGTGGGACCAAGGCCAAACCCACCCCTGAGCAGAGCCCAGCCCTCACCCTGGACCCCCTTTTTGTCCCCTGGGGATGGGGGACGTGATGCCAGCACCCACCTGCCCACTGGAGAACACGAACACCAGCGCCGAGCCCGCCGCCGTCAGCCCCCAGGTGAGGAAGGTCCCCAGCACTGACTGGAGCACCGGCCCGTGCCCCGGGATCATGCTGGCCTAGGAGAGAGGAGCTGCATCAGGAGAAGCCCCCGGTGCTTAAAAACAGAGAATAACCCCCCCAAAATCCCTCATGGCAGGGGGGGACGACACATGACCCTCCTCACCAAAGGGGACTCTGCAGTTTAATCCGAGCTCTGAGGAGGAGAAGGGATGGGGAAGGGATGGGGAAGGGATGGGGAAGGGATGGGGAAGGGATGGGACACACCAAGTCCCACCCAGGGCACGGGTGATTTTGCGCTGATTTTGCAAAGAAACCCAAAGAAACGGTGACTCAAACCCCCACTGAGCAAGAGGCCACCGGGTCCCAGGCAGTTCCCACACACACGCGTCACGTCCCACTTCTCGGTGACACTTATTTTGCCTGAAAACCCCATTTCTCTCGTGTTGAAGGCAAACGCCCCCACAGCACCTGGCTGGGGCCACCCGGGGACCAAGAGAAAAGGTGAAAGAAGCCCAGGAAGAGGCACCAAACCCCGGGTCGGGGCTGTGCCCGGGGGGTGCCCGGGGCAGGGAGAGGGGGGTCCTGGGCAGGGGGTTAGTGGGGGCGGCCCGGGGACCCCCACTACCATGAAAATATGCATGAATAGGCAGATAAACATATTAAAATACAGGTGTATGTACACGTTTACATATCAATATGTAAAAATACATTTTTATTTATACACGTAACCCAAATACACACACATTTACACACAAACACACCAGGAACACACACACCACTGCCCTTCTTCCCCCCCCCAGCCCCTCCCGGGGCCCG
>NW_015091046.1:43032-46221 GCF_001431845.1 Calidris pugnax
GGGGAGGGGGAGGATGCTGTACTTACCCCCGCGGCAAAGCCCAAGCTCCCATCTAGGATCCGCCTCTGGAAAAAAAACAAACACAAAAACAAAACAAAAAAAGAAACAAAACACACCATTTACTCCCAGAAGCAGCGGGGTGAAGCCACACCACAAACCCCACGGAGCAGGGAAAGCAGAAGAAAAGTAACTGTCTCCTCCCCATCTCTGCAACCCAAAGGGATTTCTGTGCTTTGGGGCTCCTCAGACCCACCCTCCTGGGGTGATGGCCCCCTCCACCATCACCACGAGCCCATCCTGGCTCCCTCCACACACCCACACCGCCTGGATGGGGCTCAGCCAATGTCCCCACCAAACCTCTCCCAGGATGCGGAGAGTAAACCCAAAACCCTCCCCACTGCCCTGCGTTTCCCCCCCCTCCCTGGAAGGTTTTGATTCTTCTACCAACAGGCTGCTATAAACAAAGCCACGACTCTCCCAGAAACCCAGCACCATCCTGCCCACTTCACTCACTCCCAGCCCAGTTTTAGCTCTTCAGCACGTGGCCCTCCCCCAGGAGGAAGGGAACCAACGTTGCTGCTGAGCAGGGAATCTCACTTCGCAACAACAAACTCCTGAATAAATCATCACAAGAGAGAGGCATAAATAATAAATTCATCCGGGCACTTCGGAACGCAACGGCAAAAGGGGATGTCTAATTTTTGGAAGACAGGATGACTTAACCACCAGCATTTTGCTTGTTCTGAGCTGGGGCTGACCCGATCCCTGCTCCAGAGAGACCGAGGTGACGGAGGGGAACCTGCTGTCCCAAAGGCAAAGCCCTGCCTGCAGCTCTGCCCCGGGATTGTGCTACAGCACATACCACAGCCCAGGCTCAGGAATTTGATTTCCTTCTCCTCTTCTGTGTCCCCACAGGGGGAGAGAAATGAGCTGGATTTATCCTCCTCCTGCCCCAGGACCTCCCGGGGTCAATAGCAAATCCCTCAGGTGTGGGACCGAGAGGCCAAACCCACCCTGAGCAGAGCCCAGCCGTCACCCTGGACCCCCTTCCCAAGGGCTTGAAGCACCCAAGGTCTGCAGGAGACCAAGAAGCACAAAGCAAGTGACACAAATTACCCTCCAGGACAGGGGGTCATCATCACACCATGGAAATGAGAACAGTTTAACTCAAGAGCCAAATCCATCACGGGCAGCTCAATGTCCCCATGACCCACCTTGTGCCACCTCCACCCTCACCCAAGAGGCACCAAGAGGTGACAAGAGGCCACCAGCTCCCCCCGAGCTCTTCCCTGCCCCACCTGCCCCCCCCAGGCAATTATCCAAGAGGCACTAATGCAAGTGGGCAACCAAGCGACGCGTGGTGGGGCCTCAGAGGTGTGGGCAGGGCATGGAGAGATGGGGAGGGGGAGGATGCTGTACTTACCCCCGCGGCAAAGCCCAAGCTCCCATCTAGGATCCGCCTCTGGAAAAAAAACAAACACAAAAACAAAACAAAAAAAGAAACAAAACACACCATTTACTCCCAGAAGCAGCGGGGTGAAGCCACACCACAAACCCCACGGAGCAGGGAAAGCAGAAGAAAAGTAACTGTCTCCTCCCCATCTCTGCAACCCAAAGGGATTTCTGTGCTTTGGGGCTCCTCAGACCCACCCTCCTGGGGTGATGGCCCCCTTCACCATCACCACGAGCCCATCCTGGCTCCCTCCACACACCCACACCCTGGATGGGGCTCAGCCAATGTCCCCACCAAACCTCTCCCAGGATGCGGAGAGTAAACCCAAAACCCTCCCCACTGCCCTGCGTTTCCCCCCCCTCCCTGGAAGGTTTTGATTCTTCTACCAACAGGCTGCTATAAACAAAGCCACGACTCTCCCAGAAACCCAGCACCATCCTGCCCACTTCACTCACTCCCAGCCCAGTTTTAGCTCTTCAGCACGTGGCCCTCCCCCAGGAGGAAGGGAACCAACGTTGCTGCTGAGCAGGGAATCTCACTTCGCAACAACAAACTCCTGAATAAATCATCACAAGAGAGAGGCATAAATAATAAATTCATCCGGGCACTTCGGAACGCAACGGCAAAAGGGGATGTCTAATTTTTGGAAGACAGGATGACTTAACCAGCAGTATTTTGCTCGTTCTGAGCTGGGGCTGACCCGATCCCTGCTCCAGAGAGACCGAGGTGACTGAGAGGAACCTGCTGTCCCAAAAGCAGAGCCCTGCCTGCAGCTCTGCCCCGGGATTGTGCTACAGCACATACCACAGCCCAGGCTCAGGAATTTGATTTCCTTCTCCTCTTCTGTGTCCCCACAGGGGGAGAGAAATGAGCTGGATTTATCCTCCTCCTGCCCCGGGACCTCCCGGGGTCAACAGCAAGTCCCTCAGGTGTGGGACCAAGGCCAAACCCACCCCTGAGCAGAGCCCAGCCCTCACCCTGGACCCCCTTTTTGTCCCCTGGGGATGGGGGACGTGATGCCAGCACCCACCTGCCCACTGGAGAACACGAACACCAGCGCCGAGCCCGCCGCCGTCAGCCCCCAGGTGAGGAAGGTCCCCAGCACTGACTGGAGCACCGGCCCGTGCCCCGGGATCATGCTGGCCTAGGAGAGAGGAGCTGCATCAGGAGAAGCCCCCGGTGCTTAAAAACAGAGAATAACCCCCCCAAAATCCCTCATGGCAGGGGGGGACGACACATGACCCTCCTCACCAAAGGGGACTCTGCAGTTTAATCCGAGCTCTGAGGAGGAGAAGGGATGGGGAAGGGATGGGGAAGGGATGGGGAAGGGATGGGGAAGGGATGGGACACACCAAGTCCCACCCAGGGCACGGGTGATTTTGCGCTGATTTTGCAAAGAAACCCAAAGAAACGGTGACTCAAACCCCCACTGAGCAAGAGGCCACCGGGTCCCAGGCAGTTCCCAGACACACGCGTCACGTCCCACTTCTCGGTGACACTTATTTTGCCTGAAAACCCCATTTCTCTCGTGTTGAAGGCAAACGCCCCCACAGCACCTGGCTGGGGCCACCCGGGGACCAAGAGAAAAGGTGAAAGAAGCCCAGGAAGAGGCACCAAACCCCGGGTCGGGGCTGTGGGCGCTCCCCGCCGCGGCCCCGCCGCCACTTCCTGGTACCGGCAACACGTGTCGCCGCCGTCGCCCCGCCCCCCGCCGCGACAACAGCCAATGGAAGCGC
>NW_015091046.1:46411-47391 GCF_001431845.1 Calidris pugnax
ACACACGCGTCACGTCCCACTTCTCGGTGACACTTATTTTGCCTGAAAACCCCATTTCTCTCGTGTTGAAGGCAAACGCCCCCACAGCACCTGGCTGGGGCCACCCGGGGACCAAGAGAAAAGGTGAAAGCTGAGAGGAACCTGCTGTCCCAAAAGCAGAGCCCTGCCTGCAGCTCTGCCCCGGGATTGTGCTACAGCACATACCACAGCCCAGGCTCAGGAATTTGATTTCCTTCTCCTCTTCTGTGTCCCCACAGGGGGAGAGAAATGAGCTGGATTTATCCTCCTCCTGCCCCGGGACCTCCCGGGGTCAACAGCAAGTCCCTCAGGTGTGGGACCAAGGCCAAACCCACCCCTGAGCAGAGCCCAGCCCTCACCCTGGACCCCCTTTTTGTCCCCTGGGGATGGGGGACGTGATGCCAGCACCCACCTGCCCACTGGAGAACACGAACACCAGCGCCGAGCCCGCCGCCGTCAGCCCCCAGGTGAGGAAGGTCCCCAGCACTGACTGGAGCACCGGCCCGTGCCCCGGGATCATGCTGGCCTAGGAGAGAGGAGCTGCATCAGGAGAAGCCCCCAGTGCTTAAAAACAGAGAATAAACCCCCCAAAATCCCTCCCTAGTTCATGGCAGGGGGCACAACACACGACCCTCCTCACCAAAGGGGACTCTGTAGTTTAATCCGAGCTCTGAGGAGGGGAAGGGATGGGGAAGGGATGGGGAAGGGATGGGACACACCAAGTCCCACCCAGGGCACGGGTGATTTTGCGCTGATTTTGCAAAGAAACCCAAAGAAACGGTGACTCAAACCCCCACTGAGCAAGAGGCCACCGGGTCCCAGGCAGTTCCCAGACACACGCGTCACGTCCCACTTCTCGGTGACACTTATTTTGCCTGAAAACCCCATTTCTCTCGTGTTGAAGGCAAACGCCCCCACAGCACCTGGCTGGGGCCACCCGGGGACCAAGAGAAAAGGTGAAA
>NW_015091046.1:48053-51172 GCF_001431845.1 Calidris pugnax
GGGGGGGGGCTGCCACCGCCACCCCCGGGCACGGCGCTGCCCTTGGCGGCCAGGGGACCCCCGGGCTGGGCTTCTGAAAGGCAGCCCCTGCTCTTTGGGTTGGAGCAGCCCGAGATTGTCCCTTCCCGCCCCCCCCAGCAGCTCGGGAGTGCGTCCCCGCCACCGGTGTGATGAGTTGTGTCCGTTGCCTGCAACTGGTCACGCTTCGTTAACCACCAGAAGCTGCACCTTAATTATCAGCACCTGGAAACATCCCCCAGCCGTCCCCACCGGCATCCCTACCCAGCACAGCCTTGGGAGGGTGCGTCGGGCACCGCTGTGTTCTCTCCCACCCGTTGATGTCCCCTCAAAGCATCGTCACGGGGCACACGGTGGCCGAGCCTGCAGCACCGGGTGGGCTGGGGGCAGAAGCAGCTCTGGCACCGATCCCTCCCCAGCACCGATCCCCCCCCGGCAGTGCGGTGGCATTGGCAGGACCAAGGTTTATTGCCCCGGGGCAGAGGGAGCCAGGCCAGCCACGGGACTTGCCGGTGCCACCTGCTTGTGCCACACCAGAAGGTGCAGGGGGTGACAGAAGGACACATCCAGCTCTTTTGCAAAACAACCCTTCTTTATGAGAGTGTTCGTCCTTTAACAGCCTGTGATCGGCCTCCCCTGCCACAGCTGGGAAAGGTCAAGGCCATTTGAAACCTCCCTGATTTAGGATTTAATCAATCTCCCCCTCTAATTGCCTGCATCCTTCATTAGCTCCCCCCGTAACGTGGCAGCTGCAACGCGAGGTGCCAGCTGGGAGGGATGCAGGGACAGAGCGAGCGGAGGTCCCCTCGCTGCCCCGGGGGGGGTTCCCTGGCCAGCCGTGATGGGGGTGGGGGCTGGGGACAGCTGGTGAGCTGGTGGGGCTGGCCCTGGGGACATTGGGGACACGGGAGCCCCACACGCTGCTGCTACGGGCTGGCAGGGATGTCCCTGCCTGGGGACGTGTGGGGAGTTGATGGGGACCGTGGTGATGGCATGGTGGTGACACTCCGAGCAGGAGCATCAGTAAAATCAACTCACACCCCTCCTTCCCCGGTGTCACCTCCATGTCACCTCCGTGTCACCTTCCCCAGGACAACAGCAGTGCCAGGGAGGGCTGGCAGCTCCTGCCTGTACCAGCACCAGGAAGGATTAGACCCTGCGGTCCCTAAAATGCATTTTAAGGGACAAAAGGGGCACAAATCCTCGTGCAATCTCTCTCGGGAAGGTGCATGAGATGCTGCCGAGGGGCAGCGCCCAAATCCCGGCTCCTGGGACCCAAACCCCTTCGTTTTGTTGCAATAAAACTCCGTAGCGATGCCCGGGGTCGCTGTGGCCGAGGGGCAGAGGGTGCGTGTTGGGGGACACAGCCCGGGGACACCACAGGCTGAGGAGGGTTTGGAGATGCCCCAGACGTGTCCCTCCCCTCCTGTGTCCCCTTTGCCCAGGCTGGGCTCGTGGCCGGGCTCTTTCCCAAAACAAATCCATCGGTGTCAGGCTGGGGCAGTGGATGGAGCCAGCCTGGCCCCGCTCCAAGGTGGCTGCCCAGCCAAGGGAACAAGGACATCCAGAGATGTCCCAGAGACAGGGCATGGGAGCAGCACAGCACCACAGTCAGGGACACACCATCCATTTGGGGGTGACCTGCTGGAGAGCAGCTCTGAGGAAAAAGATCTGGGAGTTCTTGTGGACAACAGGATGCCCATGAGCCAGCAATGGGCCCTGGTGGCCAAGAAGGCCAAGGGCATCCTGGGGGCATCAAGAAGAGCGTGGCCAGCAGGTAGAGGGAGGTCATCCTGCCCCTCTGCTCTGCCCTGGGGAGGCCCCAGCTGGAGCACTGGGACCAGTTCTGGGCTCCCCAGTTCCAGAAGGACAGGGAACTGCTGGAGAGGGGACAGCAGAGGGCTACAGAGATGCTGAGGGGCCTGGAGTGTCTCTCTTATGAGGAGAAGCTGAGGGACTTGGGGCTTTTAGTCTGGAGAAGAGAAGGCTGAGGGGGGATCTGATAAAAGATTACAAATACTTAAAGGGAGGGCATCAGGAAGATGGGGCTGGTCTTTTCTCAGTGGTGCCGAATGCTTAGAAATACTCCAAGGGTGGGTGTCAGGAGGACGGAGCTCGTCTTTTCTCAGTGGTGCCCAGGGACAGGACAAGAGGAAATGGGCACAAACTTGAAATCCCCATCCCACCAAGCTAACAGCACCTATTAGTCACGGGGCACAAAGTGACAGCTTTACGCTTCTCCACTGGCTCCAGGCTCCCGGTGAGAGGCAGGAGGGACGTGGAGTGGGGCTGGGGGGGGCACAGAGTCCCACCACTATCCCCATCCCACCAAGCTAACGACACCTATTAGTCATGGGGCACAAAATGACAACTTTACACTTCTCCACCGGCTCCAGGCTCCCGGTGAGAGGCAGGAGGGACGTGGAGTGGGGCTGGGGGGGGCACAGAGTCCCACCAGCGCTGAGCTCCCACCTGCAGCTACTTGGAGCCAGGGGACACGGGTACCAGCAGCTCGGCGTGTGCTGTGACCAACCTGTGACATTTCAGCCCCGGCTGCCAAACGCCGAGCGCCGTTCAGTCCCCATTTAATGCTCCCGATGCTCGGACAAGCCAAGCCCAGCGGGGAGGGACACGGGCAGGAGCAGAGATTTCGGGGGGCGGTTGCCAAAGGCTCGTTAGCATCAGGGTTTGAGCAATAGGATTCCTGGGGAATATTCGTGGCAGCTTTCCCCACAGCCCAGCCCCGCTGCCTTCCACAGAGATCAATAAACTAATTACGGTGGCAAATAACGGTGGGGTGAGAACGGGAGAGGTGGGAGCGGGAGGAAAGAGCCACGGGGAGGGCTGGGGGAAGGAGCAGGGCACGGAGGATGCAGGAGAGCCCCCCAAAACCTGCATCCCACAGGGTCTGGGTGCTGCGGGGTGTCTGGGGACGCTGCCACCCGCCTGGGCCTCTCCCTCCCCATCAATCATGGCTGCAGACCGATTAAATCAAGTCGTCCAGCAGCCACCAGCCCGGCTCTGCCCTGCCTCCGGGGTGTGGGGAGATGGTCCAGACCTGTCTGGACGGCTAATTAGCAGAAAGCAAAGTCTCCCCCCCA
>NW_015091046.1:51182-54859 GCF_001431845.1 Calidris pugnax
AGCCACCAAAGCTGCTCGGGCTGGAGATGGGAAGGGACAGGGAAAGGTTCAGGGACAGGGCAGTGCCACCCAAAGCACCCAGGGGAGAGGAAACATCACAGTCTCCTCTGCTTGTGCTGGCCTTGTCCCTGCAGCCACGGGGACAGTGGGGGGGGGGTTGGGGAGGAGCGGGCTGGGGCACGGCTGCCACCCCGGGAGCAGAGACAGTGATGGGGCCAGAGAAGTTGGGTGGCATCACTTTGTGGGATACTGCACCCAGAGGAAAGGAGATGGGAGGAAGCGTTAACCCCCCCCCGGGACCTGCCCCCCAGCACAAAAAGGGTCCAGAGCGATGACCCTGGCATTTTTGTCATCAGTCATTGACAGAGGTAACAGGAGGGACCAGCAAAGGGCTGTGGGCAGGGTGGCTCCTGAGGACAGGGATCACAGAATCACAGAATCTTCTAGGTTGGAAGGGACCTTAAAGATCATCTTGTCCAACCGTCAACCCAACTGACAAAAATAGACACCCACACAACAAACAAGGAGCATCATCACTAAACCAGACCTCCCAGCACTACATCAACCCGTCTTTTGAACACCTCCAGGGATGGTGCCTCAACCACCTCCCTGGGCAGCCCATTCCAATGGCTGAGAACCCTTTCAGTGAAACAATTTTTCCTAATATCCAGCCTGAACCTCCCCTGGGGCAACTTGAGGCCATTTCCTCTTGTCCTGTTGCCTGTGACTTGAGAGAAGAGACCGACCCCCACCTCTCTACACCCTCCTTTCAGGGAGTTGTAGAGAGCAATAAGGTCTCCCCTCAGCCTCCTCTTCTCCAGGCTGAATAACCCCAGCTCCCTCAGGGGTTATGGGCAGGGCTGTGACAGGCAGGGACCCCATGGCACCCATTCGGCACCCAAAAAGTGGGTGACCAGCCCCACACACACACCCCCCATCTCTCCCCCAGCAGCACGAGCAGGAGGAACAACCTGCAGGACAAACCCTGACTGCTGGGGAACAGCAGCTGCCTCCCAGTTCCCCTCCATCATCAGAGAGCCCCACCAGTCCAACACAGCCTCCTTCATTCCTGCAAAATGCCTGAGGGCTCGTTTCCCCCCCCCTTCTCTTCCATGTATTGGGGAGAAAGGCCAGCTCACCCTACCCCTCCGTTGGCAATGACCCCCCCAGCTCCTTACAACACTCCATTCCAGGACAGGGGTCGAAAGCGTCGTTTTCCACGGGGACTCTTGGAGAACAGCTGGGAATGGATGGCAGGAAACTTGGAAGGACTTTAAAAAACCTCTTCGTGGTCACGTAAATCCCCCGTGCCCCTCTCTCCCGGGGGTTATTTCGGCCACCGAAGCCGAGTGGGAAGAGACCGTGCAGTTCTCCTATATCCAGCCCCTGCCAGTAAATTGCTTTTCAGCAGGATGGATGCTTCCCAGGAGAAAGGACAAAGAGGAGTTTATCTGCCAGCACCAAACCAGCTGCTGGGGTACAACGTCTCTCCCAACCAGAGACCACCCAGAGATACAGACCACGCTCTACACCAGGCATTAATTCCCCCCCAAATGTAAGCAGAATTACAAAAAAATCTGCCTTCAAAAGGCTCAAACACAGCTCCCTGATACAGCCCGTGGCTGCTGCCCTCCTCATGGGGTGGAAATCAGCCCAGATCAGCGCCTTAATACACACTGGCCCCCGTTTCATTAGGTTTTGGGGCTTTTTTAATGAAGATCTGATCTGATTTTAGCCAAGCGAGGTTGCTGGCTGAATTCACACAGCTCCCCAGCCCCCCGTGGGGGTGAAATCACAGGGCAGGGGGTGGCCAAAGCCCCCAACAGCCCTGAGCAGCAGGTGAGAGGCACCCCCAGACCCCAACACGCACCCAGAGATGCTCACACCACACTGGGCATTGGGAAAAAATGCTGTGAGCACAAATTGGGGACTGGTCTCGGTGCTGGGGGAAGGAGGGACCCCGTGACACCGACCTGCCAGGAGCACAGCTCGGTGTGTGCTGAGGGACCCCAGGGAGGGATGTGGCAGCGTCACCCATTCAGGGGAGAAATTCAAGGTGGCAGCGCTGGAAAGGTGCTCAGCAGGGATTTACACTGCCCTTCCCGCTGTGCTCTGAGGGAAGGGCACGGTCAGGACGTCCCTGAGACAGGAACCAGGCGAGAGAGGAATAAAACAACCCCTTGAAAAGGTCAGAAGGCATCAAAACCACCTCCTGTGCCAGGCTGCTGTGCTGCACCCCCGCCTCCCCGCTGTCGGGGAAGGAACATCTCTGCTCTGCCTGCACCCCTGCCTGTGCTTCCAGCTGGCAGAGCCTGGTGGTGGCCCTCAGGGACACCCTGCCACCAGCAGCATCCCCAGGAGCTGCCCTCGGGGCACCCCAAGCTCAGCAGGCAGTGCCCCCATCTCCCATCCTCATCAGCCAAACCATCTTCTTTCCCCACCCTCCCTCCTCGCCCGCTTTCACTGGGATGTTGGTTTCCACATCATTTATTTCAGGAGAAGCATTTTTTTCCAGCCTCCTAAAGGTTTATGAGGCTGATCATGATTCTCCCTCGTGCCCCAGGACCTGGTGTCTTCACATCCACCTTGGGAAGTGGATGGTGAAGTGCAAATGAGAACCTCCAGGCCCCTCTTGCCGCAATCAGCAGCCCCAGCTCCGGGCTCTTTGTTCCAAGTCACTCTTAATTTCCTGCTTTCTATTGTCTCTTTGATAAGTGATGGAAGTGGGGGGGAAGGGGGGAAAGGAATAGCTATTATTTAATTGCTTTCAAGATCTCAAACAAGCCAGAGCAGAGGTTATCTCCCCCAAACCTCTCCTTTTTTTTTTTGGTTGTCCTCCTCCAGCCAGCGTTACTGGGTAACTGCAGAGGGAGAGGCTGTGGCAGGAGCCACCCACATTGCGCAAGCCCCCAGAGACCCCAAAGCTGTGGGTGATCACTGCGTCACCTCCCCACCTCCCCCAGGCCAGCAAGGACCTGCCTTGTCTTGCCTTCGGTGGCCAGGTGTAAAATCCTGCGGGCCAAGGTTCTACCAGCTTTCCAGGAGATTTTGGGGATCTCAGACACCTCTTGGGGGTCTTCAGCAGGGTCAGAGTGTGGCCACCACGTTGCCATCGCCCTGACCCTTCCCTTTTCCCCTGGTGGCCTTGGGGACACCAGGAGAAGCTGAGCCCGTTGCACCATCGCTGGAACCAAACTGTGGAGAATCAGCTTCTGCCACAGGAGCTGGGCAGCAAGGCCAAGGTCGTGCGAGGAAGGTGAAGGAGCCAAGGGGTGTCTGGTCCTGGGTGGTCCTTCTACTGGAAGCCTCATGGAGCTGGGCAGGTGCCACCACGCTCTGGGTGGAACCACGGTCCCTGAACCCCCGCTGCACAGCCCCTCCAGCACTTCCCCTGAGACCCCCCCCCCTGTTTTTTGGGGGCCCTTTGCTGTGCCCAACACCCTCTGTGAGCAGGGTCTGCTCCCAGGCACAAAACCCAGGACCAGGTGGCCAGCTGGACCTCAAGGAGCAACACCCAGAGCCGCAGGCAGCCGAGGTGCCCTGCTTGGCTGGGTGGGTGCTGGCAGGGCAGTGGGCACAGCAGGGTAGGCAAAGCAGGCAGGGTGGGCAGAGGAGGGTGGGCAGCATGGGCAGGGAAGGGAGCAGGCAGGGTGGGCAAGGTGGGCAGAGCAGGGTGG
>NW_015091046.1:55165-57888 GCF_001431845.1 Calidris pugnax
GCGCAGCCGGTGCGCTGGGTCCGGCGGCGGAGCCGCGCCGGGGACGGCGGGTGCGCGGAGCGGTGCGGAACGGTGCGGAACCCGGCGGAACGGTGCGGAGCGGTGCGGAACCCGGCGGAGCGGTGCGGAACCCGGCGGGCGCTGCCGGCGCCTCCCCGCTGGCCCCGCCGGTCCGGGGCGCGGCGGCGGGAGCAGGTGAGCGGCGGGGAACGGAGGGAGGGATGGATGGATGGATCCCGGGGGGATGGATCCCGGGAGTAACCGCGCCCCCGAGCCGAGCCCATCGCCCCCGGGAGCCTCCGGGCTCGGGGTGCCCGTCCCGGGCTCCGGTGGTGGCCGGGAGGGAAGGGGCTGCCGCCCCACTGAAAGGCGAGGGAAGGGAAGGGGAAAGGTTTTCCTCTTCGCTCGGTGCTCCCGGTGTCAGTCGCACCCAGCGGGGACTCACCGGTTGGGTTTGGGGAGTGATGAGGAGTCCGGTATCACCGGAGGCAGGAGGAGCTGCGGCGTGTGCGGGGCAGAGCGTTCAGCACCACACAGGCTCCGGAGGGGAGATGGGGAAGTGATTTGGGGAAAGCCCCCCCGCGAGGAGCACCTCTCCCACAGAGCTCGGCAGCGGGATGGGCAAATCCTCCCCAGGAATCCCTTCATTTCTATTTATCCTGATTTCTAGAATCTTCTCCTTCATCCCCAGAGCAAGGGGAGATGACATCTCGGCTCCTCTGAACCGGCAGCGCCCGGGGACCGGCAGAGCCATGGAGCTGGAATACGAGCTGCCCAACGCCACCGCCTTCTGGTTCTCCCCGGCTTCCCCCTTCGACAACTTCTCCGTGGAGGCGCCCACCAACGCGTCGCAGAACGCCACGGGTCACCACTTCGACCTGACCAGCAACGCCATCCTCACCTTCATCTACTTCGTGGTCTGCATCATCGGGCTGTGCGGCAACACGCTGGTGATATACGTCATCCTCCGTTACGCCAAGATGAAGACCATCACCAACATCTACATCCTCAACCTGGCCATCGCCGACGAGCTCTTCATGCTCGGTCTGCCCTTCCTGGCCATGCAGGTGGCCCTGGTGCACTGGCCCTTTGGCAAAGCCATCTGCAGAATTGTCATGACGGTGGACGGGATCAACCAGTTCACCAGTATCTTCTGCTTGACGGTTATGAGCGTTGACCGGTACCTGGCTGTTGTCCATCCCATTAAATCCGCCAAGTGGAGGCGGCCCAGGACAGCCAAAATGATCAATGTGGCCGTTTGGGGAGTCTCCCTGTTGGTGATCATGCCCATCATGATTTATGCTGGGGTGCAACATAATCATGGCAGGAGTAGCTGCACCATCATCTGGCCGGGAGAGTCGGGCGCCTGGTACACGGGCTTCATCATCTACGCCTTCATCCTGGGCTTTCTGGTGCCTCTCACCATCATCTGCCTTTGCTACTTGTTCATCATCATCAAAGTCAAGTCCTCGGGCATCAGAGTGGGCTCCTCCAAGAGGAAAAAGTCGGAGAAGAAAGTCACCAGGATGGTCTCCATCGTGGTGGCCGTCTTCATCTTCTGCTGGCTCCCCTTCTACATCTTTAACGTCTCCTCAGTCTCCGTCCTCATCGTCCCCACCCCTGTCCTCAAGGGCATGTTCGACTTCGTGGTGGTCCTCAGTTACGCCAACAGCTGCGCCAACCCCATCCTTTACGCCTTCTTGTCCGACAACTTCAAGAAGAGCTTTCAGAACGTCCTCTGCCTGGTGAAGGTCAGTGGCATGGACGAGGCGGACCGGAGCGACAGCAAGCAGGACAAATCCAGGCTCAACGAGACCACGGAAACCCAAAGGACCCTGCTCAATGGCGACCTGCAGACGAGCATCTGAGGGGACGGCGGGGTTGTCCTTCCTTCGCTCTCCTCTCCCCACTTGCTCCCACCTGGCAGTGGCACGTACGGAGTCAGGGCAGGAGAGCCAAGCGTAGGGGACAGCGGTGCACACACCGATGGGCGGCGGGGGGTCCTCAGCTGGGCTCCTCCTGAGCTGCTGGTGGGTTGGCTTTCAGGCACTGGGAAGGAGATGGATGAAGAGGAGCTGGGAAGGCTACGGATGCCAGGAAAACACGGACAACTTGTGGCGACGCAGCGCGTTTCAACACCAAAGTGCCACCATGGGCAACAGCTGGCTGCCCCCCACTGTTCCCCCGTGGGGCTGGGTGGCTTTGGGTGCTCTGCCCCACACCCACGGACACACACACGCAGCGGTGGTGGCCTCAGGAGGAACCGAGGCCACGGTGTGTGCCACCACACGTGCCACCGCAGAGATGCTCCGTCTTAGAGCCAAGACCTGGTGGGATCTCCCTTGGGAGCCCAAGCGTGGTCCGGCCACCACCCTCCCTGGGACACAAGGATATTTGGGGTCCCATTTTTGCCCGGCTTCGAAGTTACTCCACCGCTGCCTCCCCCGAAGCCTCCCTGGCTGCTGAGTGACCCCTGCCCGGGGGGGACACGTCGGGACGGAGGCAGCTGCCACCCCTCCGGTGCCACCCCGCTCCTGTCCTGCCTCCTCCATCCCCGCTCCCCTTCCCTCCCTCCGCCGGGACGTCACCTGCCCCCAGGTTTTTCCTCTTCGGAGGGAGGATTTACCACCCCCCCCCCCCCTCCCCCCCCTTTTTTCCCTTTTTTTTTTTTTCATTTTATTTATTTATATATTTTTTTTTTAATAGGAAGCCCTCTGCCAGCA
>NW_015091046.1:59156-84187 GCF_001431845.1 Calidris pugnax
GGCCGATGTGTCACCCCCCAGCGCTCACCCTCAAGGGGCCAGCCCCAGACCAGCCGGTGTCACCTCGGTGCTGTCCCTATAAGCCCTGCCACCAACACCCCGAGCGATGGAGGGGGGGGAAGGGGGGGCGTTGGGAGGTGATGCCTCTTCCCAGCCACACACCCAGGGATGGGAGTCTCCAGCGGGAGCATCTCCTCTCTGGGCTGCTTTCACGGGGAAAACACGAAAAAGCCCATCTTTCCATGCCCAGCTCATCTTTGTCCTGGCAAACTCCCCCCTGACCCCCCCAGAGGGACATTTCTGGCAGCTCAAAGGGGCTGTGATGTGAAATATCCTGACCCCCCCCTCTTTGCACTCTCTTGGGCTGGGGATATGGGGGTGCAGGTGAGGAGCGAGGGGTGTGGGGGTGTCCCAAAGGCCACCAAGGTGGGATGCTGTGGGGCAGGGGGGGGTGCCAGGGTGCTGGGGAAAGGGCAGGAGAGCGAATCGTGGTGGAACGAGCAGGGGGGGCAGCCGCAGCCCAACGCCCATCACAAAAACCAGCAAAATAAAACCAGTAAAATAAAACCTCCTGCTGGTTCGGTAACAGAGGTTTCCCTCCCGGCCACTTGATTTGAGTGGGAACTTGACCTCGTACGGGGTCTGTTCTGGAAAACCCCCCCGTGGGAGTGTCGGGTGGGAAACCTCTCCCGGTTATTGCCGAGAGAACGGGCTGATGCCGCAAATGCCGGAGCAGCTCTGCAACCACTTCACAGCCAGCCTGTCCCCCCAAAAACGAGATCAATTACAGCAGCAGGAAGAGATTGGTCACAAATCGGAGGCAATGGGAAGCAGAGATGTGTCCCTTGAGCTCTCCTGTATGGGGGGGGACACAGATCCAGCCCCACGTTTTGCTGTAGGTCTGTCACCGGGGGTGTTTGCGGCGGGTCACTCTTGCAGAAGGCTGCCACCCCCCAAAAGCCCATGAGAAGCCACCTCCCCCCCCCCACCACTCGCTTCTCCCCCCGCCCCAGGAACACAAGGAACCCCAGGGAAGCCCCTGTGGGGTTGACCCACGTGGAGGCATCCTCGTTGTCCCCTGTCCCTCAGCCCTCGGGAGCCGGGGGGGTTATGCTGTGGCTGGACATCGCCCCGGGAGCGCTTCCAACCATTCCCACCTCAGACCGAGCCTGGCTCCTGGCACTGCCATGGCCAGTGCCCACCGGTGCTCGATAGCCAAACCCTGCTCTGGGCTGGGAGAGGCTGGGTTTGGACCAGGAGCCTTCCCGTCGCGTCTCTACAGCTCCTCAAACCAGCACCAAAGCTGCCTTGGACTTCTTTAAAATAATGATCTCCTCATGAACTGCACTGGCACGTCTCTGGAGGGCTCCCTGACTCCGTCCCGACGGGAAGAGCCGTGGTGTTGATGGAGACTCCGTGGAGAAATCCCTTCCCTCCCGGACCCGCAGGGATGCAGGCGGTGATCCCTGTCCAGCTCCATCCCAGAGAGCTCCCAGCCTCCGGATTCGTGTCCTGCTTCAGAGCAGGGCTGGACTCGTGTCTCTGGGGGTTGTTTCAGCCTTTGCTGCCACCAAGCTGATTTCAAACGGCTCAGGGAGAGGCTCCATCCCCTTTGCCGGGGCTGCACTGGACACACACCCTGCCCAAAACGGGAACCGCCAGCGAGGCAGGAGCAAAGGGGCACAGCAGACCCCAAACCCCCTTTTCTGCTACTAGATCTGAAACAAGAACTGCTGCTTCCAGACCCGAGGACACCCCTGCCCTTCCCTGCCAGCCTCCCCTGTGTCTCCTGCTGGATTTCAACCTGCTCCCCGCTTGCTCCGGGACCTGGACTGCCCAAAGCCAGGGCAGGAATACAGCCAGGCTCCAGCTGAGAGTGAGGGCAACCAGCCTCACGCCGTCTCCTGAGCAGAAGGAGATGAGGGATGCAAAGCCGGGGCACCCCCAGACATCCCATAGTGGTGGGGGACTGTACATATGTGTATATACTGGACATACGGCAAAGGGGATTATTACACTGACACGCTGTGGTCTGCGTTCTGCTGTGGCTGCTGGAGCAGCCCCCCCGCCACACACACACAGGAGCCACTCAGATGCAGCCCCTCGGGGGTCCCTTGGGGTCCCCCTCACCCTCCCCGTGTGCCACGGGGCTGGTGGCACCATGCCTGAGCTGGGAAGGACCACGGAGGCTGCTCCCACCTTGACAAGCAACTTGTGCAGGGCAAGAGAAGAGCTTTAGTCTCTACTAAACACAAGAGCCCTTCCCTGCCAAGCTGTGGCAATCCAGGGGTCATGCTGCCCCCCCAGAGCAGCACTGCCCCACGCTGCCCACCTCCTGTACATATGCTCCCCTGTATCTATAGCTGTGCTCTGTATAGCGTGTGTGGGGCTGACTGGAACACTCCCAAGAGCCTTTCTCTGCTTTTAAGTCTTCTTTTCCTCCCTTAGCGATTGTTTCGGGGTGTCTCGGGGTGGCACTGAGCCTTCCCGCAGTGAAGGCTCCCCACTGCCACGGTCTGTGCCACGGGGAGGGGGGCACGGATGGGGTGGGAAGGAAATAAAAGAGTTTTCCTACAGTTTCTGACTCTGTGTGTGTGTGTCGAAGCAGCGGGGAATAACCCAGACTGGGATTCCTCCCCAGGAAGAGAAGAGGCACCAGCTCTGGGGTCCCACCAAGGCACGTCTCACACTCAATCACTCTCCCAAAACCAGTTCTTCCCAAAATCCATCCTCCCTGTTGGTGAGAAACACACCCGGTTCTTCACCCCATGGGGTGGTCACAGCTTTGGGGGATCCATGCAGCAGGAAAGCTGGGTTTGCCCAAAAACCCTGCAAGATGACTGTCTGGTCAGCACAAATTCAGGGCACTGAGGCCCGTCTGTGCCAGCACCAGCCCCTCAACTCGATGGGTCGCTGATGAAGCACCACCACAAACAGCTCTTTGATACAAGGGGTCACAGAAACTCAGCCTAAGGAGAGAAACTTCTCCTCCCGGGATGGCAGCGCCTCCGGGCTGGGTTTGGTGAGATCAGGGCATGGAAAGTGCCACCACTGGAGGTTTAATCTGCCAGAGAAACCAGCTCCAAGAGGAGCTAAAAGATACATCACCGGGGAACACACCAGTGTAAAGAAATCAGCTCCTGGGGAACACACCAGTGTAAAGAAATCAGCTCTGCTATTAACTTAAAAAGTCCAGCTCCGACCAGCTGCGCAGGCTGGTTTCACCACCAACAGCTTCCAAAGAAACCCCTTCACTGCAAAAAACCCTTGAGTTTTTCTTTTCCCATCCTCAATTTGCAACACAAACAGGGTTTGATGGGATTTGAATACATTTACCAGCAAAAAATCACCAACATTCCCCCCAGGACCTCTCACTCTCACTACACCACATCTACCAGCAAAAAGGCACCAACATCCCCCCAGGACCTCTCACTCTCACTACACCAGCATCCCTGTGGGGGCCGCCCTGCCCCTGGGGATCTGCCTCTCTCTCGAAGGGCAGGAGCAGAAGGAACAGGATTTTCCTCTGGGAACAGACATTTGTAAAAAAGCAATTACCACGCTGGTTGCCACACTGCCTTGTAGCCTGTTGAGTCAGCATGTGGTGCTAAACAGGTACGTCGGCTCCGGGGATATATAACTACACTCACACACGAGTACGTACACATGGCTCCAGGTTTCTGTCAGAAATATGAAGTTTTTACACGGAGGCTGACAGGAGAAAGGCAGAAACTGCCCGGGGAAGGGTTTTGCAAACAAAAAAAAAAAAAATCAGAGCGAGCTGATTTCATTCTGCCTCTGCAGGCTGAGAATATGCGAGGTGATGGGAAGTGTAGGTATTACAAGGTGGAGCTACCCAAAAAAAAGAGAGAGGGAGAAATAAAACATTATTCAAAGGAGCCTTTTTGTTTCCAGTGGGTACATTTCAACTGTGGCCCCCACAGTCACACTCACTCAGCATGATTTTTCCAAACCTGAGCAAGAAGAGCACTTTTTTTTAAATTAAAACCACATCAGATGGGGTGGCAGCATTCTGCTGAAAGCATTTTGGGGGGAAAATCATGATGCACAGAGCACGGGGCTTCAGCACCCCCCAGGCTGCAGCCTCGCCATACCCCTGTTTGAACAGAGCCCTCCTTTTGAGGATGAAATATTTGACACATTTAGCAGAAATTCAAGATTTATTAATGGTTTGAGGTGGATCAAAAGGTTGAATTTTAGCAGCGCTTACTCATTAACCAATTTAAGGATTAACAAGGTGATTCAGTAGAATATATTAGAATTAAAATAGTGACTTAATTACAGATCCGAGAATGACACGGTTCACGCTAACTTACTACAGGGCATCCTAAATCAAAATATCTGCATGTACATATGTATAAACATAAACCATACAAACACACCCAGTTTCAAGGAGAAACACCCAGACAGAGAGACAGAAATACTTGGATCCAGTGAAACATATGGACACCCCCACTGCCTAAGGCTACTGTGGATATTCAAACACATGGGTAGGTAGAGGTAGATGGAAGAGGTTAGAGCCAATAGTTAATATTTTCCTCTTCTTGACTTTACAGTGAATACTCACAGTGCATTGGGTGATAATTGAGCCTTGAGAAGTTTGACTGGCCCTACCTTGGCTTTATCAGTGGATGGTCTTTGCCCGAGCAGTATCCCAGCTTAGAGTCTTTATTTACAGGGTTCAAGATAACTGGCTTTCGTCAGGTACTTTTCAATTTTGGCTCAACTCAGACAATGAAACATTCTGCTATTTATCACCAATTGCGCAAAGCCGTTACTCGCTAGATTTTGAAGTGCTGGTATCCCTCATTTTGGGCCAAGACCCAGGTTCAGGTGTACCGGGCTGTCCCAAGTGTGGGGAGAAGCAGGAGCCAGGGGCTTCCTGGCCACTCTGTCCCGCTGCCTTTCCCCATATTCTGCTATTTATCACCAGTTACGCAAAGCCATAACTCGCTAGATTTTGAAGTGCTGGTATCCCTCATTTTGGGCCAAGACCCAGGTTCAGGTGTACCGGACTGTCCCAAGTGCGGGGAGAAGCAGGAGCCCGGGGCTGCCTGGCCACTCTGTCCCGCTGCCTTTCCCCATCCCCGCCTGACTTTGCCGAACCTGGACCATGGCCCAGGAGGGAGAATCGCACCGAGTGCCCCGGGACGACCAAAAGGCCTTGTCAGGAAGACCCAGGGCTGGGCCCGACGCCCCCCACCGCTCCCCCGGCCTTGGGGTGCACAGGGTGGCCAGACCCCGCCGTCCTTCGCCGTCCCACGCCTCCCTCCAGCGCTGCCGGACCCGGGGATGCTCCGAGCGGTCCCCTCCAGAGCCGTCCCGCCGGAGAGAGGACGAGGGGGCTCAGCGAGAGCCGCCCCGGTCCCGCTCCCCGGGGGCGCTGGGGCAGGGCCGCGGCCCTAACCCTTAGCGGCGACCAGGCCGCAACCCGCCCCCCAACTCCCGGGGTGTGTGGAGCGAGAGCGGCACCCGCAGGACGCGATAACCGCCCCGTTTACCTCGGGAAACGGACGGACTAAAATAAATAAATAAATAAACCATAAATGGGTGTTTTTTCCCCGCCCCTCCCGGGCCGCGTCGCTATGGCAACGCCTGCCCCGCACAAAGATGGCGGCGCCAAGCCGGAAGCGCCCTCCCCTTCCCACCCCAAAGATGGCGGCGGCGGTTTCCACGTCGGCGCCGCCCGGGTTGCGGGAGGGGGCGGCCATGGCGGCGCGGGGCGCGGAGGCCGAAGCCGAAGCGCTTTTCGAGGCGCACACGGCGGCCGAGCTGCGGGCGGCGGAGCGGCGGCTGCGGGCCGGCATCGAACAGAAGCGGGAGGAGCTGCGGCAGATGGTGGGCGAGCGCTACCGCGACCTCATCGAAGCGGCCGACACCATCGCCGAGATGCGCCTCAGCGCCGACCGCCTCCTGAGCGCCGTCCGCGGCCTGCAGCGGGAAGAGGGATTACAGCGGCCCCAGACCCCCCTCCATCCCCTCGTTTTCCCTCATGACCCCCATTTTCTCCCTCCCCCCCCTCTCCAGGTTCGGCCGCCGGCCCAGGAGAGCTTCTACCGGGCGGCCGCCCAGCTGAAACTGCTGCTGGAGGTGCCCGAGAAGGTGTGGGGGGCCGTGGAGGGCGGCCGGTACCTGCCCGCCGCCCGGCTCCACCTGCTCGGTGGCCATCTCCGCCGCCAGCTGCAGCTGGAGACGCCGCGGGCCCGCGGTGGCCCCATCCTCGCCCGTTTCCCCATCCTGCTGCGGCAAGTGGCGGCCGCCAGCCACCTCAGGTGGGACAGCGTGCCCTGGAGGGTGGGGGGATGCCTTTGTAAACTTTTTTTTTTTGGGTGGGAAGGGACCTTTAAAGGCCATCTCGTCCAACCCCCTGCCATGGGCACCTTCAGCTAGACCAGGTTGCCCATAGCCCCATCCAGCCTGGCCTGGAATGTTTCCAGGGGTGAGGCATTTACCACCTCTCTGGGCAACCCAGGCTGGGTTTTCGGAGTAAAACTTCCTTATATCTGGTCTGAATCTCCCCTCTTTTAGGTCATTACCCCTCATCCTGACCCTCACAGCAAAGAATTCTTCCCTGAGATCTCATCTTAATCTCCCCTCTTTCAGTGTAAAACTGTCACCCCTCATCCTGTTGCTCCCCTCCCTGATCCAGAGTCCCTCCCCATCTCTCCTGGAGTACTTTTAAGGGCTGGAGGGGACTCTGAGGTCTCCCCGGAGCCTTCTCTTCTCCAGGCTGAACCCCCCCAACTCTCTCAGCCTGTCCCCACAGCAGAGGGGCTCCAGCCCTCCCAGCATCTCCATGGCCTCCTCTGGCCCCTCTGCAACGTTCTATGAGCCTCTGACCTGAGACCCTGCTGCTGCCCTGGGGCTCTCTCTGCCAACCATGAGGCAAGAACACCTCACTCGTAACACCCAGATAATCCTACTCCTGCCTGGGGGAAATAACATCTGCGCTTTTTTGGGTTATCACATAACTACATCTGAATATTTTGGTCAAACACCCAGACCAGTGACTGTCCACCTTGCTCCCCTGCCAGATCCACCATCCTGCAGGAGAGCAAGTCCCTGCTGAAGAGCCAGACTGTGTCAGACCAGGCAGTGGCAGAAGCCCTGTGTGCCATCATGCTGCTGGAGGACAGCTCTCCGCGCCAGGCCCTCGCCGACTTCCTTCTAGCCAGGAAACTGGCCATTCAGCAGCTTCTCAACCAGCCCCACCACGGTCAGTACCATGGGCTGCCTCTTTTTTAAAGTCGGGGTGTCCCCCTTTGCTTCATCTCCCTCTTGCCTCGCAGAAGAGCGGGTGGGTCAGTCCCATAAAGCTCATGGTGGTGGGGACACAACAGTGTTATGCCCCTGCAGGAGTGTGCCCCAGTGGCAAAACACCACCAAAATGGGGCTGAAAGTAATTTCTCTGCAGGTGCAGGCATAAAAGCTCAGGTGTGTTCACTGATGGAGCTGCTAACCACGACCTTGTACCAGGCTCATGCTCTCTTCTACACCGTGCCTGAAGGGATGCCACCAGACCCAGCCCTGCCCTGTGGCTTGCTCTTCTCCACACTGGAGAGCACCACGGGCCAGCACCCAGCAGGTGAGTGCCCGGGTGGCTCAGCCTTAGCCCCAGGTTTGCAGGTGGGAGACCAGCCCCTGTGCCAGGCTGATCCCCTGCCCGTGCCCTTGCAGGGAAAGGAGGTGTTTTGGAGGAGGAGGTGAAGCTGAGCAGCTGGTGCAAGTACCTGCCAGAGTCCGTGGTGGAGTTCCAGCCTGCCCTGCGGACCCTGGCACACCCCATCAGCCAGGACTACCTCAGAGACACGCTGCAGAAGTGGATTGCCATGTGAGTGTGACAGCGTCCCCCTCTGCAGGGCTCCCCCAGACACCTCCCTGTGCCAAGGCAGCAGCACAAACCCAGGTTTCCTCACTCCAGCCGGGCTGTGCCTTCTCCTGGCTTCTGGCCCAGCACCCATCTCCCCAACCATTAAACAGCTGGAGGGAGCACAGCACTGTCCTAACAGCCAACCTGTAACACTTGGGCTGTATATATATGTAACAACAATATATATATATGTAACAACAATATATATATATGTAACAACAATATATATATATGTAACAACAGCCCAGGTATATTCAGACCTGGGCTGCACAACCTATTTGTCTGGACCTGCTTTACACTGCCATAACCACCAGCAAACAAGCACAGAGTAAAAGAAAATCCCTTACCTGGCTCATTTGGCTTTTCATCCAGCACCTCTGGTCTCCTTGCTGCCTTTCCCAGGACTGGTGGGGGGGCAGCCAGACCCCTTTTATAGAGCTCTGGGCTCCACCCCTCCCCACCTTGTCCTGCCCTGTGGATGGGGACAGCCTGGCAGTGCTGCCTGCCCTTAACTGCCCCTCCTCAGGCCTGGGTCATTACCTGATGGGGCCAGCTGGTCCCTGCCCTCAGCTGCAGCCCATCATGGTGGGCTTGCTGCCAGGGGATGGAGCCCCCACCTCCCTTCCCTGCCCGTGGACTTTCCTGGGGTGTCATGCTCCTGGATTCAACACCCCCCACAGCCCAGGGTTCCTGCTGGTGGGTACATGGCTTTCTTATGGGAGAATCCCACACAGAATGTTCCTGGATGGGATCCAGGTGCCCTCAGCCCCTCAGGTAGAGCCCCTTACCACGAGGTTGAGGATTCCCCCACCTCGATGTTCTCCCCTGCCTTCCCCTGGGGGATGTGTTTTTGAAGAGAAATGTTGCCTTCAGGTGCAGCGAGGACATCAGGGCTGGGGTCAGCAACCTCCTCATCTACGTGAAGAGCATGAAGGGCCTCGCGGGGATCCGCGATGCGGTGTGGGAGCTGCTGACCAGCGAGGCCATCAGCCAGAACTGGGAGGCGGTGTGCCGTCGCCTCTTGGACAAACCTGCTTCCTTCTGGGAGGACCTGCTGCAGCAGCTCTTCCTGGACAGGCTCCAGGTGGGCGCTCTGCCGTGGCAATTCATCCCTAGCCTTGCTCTGTGCCCCCTTTTCTTGCCTCAAACTATCCACCGGTGCCTTTTAGCAGCACTAAGTGTGTATTTTAAGTGCTGGGTGGAAGGAGGGATGTATAAAACAGATTTAGACTGGAGATCAGGAGGGGGTTCTTCACTGTGAGGGCGGTGGAGCACTGGAACAGGTTGCCCAGGGAGGTGGTTGAGGCCCCATCCCTGGAGATATTCAAGGAGAGGCTCGATGAAGCCCTGGGCAACCTGGTCTAGTTGGGGGTGTCCCTGCTGACTGCGGGGAGGTCGGACTAGATGGCCTTTGGAGGTCCCTTCCGGCCTGGACAATTCTATGATTCTATGAAAAGGTGCTTTTCTTCTTCCTCGTTCTTTTCCAGACACTGACCAAAGAAGGGTTTGACTCCATCTCAAGCAGCTCCAAACAGCTTCTCACCTTAGCCCTGCAGGAACTTGAAGTCAAATCCAGCAACTCTACCCTGAGCAAGCACATCCAGTTTGAACACAACGTGGCCCTGTTCCTGTGGTCGGAGAGCTCCGGTGACCTGCCTTCCGACGCCGCCTGGGTCAGCGTGGCAAACCGCGGCCCCTTCGCCAAGAGCGGGCTGTCCATGAAGGCCCAGGCCCTGACACCGTGCGTGCAGAGCTTCTGCTCGGCTCTGGACTCCAAGCTGAAGGCCAGGTTGGATGATCTCCTCTGCTACCTCCCCACGGACTCCTCCACCACCACCACCACCACCAAGGAGGCCTCACCCACGGTGAAGCCCCGCTCTGCCTTCGACCGTTACGCCGACGCCGGCACGGTGGAGGGGCTGCTCCGTGATCACTGCATCTCCTGCATCCACCACGTACTGGGCTGCGTGAGGGAAGAGCTCCAGAGCACCCAGAGCCTGCTGGAGGGACAGATGGACGCTCCCAGCGATGCCAGGCTCAACGCCGTGCTCTTCATGGCGAGGCTTTGCCAGTCCTTGACCGAACTTTGCCCTCACCTCAAGCAGTGTATCCTGGGCCAGTCGGGCAGCACGGAGACGGCGCTGAAGGAAACGCGCTCCACCAAGAAATTGGGGAAGGGGAAAGCCCAGGGAGTGACCCCCGTGCAGGCCCAGTGGCAGGGGGTGAAGGCAGAGCTCCTGCAGCAGAGCCTCTTTGCTTACCAGATCTGGAGCTCAGCTGTCACCAAAGTAAGGAGCTGTTTCTCTCCTCACAGCTGTTTCCTACTTGAGGTTTTTGTTTGCTCAGCTCCCTGCGGTCACGGGCAGTGCTGCTGCTCCTCAGCCAGGTGCTGAGAGCTCATCACACTGCTGAGTCTGCCTGCAGGGAGTAGAGCTGGTGGCAGCTTGGAGCTGGTGGCACCTCCAAGGTGGCATCCAGTGCAATGGTCTCCAAAAGAGTCACTTGGGGAGAAACGGTGGGGTGTGGGAGGCCGGTCTTATTCTTTGGTGTTCTCCTTAGAGCTGTCTGTGACTTGGGTGTGTTTGTTTTGTGCTCCAGGGTCTGGTTCAATGCTTTACCCGCACGTTGCTGCTCGACACGGCTGGCTCTGTCTTGGCCACAGCCACCAACTGGGATGAAATTGAAATTCAGGAGGAGACAGAGTCTGGGAATAGCATAACGTCAAAGATCCGGCTGCCTGTGCAGGTAGGAGAAACCTCCTCTCCATAAACACAGAGAAACGGGGTCTCTTGGGAGGAGGAAAGCTCTGATTTCCAACCCCACTGCTTTGGTGCTGACCTGCTGTGGAGGTTGCTTGGTGATACAAGCAGAGGGCAAACACTCTCCGGTGCTCTTATTTGCCCTTTGAGATACTCAACTCCCAAGGACAGAGGTCAGAGGAAGGAAATTAGGTAGTTGCTGCTGTACATTCAAATAAATAAGATTGGCCCAGATTCTGTAAAACTATGTCAAAGGAGGACTCGCACCTGGTTTATACCCAAAGGGCCCCAGGAGAGAGGTTTCATGGAATCTGGGTGTGCTGAAGGACAGGGCTGCAACAGCTGGAGTGTGCAAAGCCTGGGAGAAGCCTGGTGTGCAGCTCTCCAGAGGTGTGGTGGGGCAGGAATGACACTCAAGGTGACAACGCAGGTGGTGATTGCGTGGATGGAGAGGGGGACCAGGGAAAGAGCAAGTTCTGTGTTTGCTCAGTACGGGAGGGGCTGGACAAGGCAATAGTCTTCTCTAGTGAACCTTCCAAGGGGAATTCTGTTGACTCTGAAGGCAAAAGCAGCTGGATAAGAGCTCAGGATGGCTGGGAGGCCCAGGAGAAGAGCGAGGGAGTCAATAACAAACAGAGCAAGGTCAGTGGTGACAGAAGAGGCACAAGTAATTCTGACTACACTCAGGTGGACGCCTCTGGAGGACTGTTAAAATCAGAAGTCTGACGTGTCAGTAGATAAAAATCTGTTTGAGCCAAGCTGTGGGGGCAGAGCTTTGTGGTTGGTGAGGAAGTAGGAAGCTCGTATCATGAGCTCCGAGGCAACGTTGTGCTGCTGATAAAGCCACTGTAGCTGCCAGATCATGGGGAAAATAACACTGTTGTCTTCAACAGCCATCCTGGTACGTCCAGTGCCTCCTCTTCAGCCTGTGCCAAGAGGTGAACCGGGTTGGTGGTCACACTCTTCCCAAAGTCACCTTGCAGGAGCTGCTGAGGACCTGCATGGCAGAAGTGCTGGCTGCCTACGAAAAGCTCATGGAGGAGAAACAGGAGAAGGTACGTGCTTGGATCAGAACAAGGTCACTGGGTGATGCACAGGCTCCCATCCCTCAGAACAGAAAATATCTGCCTGGGAAAGCCGGAAAGGATGGGTATATTCTTCCCCTGCCTCCCCAAAAATGAGGCAAGAAGGGATCGGACAGGAGATTGTGTGCCCAGAACACTTTGGTTGGGTTGGTTGTTCCTTGGTGCTGGTGTTTTGAAACATTTCCCCTGCCGCAGTGCGTTGCCAGCCCTCTCAGTGAGAGCGAAGAGCCCCCTTCCTGACTGTCCCTATTTGCAGAAACCAGGTGGCTTCCCCCTGACCCAGAACCGAGCTCTGCAGCTGCTCTATGACCTGCGGTACCTCAGTATCATCCTGACAGCCAAGAGTGAGGAAGGAAAAACCAGCCGGATCAAGCAGGACTCCGGGTGCGGTGCAGTTCTGCGGTTCGGGTACCACCAGTTACTTTGTGGGGCCCTAAAATGGTTTAAAGCAGCTGCCAGGAGGATGCCTGTGGGAGCAGCAGCTTCAGGCCTCACAGGAGAAAGGGCAGTGCAGCCTCTGAGCTCTGACATCTTCACCGACACTAAGCTCAGCCTCAAAATATAGGAGGAAGGGATTCTGTGGCTGAAAGCTCGGAGGCAGTGGGTTGGTCCCCCCCCTGCTTGCGTACGCAGCGTCTGTATGGTGGCAGGGACAGTCAGAGGGTGCCACTGGAGGGAATAGTTAAGCTTCCACCCGAGTTAAACCCTTTGTATGCTCCTGTCTTGAGAGCTGAGGCATCTCTCTGAGGCTTGCTATGGGGAGAAGGTTCCTCCACACCAGCAGATGGTGGAGCTGTGAAATCGCTGGAAACCCTTTAGGCAGCTGCTGTTCCGCTGAGTAATTCCTGTTGTGCTCAGTCACCTCTTGGGTTTCAGAGGGACCAGTGGCACCGTGGCTGGGCTCTCACCCCTGACAGGACCCCTCTGCTCTGCTTGCAGGGTTGAGAAGGTGACAGACTTCCTGGAGGGACACATAGACCCTTTTGACTTGGACGTTTTCACTCCGCACTTGAACAGCAACCTGAACCGCCTGGTCCAGCGAACCTCCGTAAGTTCCAGGAAAAGGAAGGGATGGCTCAGGAAGCCAGGGCTGTAAAACACCTTCTGGAGGGCAGCTGGGGTGGCTTTAGAACCTGCTTAATGCCTAAAGATAATTGCTGGCACTCAGGCAGAAATGGGGAGAGTATTTCGTGCCAGCTGAAGATAAGAGGAGTGTGCTGAGCCGGCTGCACGGCACGTAATCGTGTGTGGAGTTGGCTGAATTTTATCTAATAGGATTCACCACAGCCTGTAGGACACTAATTGGGTTAAGCAGCGCTGAAACAGGGCTAGAACTCAACTATCACAGAATCACAGAACGATATGGGGTTGGAAGGGACCTCTGGAGATCATCTCCTCCAACCCCCTGCCAGAGCAGGGCCACCCAGAGCAGGTCCCACAGGAACGTGTCCAGGGGGGTTTGAATGTCTCCAGAGAAGGAGACTCCACCACCTCCCTGGGCAGCCTCTGCCAGGGCTCTGCCACCCTCACAGTGAAGAAGTTCCTCCTCATGTTTAGGTGGAACTTCTTACATTCAAGTTTGTGCCCATTTCCTCTTGTCCTGTCCCTGGGCACCACTGAGAAAAGACCAGCCCCATCCTCCTGACACCCACCCTTGAAGTATTTACAGGTGTTGATCAGATCCCCCCTCAGCCTTCTCTTCTCCAGACTAAAAAGACCCAAGTCCCTCAGCCTTTCCTCATAGGAGAGATGCTCCAGACCCCTCATCATGTTTGTAGCCCTCTGCTGTCCCCTCTCCAGCAGTTCCCTGTCTTTCTGGAACTGGGGAGCCCAGAACTGGTCCCAGTGCTCCAGCTGGGGCCTCCCCAGGGCAGAGCAGAGGGGCAGGATGACCTCCCTCCACCTGCTGCTCACACTCTTCCTGATGCCCCAGGAAGGGGGAGAGGTGGGGGGGAGAAATCCTTTGTGTTCCAACTCAAACCCAATCCAAAGTGGCGTGCCAGCAGACTCACCAGCAGCGTGTGGTGTGGCCAGCTCTGCAGCTGCTCCTGAACACACACAGCTCCCTCCTGCCTTCCAGGTCCTCTTTGGCTTGTTGACGGGGACAGAGAACCAGTACAGCAGCAGGAGCGGCGCCCTCAGCTCCCAGGAGCTCCACAACATCCTGCCCTTAGCGTCCAGCCAGATCAGGTGAGGTTCTGGGCTCTTCTGCACCTTCTTCTGTCTCTCAGGAAAAGCGGGTCCAGAACTGCTGCTTCCCCCATGACATTTCTTTCTTCCATCTCTTAAGATTTGGGCTCCTGCCGCTGAGTATGTCGAGCTCGCGAAAGAGCAAGTCTGCAGCCAGGAGCGCAGAAAGAGTTCAGGTTGGTAAAATTCAGCAATATTAACTTTTTGCCAAGGGGGTTATTCTCCCACCAGCACTAGAGCTTGTCAGGAAAGGAAGAAAATAGCCAAACAGTTAATATTTTAACCTGATTTTTTGTTTATTTTCGGTAAAATGAGAGAACCATTACGGCAACACAGCATGAGATGGTTTGGATTTCCCCTTCACCCTCAAAAAAAACCCCCCGATGACCCCTGTATTTTTGGGGGCCGCTGCTCTGTAGTAAAACACAGGCAATAACCACCGTGAAAATGCAGTGAAGACTCGTACAGATGAGGTGGTTTAAGATCAATGCAAAGACAATTCATTTAAAGACGGCTGCAAGACAGGCTGAAGGATACTGGCTAATTCTTTGAACTCCTTTCCAGTGTGATGCTGACTTCTAACTCCCAAGGAAGCCTGACTTTTGGGTATTTAAGCCTGTGTGAGCAGAGTGGCTTTGCTTCTCTCGCAATGGCTCTGTGGTGTCCTGTTTCTGAGATTTCTCAGTAGATAAATTTATCAGTAGACACGTTTCCCTCTAGTTTAAAACATCTGCTTAAATGGAGCTGTCTGTGCTGAGGATTGAGAGGGCCAAGGAATACCTCGCTGCTCCAGGAAGCAGTAATTAGTAATCTGTTTCCTTTAGCTATTATTAACCCAATAATCCATTCGTGGTGACATCTTTTCAACTGGGACAGAAGAGTAAAGGTCTGGTATTAGCAGAGCAGAGAGCATTACCTGAGATGCTGACGTTCATTCACTCTGCGACTCCTGTTCTCCGTTATTTGGAAGGACTAAGGACCAGACACAGCTGAAGGGCTGTTTAAAAGCCCAAAGCTTCCCAAGAAAGGTGTTCTTTTACCTCTCACACCTCAGCTGTAGTCCAGTGTGTAAGTGTGCAGTGATGTCTGGCTCACTCCCCTGGCCTGCTGTGGTTGGCACACGGATCTTCTGCGCTAGCCACACTTCTCAGCATCCCCAGCAGATGCTCCCTGCTTCTTTTTATGCTAAAACAGTCCAGAAGAGGTTAAAATCCATAGTTACTCAAGAACAGTTCTCTGCAGGGGCCACAGCTGTACTTCTACCACACTGTTACCCCTTGCTCTGAGAGCAACAGCCCCTTCCCTGCAGTTCTGAATGGTTTTTTATTTTGGGGGGGCATTAAATGGTGTGAAAAGTTACCTGTTGCTAACAAGAGCAAGGCGCTGTGCTTCTGCCACTCGGAACTGCCTCTGTCTGTCACTAACCACCGGGAGTGACACCGCTCCTGGTGTGGTTCCAGCTTGAGCTGCCTGGGGAGAGCTGTCCTGCTGTAGTCTACACCCTGCAGCTCCTCTAGATGAGGGTACGAAGTACATCAAAGGTAGGCTGTAATAGTTACCACACTTTTCTTTTTAAAAACTAACAGGTTCCACCTCCTGCACTCCCAAGAGCGGAGGACGAGGCGTCGCGCCCTGGAGCTCTCTTCAGGCAGCTCGTCACCGAGGAGGAGGACACGGCTGCACCGTCTCTCTTCAAGCTGGGCTGGCTTTCTGGCATGGCCAAGTGATGAGACACAAAATAAACAGTTGGTCTGTGTGTTCCTCTTCACTGAGATCGCCTTTTCCCCCGGAGCAGGGACTGGTGACCCCTGGTTTTGGCAGAAGAGAAGTCCTTTTTCCGTCCTTAAGCCAGGTCACAGTGTGTCACTTGAACCAGGCACAGCTCAGGACTGTCCTTGCCCTCTGGCTGCTGGAACAGAGGTGTAGCTACTCTCTCACCTCCTGTTCCTCACAAGCTGTTAAAGTCAAATCAAAGAAAAAACAAACAAACAAACATACACACTGTAACAGAAAACAAAACATTTCACAGCTGGAAATGGGTATCAGAGCAACAAAAACTCCTCTCTCTCTCTCTCTGAAGCCCCTCCCCAGGCTGCTCCGTGCTTTTCTCCACAGGCACCATGACTCTGCTCCCTGGGAATACAGGGGCACCCGCAGCTCAGCTCTCCTGGCTCTAATTTCACATTTTTTTTTCAGTACTGCACTAAAGATGAACCAAGATAAGGCTCATCCTGCACCGAGCTGGGTGGAGAGTTTGCAGCTTGGAGCATTCCTAAGGGATTCCAGAGATGGCACCTATTCTTTCTTACTAACTCTAAATGCTCAAAAAAATTATGTTGCCAAATAATCTTTTTACTAGTTTATTGAAATTAAAAAAAAAAAAAAAAGACTTATAAAACTGAAGGTGAACGTTTGAGAGAACTTTACAGAAAGCAACAAATTGCTAACAGACAGATTAGGCAGTCGATTGGAATTGGACATTTTGCGATCCTATAACACAGATGTGGGTTCTTCCATCTCCTCTTGACACGTACTTTATAACCACCCCAAAAAAAACCCCCCAAATCCTATAAAAATTGCTTCAAAGCCCCTTTGCATTGCAATAGTGCAGCAAACCACAAGTAAACAATTTCCTGTTAACCTGTTATTTCAAATATAGACTGAAAAGGCAACAGGCGTTTTTTTGTGCAATTCCATTTTAACAAACTTTGAAGTTGAAATATCAAATCTCCACAGTGCTGTCCCTTCACAGAAGGCAGGGAACCCCTGGGGCATCATGTGGGAAGGCGTCCCCGGCTCTGTAGGCTGTGAAAGTGTGCCTCCTTCAGGATCTGGTTGATGTGGAAGTAAGGACCTTGGCTTAGTGCAGACTGCTCGTGGAAGGACTGGGAGACAGGACTGGATCCTGCAATTCCGGGGTTGAGGCTGGTTTCTGCACTGCAGGCTCTGTCGGGGCTGTTGATGCTACTGCTACTACAGCTGCTGCTGCTGCTGCTGCTGCCGCTATCGCTGCTGGAGGACTGAGACAAAGAGAAGGTTAACAGCAAAACATTTTCTCCCATCCATCATGAAAAACCTCAGTTAAGCAAATCATCTTTACAGTTAAGTCCCTCCCAGATTTTCAGCCCGACGGACTAATA
Source organism: Calidris pugnax (assembly GCF_001431845.1). NCBI lineage: Eukaryota > Metazoa > Chordata > Aves > Charadriiformes > Scolopacidae > Calidris > Calidris pugnax. The sequence goes on from NW_015091046.1 coordinate 76,222, forward strand.
ATGGAAATCCACCAAGTGCTTTCTTGGCGTCCGGAGCTTCCGTTATTGCCAACACGGGAAGAAGCTGAAGCTGAGCAAACCTTCACCCAGAGGTTCGCTGACCCCCGGGGATGTTTGGTTTCAACCGGTCACTTTTTAGGCCCGCCAGCTCTGCCCCCATGACCCACGTTAGCACTAGTGAAATTTGCTCAACTCATCCGAGAATTGGAAAATAAAGACCGTTCCTACTGAGGTGCAGGTGTCAGTCAAGGCAGGCAGGGCAGGAGGAAAAGTTTCTGGCTTCTCTTCCAGCAGAGGTTTTAGGGAAGCACCATGCAAAGCACTTTCCTACAGGTTAATCTTTTGGAAAAATGAGATCTGAAGCATCCAAAGCAACAGGCTGTTAAAAAACAGATGCGACACGAAACCCGTTTTAAGTCTTTGAACACCTTGACCTACACACAATTGCTCTTCTCCCAGTCCAGTACTGGGACTGCAATGGTATAACTGGCAGTCTTCCCTAACAATTTATTTGGAAGGACAGCGAAAGAGCGAGAGGCATCGAAAACTTCCCCACGCAGAAAAGAGAGCTCAGGATTTAGCTCACACAGAGGATGGGGCTCGTTTGCCAGCATTTAGGATATAAAGACATTTTATAGTAATGACTGGGAGAGCATTAACCATCATTTTCGGTGTTTCAAAGACATAAAACTGTTTGGTTTACGCCATTTTAAGGGCTGCTAATGAAAGGTTCCATTAGTAGTTACAGCTGAAATATTTCCTTACTGTGTGATACGCTGTTCAGGACAACACTGCAAATATTTAGGTGCTTAAGAATCAAGAGAAGGGCTACTTTGCCATCCCATAGGAAGTAAATTCACAGCAGCAGCCAGCGTAAGTGATGACAGAGAAAAAAATGTGGAGTTTTTTTTACAAGTATTAAACTAAAACCACGGAAATCAAAGCTTGGTGGTCACAGCAGAGGAAGACAAATTTAAATTACCAGGGACTTCTTTAACAGCCAGGACCACATCCAGAAGGGCTGGTTTGGGAGTAAATCTGCAAAATGATGCAAACTGCACCCGATGGCTGTCAATGAGGTGAGAAAAGGCCCAGGAAGGCACCGTATGAGCACTGGAAAGGGACCACATCTCAATGGGAGATTGGGACCACATCTCAGTGCCCGACTGGAAACCCCACGGCACCGATTCCGCCATCCATCGGGGCAATTCAAGCGTAGAAATGGCCTTGTTTTACCAAGCACCAAAAAAATGCTTCAGTTCTGGTGTAGTGCAGCAAGCAAGGCATCAGCACCGGGGCTGCGCCCGTGTTAGGCTCAGCTAAGCAAGGGGAAAAACCAACCAAACACACACGAAATCATTCCTGAGGAAGCAGCAGAGGTAACTAAATAAGCAACTGGCTCCTCTTCCTACGGCCGCCAAGGGGAGGGAGGGAGAGAAGGGCAGAAGGACAGAGAGGAGCCCCCACCATGATGCTGGTTACACCATCCCCTTTTGCATTAGAAGCACAAATATGGAAATGCTGAACAAGTGACAGCAGCCTTGGAGAGAAACCCACCGCACAGGACACTTTGTTGCCTTTTAGTCTCTGTTCCTTACTGTTTTTCGTTACAGCCACCTTCTGAAAATCAAGGTAAAAATCAAATTAAAACCAGGCAACTGGCTCCTCTTCCTACAGCCGCCGAGGGGAGGGAGGGAGAGAAGGGCAGAAGGACAGAGAGGAGCCCCCACCATGATGCTGGTTACACCATCCCCTTTTGCATTAGAAGCACAAATATGGAAATGCTGAACAAGTGACAGCAGCCTTGGAGAGAAACCCACCGCACAGGACACTTTGTTGCCTTTTAGTCTCTGTTCCTTACTGTTTTTCGTTACAGCCACCTTCTGAAAATCAAGGTAAAAATCAAATTAAAACCCAGTATCGCTTACTGCTACAGTTTCACATCTTAACAAACATTTTAGAGCTGTTAGTAATGATTATTTTATGCATGTCTAATTTTATTTAGAACAGAAAGAGTGTCCTGGGACGTGCTTCCTACATCTAAGGCTGTTGACAGATCTAGTTTTGTCATACCCTCTTTATTTCCATTTCTCTAAAGCAAAAATTCACTAGCACGTGAAGCCCGTTTATTGCCCAAATCACGTCAAAGACCTACCATTTCCCCAGGCTGTGGTGCACATTCTGTTACGCATTTGGACTACAATTAGACAAAAAAAGAATCCTTAAAGTCATCATGTCAGCAATGACAGGCATCTACACAATGAAACAAAAGTTTTAAGCGAAAGGGCAAAGGAAAATAGCCCGATTAAAAGTTTCTGAGTACTTTTAAGTATCAAAAGGACATCCCTCAGGGTTTACCTGCCTCATTGGCCCCTCTTAATATCACACCCAGTAGCTAGAGAAGTTTTAAATAATTTCCAAACAACTCTCCTGTTCAATGTACTTGGCTGCTGATCTGTGACGCAGCAACTCGCTCGCTCACAACAGGAACTTAAGACACAGCCGTTCAGCCCCTGCTGCTCTCAAAAATCTTTCAAGTAGCAACTCACTCACAACAGGAACTTAAGACACAGCCATCCAGCCCCTGCTGCTCTCAAAAATCTTTCAAGATGAGTTTAACACAGGCATAATCCGGTTCTAATTAGAATTTCAGACCAGCCCTTCCTCACTAGAGCAACGCTGTAGAGGGGCACAGCTGCAACACCAGACAAGAACTGTGATTCCAGAGAAGCAACTGCTGCTGTGCGTCAGCGACCTCCGATAAAACAGCAGCTTTTCTAAGCTCTGGGGAACCCTGTCATCGGTCAGAATAACAAAGAGGAACCCCAAGAAACGAGGTTTGACAGAAGAAAGTTCTTCAGGAAGGAAAAGAGCTAGCCAGAACACTGCAGACTCCCTTCCTTCCCAGGGAAAAGCAGAGCAAAGGGCTTCTCTCCTTGGTGATTCCACAGGTTGCAGAGTACAATTATACATTTTCCTCATTCCTGAAAGTGGGTGCCTCTCGGAGGATCCACCCCAGCTCTGCCTGACTGCAGGTACAGGACAGCAGAGAGAGGAGAGCAGGAAGGGCTTCCTCTGAATCTAGAAGTGAATACCAGGGAAAACACCACGCTCCACCTCAACAAATGAAGGAGAGGCTGAAGAGGAAGTGAAATGCGGTGCCCAATGCTCCGTTTCGCTAATGTTTAACGCTGCCTGTAGTTAAAGTCCAGCGTTTTCAGGGTGTTCACGGACTGAACTGCAAAGCAGAGGTTTACTGTCACCCCCGGGGTGGCTGTCACCCAGCAGCGTGGCAACAATTTGCTCCAGGAGGAGCAGGAGCTGCACATCGTTACAGCGTCTTTGCCAAAAAGCAGCGCTGAGGGAGACTCCCTTCGATCTCAGTTTCCCTCCTGTAAAAAGCCTGAGCCAAGGATGGTGTGGATGAAAGGGCAGGCTAGTGGGAGAAAAAGCAATATCCTGCCACTAAGACAAAAATCTCTCTTTGTCTTACACATGTGAAGGGTAAGACAACTAAAAAAAAAAAGAGAGAAAAAGACCAAAAAGAAAAAAAAAAAGAAAGAGAACCTGACAAAAAAGCCAAGCCCAGTTTTAATAATACTGATTTTTCCAGACTGAGGTTGTGGCAAAAGCCAAGCCCAGTTTTGGTAATACTGATTTTTCCAGACTGAGGTTGTGGTCTCAAGCAACCCACACTCTCCAAGAGAAAACAGTCAACTTTCAACTGAAGGAAGGCGAAAAGGATCAGTATTTTAGATAATGTTTCTAAAAAAGCAGGTGTGCCTATGCCCTCGGATGAAAAGTAATTCTCTCCTCGTTTATTCTTTGAAGTTACAAATTGCTCTCTCACACACACACACTTCCTCTCCTAGTTGAACATCCTAAAGCTAGTGAGGATTTGTAAACTACAAGAGTTGCCTTTGCAAATGGCAAAGTATCAGGAAACGAAATAGAAGTATTACAAATGGCCAAGAATTTCCCAGTGACATCAATCGGAAGCACTCGTGCACTATAAGCACAAAAATTTCTCCATTTGGCACAGGAAGTCCTTAAAGAAACAGTCAAATAATACTGATTTAATCTCATGGCTTGAACTTCTGGGCATGCTCCATTCAGTGAGCCAACACGACAAGAAAACAAGCAGAAAAAAAAAAAAAAAAAAGAAAAAGAAAAAGAAAAAAAGCTCTATTCATCAGTAGGCGACATTGTGAATTTTGTTCCCTTGAGAAAGGGAACATTGATTTTTGTAAAACCGTGTCCAGCAGACGCATCCCTCCAGCACCAACAGCGAGGACTTCTCGCCTGCACGTGGGGGTTTAATGTGTTAAAAAACATATTTTTCCAACGCCAAGTGCATGCAGGAAGCAGGAATCTTAGTGTTAGCCTCAGCCACTGAGCCCTGCACTGGTTTGACTGGTGGCGGGGAGGCAGTGCATGCCCATGCTGTCACCTGCAGGCACCCCAACCAAGGACAGGAACACTCACTCCTGTGTGGCTACTACAAAGCTAGTTCCATTTCTGCATTTTAGCGGCTTTGCCCAAACGCCAAGTGTTTATACGACAAGCAAAGGTGCTTCTGCCACTCACCATGAAGGTTTTTCCTGATATTCTTAATTACTCCTACTTCAATCCCTTGTTCCATACTAAATTCTTCCTCCTCCCGCCACAAAGCTCGTTTAGCCATTAACTACTCTACACGCGAAGAGGTGTTTAACCTGTTGGACAAGTGATTCAGTGTCAGATGGCAAACAACTATTCATGGTTCTACCCGTTATACCCGAGAAGCAAAAAACCACTTCATCCCAGCAAGTCATACTTCTGGCACAACAGCAAGACAGGAACCAGCAATATTTTTCATCACAGCAAATTCCTTCGTGATGAACATCTCGGCTGCGAGAGCATTTTCCGTACAAATATCACTGAGATTTTACAAAATCAGCTACATGTAAAGATGTATTTGTTAAAAGAAAAGTCTCCTTCACAAAGAGAAGGGTGGGTTACAAAACTTTGTATCATTTTAAATGTGAGTATATATTTGAAGCTGTCATCATATGATAAAAATGATGTTGCTCAAAGTTACACGGCACAAAACACGTTCTGCAGTCAAAGCAGAGTTAATAGTTCAGTATAACTGCAATAGTTGGTAATTACTCATCACAGCCAATCTTTAAAACGAGGGGGCTTATAAAAAACCAACAAAGATATTTTAAAAACCTTCAAAGAAATCCATTTTATGAACTTCCAGGGACACAAACCAGGAGGGAGCCTCTGCTCTGCACGCTCTTACCCATGGAACTTTGTATCATCTTAAATGTGAGTATATATTTGAAGCCGTCATCATATGATAAAAATGATGTTGCTTAAATTTACACGGCACGAAACACGTTCTGCAGTCAAAGCAGAGTTAATAGTTCAGTATAACTGCAATAGTTGGTAATTACTCATCACAGCCAATCTTTAAAACGAGGGGGCTTATAAAAAACCAACAAAGATATTTTAAAAACCTTCAAAGAAATCCATTTTATGAACTTCCAGGGACACAAACCAGGAGGGAGCCTCTGCTCTGCACGCTCTTACCCATGAACATTTTGCAACAGAACTAATTAGAGATGCACACAGTGAATTTTCAGATGATTAATACAGGCAACAACTCAGGAAATCTGGCAGCAGCTTGGAAATCAGCATTTTTTTTTAAAAAAAGCAATCTCACAGTTTGCAAATTGCACCTGTCATGTGAGCGATGAGAGAATCAGAGACAGTTTATCCCACGTCCAGCAAAAGATCACAGCAAATCTGAGCAGAAACCCAAGAGTTTGAGTTCAAGTGTTTTAGCTGTGAAGGACCAAGTCTTGCTTAAACTGGTGAGCTCTATCACAGCATTTTTTAAACATCAGATAAGCACTGCTGCTTGCAACAGGCACTTTGTGTATCGCACCAATTGGAATGCTTTTTGACTTTCTACCACAAATAATCACATTACTGTAAGTAAACGCAAAGCTGGAAGAGCAGATGGCCAGGCAAAGTGACCACACACATTTGTCACCCCCCCAGGTCATCTCCTCGGCTCTGGGTACGTTACACCTCTTCTCAGACAGCAGAACTAAAAGTGGCAGCAAATGCTTTTCGGGTTTCCTCACATGGGTACTACTTATCAGTATTTGAAACACACTAACAGAAATATTTGGGCCGAAGGTAACCAGGTTCACTGGAAAACATGCTGATTTCCAAACCACATTTCACAGATTTCAATCTCTGAAGTACGTAACAGAGTCAAAGCCTCACAACCTCACACACAAGGCAAAAAAAAAAGGTATGTTCGTTAACTACACTCCATGAATAACATTTCACAGAATATTCCAACTGTTATTTAAATTTGACATTAAAGGAAACGGAATTTGCCCGAGAAGGCTCTCACCTCAGTGTCCCAAGAGTCCTGAAGGACAGTATTCCTGGTACTACGCTTTGTCTGAGGAATGTGACCGTCGTCTTCATTGCCATTCCGTCTCCGCTTCCTGAAGGAAGGTCAGGGAGAGGGGAGAAAAGAAAAATAATTAGCAGTCTACTGATAAACCTCCTGGTTTGCTCTCTAAAGGCAACCCTACAAAAAAAGCTGGAAAACTTGATAAATTAATAAAGGATGTATCTAAACTTCTGATGTGCTGTGACCTCCACATTCAACGAGCCAGGCTGTTTTCACGTCAGTTGAAGGGCTGTGGGCTCACAGTGCCATTAAAACCACGGCACAGCACATTTCTAAATAAACCTATTTGACAATTCCCAGCCTTGCAACTGCTCTCAGTACTCAGGCACATCTAAAAATAAGCCTGGGACTTTGAATGCCATCTGACAGGCTGAGAAAAGCACCCGGGAAGAGTGGCAGTGACCACACTTTCAATAAATACCTGATTACTTTCATCTCGCTTATACAAGTCTGCAGTGAGGGGCTATGATGACTTTCTCGAGTCTCTCCATGCTCTTACTTTGCATTCCATGTCAAGTCATGTTCCTGAGGAACACTATTTTCCACGAGGAAAGTTTTCTCAGAAAGCACCTCACAGAAGACCATTTCAGCCCTGTTTCTGATGTATTTGCCATCCTCTTATGACATCAGCACTGCTTCGCAGCACATCAACAGCAACCTCGAGCCCCTGTGAACCACCGTCTCTCGCTGATACACCTTACAGAAGACCATTCCAGCCCTGTTTCTGATGTATTTGCCATTCTCTTATGACATCAGCACTGCTTCACAGCAGAGCAACAGCAACCTAGAGCCCCTGTGAACCACCGTCTCTCGCTGATTTTTAATTGTCTGCTGATTTTTAATACTAATATCAAATTATTTTTCCCACTGCACTAACACCACAAGACAACCAGGAGTTCTGCAGGTCGAGCACTATCCGAAATATAGGATGGAGCTGTTTTGGTGGCTAAAAATTAAGACGTACTCAAATGAGTCAAAACAGACTGAAGCGAGGTATTTATAACTGAATCTTCTCTTACAGACAAGCTTTAGCAGCACACTCAGCTGCCAGTGCTTGGTCCACGCCTACAGACCAGGAGCTGCCTCCTCGCTCTCCCAACCATTGCCCACCACAGCCCAGCAGGTTCTCCCTCCCCCAGGGCCACTCCTCGAGAAGACACAATCCCCCTCTCGCTCCACATTTGTGTTGCCCCCGTATCCCTCTTTTTCTTAACACCCACAGCCCACAAGAGAACTCAGTGCCTCCACCCCCCACTGCCCAGCTCCTACACGCTTCACGGTCCCTCCTGTTTCTCGACACCCCCTCTCCTTCCCCACCAGGCCGAGGAGTGCCCCTCCAGCACACCTCAATGCCCCCAGATCCTCTGCATTTCCTGCGCCCCTTTGATCTCCTAAACGCCGCCCACCCCTCACCCCCCCCTACACCTTTAACATTCGCCGCCGCCACACTTCCAGCCGATTTTAACCCCTTCCAGAGATCAGGGG
>NW_015091046.1:84409-90266 GCF_001431845.1 Calidris pugnax
GGGACGGAGAGAAAAAAGCGAAGGGCTGCGACGAGGCCTCGGCCCGGTCCGGCCCGGCCGCCCAGCGCTGAGCGGAGCCGTCCCACCGCCGCTTCCGGCGTCTCCGCCTCCTGCGCCTGCGCAGTGGCGTCCCCGCGCCGGCCACGCCCCCTGACGTCACGGCGCACGCCGGGGCGGTGAGGCCACGGCGCATGCGCCCTGCGCGTGGCCGAAGCCCCCAGCGGGGGTGGCTGCGGCGGCGCCTGATGGGAAAGCGGCGCCGGGAGGGCGCTGAGGGGCGGCCCGGTGATGGCTGCGGCGCCGCCGGGGCAGGAGCTGTGCCCGCACTGCCACCGGCCCTTCAAGCGGCTCCGCACCCACCTCCCGCACTGTAAGGCTGCGCCGAAACCAGCCCCCGCCAGCGCCCCGGGGTCAGGCCTAGGACTAGGCCGCGGCCCGGCCGCCGGTAGTGCTTCAGGCCTAGGCCGCGGCCCGGTCACCGGGGCCCCAGCGCCCGGGAGCGGCTCTGGCTCTGTAAGCGGGCCGGGGACAGGCAGCAGGCCGCGGGAGGGAGCGGCCGGTAAGAGCAGTAAGCGGCTGCCCGGTCCCGGTGTAGGGCAGGGGCTGCCCGGCGCGGCCCCCCGGGAGGAGGCCCGGAAGGGAAAGAAGGCTGCGGCAGGGCAGGGTGGGGGGTCGGGCCTCGGGCTTCGACGCCCGCCCGACGGACGCCACACGGAACAGATACGGGATGTAGCCAGATCCCTTGATTTGCTCCCTGAGGAAGTCCAGGATATACCCGAAAAGTTGAGTAACGGAGTGAAAATAGTAATAGAGAAGCACCGTGCCAAGGTCATCAGGGAGAAGAGCGGTTCCAGGAGCAGGGATGCTTCAGCTGGAAGCCACAGCACAGGCAGGTCACCCGTGGAAAGGCCAAATCCAGGCAGTGCTGCTGAGCACGCTGGTGCAGCCCAGCCTGACCCACGGGAGGGAATAACCCACCCAGAAATCGCAAACAGCGAGACACATGGCTGTGGAGCTGCAGAGAACGCATCTGCGAGCATAAAGGGAGAAAAAGGCAGTAGTTTAAAGGCAACAAAAACGCACGTACTTCAAGATCCCCCCGAAGCTGACTGCAGAAGTGGCCCCGGTGACCTCGTTCAGCAGGAGGGAGTAGACAAAACCGTGACAGAAGAGAAGCAGATGTACCTAGAAGTCGGTGTGGAATATAAAGCCCCTCTTTCTGCTTTGCATACCAAGAACGTCCATCTGTCAGTGATGGAGGGTTTCAAAGGTCACAATGAAAAGACATCCAAAAATTACCTAACCAGCATACAAAAGCTTCGAGAGAGCGGGCAGCAGATGGCTGCAGTTTCTGAGCCCATCCTGAATGCGAGGAGAGACACGGGGCTGGCTCTGAACCAGTTCTTGCTCCACACCTCCAAAAGCCAACCCATCTGTCCGGCCCAGGCCTCTGGCAGGAGCACGCCGGCGGGTGCCGTGGGCTTGGAGTGGTTTCCAGACTTATATCCTAATTATCACGGGCTGAGTATTTTTCCAGGGAAGCCCTTTCAACAAGGCGTGGAGATCATAACGAAGCCACCGGAGGGCAATGTCTCAGACAGACAACAAGGTGAGAAATAAAAGGCTCTGCTGCTGAAAATGACTGCGCTGTCAGGCTAAACTGTGGGATGTGATTGGGAGAGGAAGGGTAGGAAACGCTAAGCTGTTGGGTTTGTCCAGAAAGGGATCCAGGAAGGATCCGAGGGGGTTAACAGTCCAACCCACCGGCCTGCACAACCATTTTACCTTGGCTTACATTTCTGTTTAGGTTTAAGACGGGCTCTTGCATGTTTGGGCTGGCAGAGCCAGCTCATTTTATGGGAGAGGTGGTTCACTCTTCCATTCCGAGCAGGCATTCCCAAGCCCAAGCCACTTGCACTTACCAGAAACCAGCTCCACGCTCTCCATGCAGCACAGGGAATGTGAGCACTACACTGCTCTGCCCTGGGGAGGCCACCATTGGAGCACTGGGTCCAGTTTTGGGCTCCCCAGTTCCAGAAGGACAGGGAAGCACTCTATTCTGCCCTGGGGAGGCCCCATCTGGACACTGCTCTGCCCTGGGGAGGCCACCATTGGAGCACTGGGTCCAGTTTTGGGCTCCCCCGTTCCAGAAGGACAGGGAACTGCTGGAGAGGGGACAGCGGAGGCTACAAAGATGATGAGGGGCCTGGAGCATCTCCCTGATGAGGAAAGGCTGAGGGACTTGGGGCTTTTTAGTCTGGAGAAGAGAAGGCTGAGGGGGGATCTGATCAACACCTATAAATACTTCAAGGGTGGGTGTCAGGAGGATGGGGCTGGTCTTTTTTCAGTGGTGGCCAGTGACAGGACAAGAGGAAATGGGCACAAAGCTGCACATGAGAAGTTCCACCTAAACATGAGGAGGCACTTCTTTGCTGTGAGGGTGGCAGAGCCCTGGAAGAGGCTGCCCAGTGTCTTCTGATGGAGTCTCCTTCTCTGGAGACATTCAGAGCCCACCTGGACACATTCCTGTGGGACCTGCTCTGGGTGGCCCTGCTTTGGCAGAGGGGTTGGATTAGATGATCTCCAGAGGTCCCTTCCAACCCCGTATCGTTCTGTGGTTGCCCTCATTTTCCTGCTTTTGACAGCTCTGATGTCTCATCACACAGGTCCCCTCTCAGAAAGGCGCCTGATGGAAGTCAGGCTGGGGGAGCTGCCTGCCTGGCTCACCACCCGAGACTTCTCTCCCCGGGGGCTGCTTGGAGGAGTGCAGAAAGGTGAGGCTGAGTTCCTGGCTCTTGGGGCAGAATTGTCCCACTTCCCTGATTCACTTGCTGCAGCCTGGTCCAAGTGGCCAGCCTGGAGCTTTATAGAAAAGTAAATAAATAGACCCAACGTGGAAAGTTACGTGGAAACCAATGAACTCTTGAGGCCCACGCATGGTTTGACCCTTGTATTTCTGTTCCAACAGCCTGGAGCAGTTATTACAACAAATACATCAACGTGAAGAGGGGGGGACCGGCGGGGATCTCCATGCTGCTGGCTGGGTACTGCCTCCTCAGCTACAGCTGGAACTACCAGCACATCAGTAAGATTTCCTTCCTATCACCTCTCTCCTTTGGAGAATTCTCCCTTATGCAGCAGGTGGAAAGTCTTATTTACCATTCATGTTCATTCAAGCCCTGAAATAATTTAAATACTTCACGGTTAAGACTAATATCAGGGAGCAGTATCCTGACCTGGCTTAGGTAGGCAGAGGAATTTCGAGAATAAAGGGTGGTGATAACAGCTGCTGATTCACAGCTTCTCCCTGGAGAGCACCAGGAGCTGTCAGCATTTTTAAACCCTGCACAAAGCAGATGGAGGGAGACGTTCCAGCGCTGAGCACCCATTCCCTGGATTTACTCAGAGCTGACAAGGGATTTACTGGTGTTTATGTAGTTTCCCCGCCAGGGCTTGCTCCCTCACGCAGCTCCACGGCACAGAAACAGGGCTGCAGTCAGTCTCCTGCTCATCTCACAGAATCCCTGAGCACAGCACTGTGCTAATAATGCTTTTTTTTTTTCTTCTTTCTTCTCCATTTTTCTAGAATGTCATCGTTGGCGTAAATACCACTGAAGAAGCTGGAAAGCACCCGAGGAAGTGTCACCGATACCTGACCAGAGTCAGCAGAAGCACTCAGGAGTGGGGTCCTGGCAGGGATTGGAATCAGCAGAAGCACTTTTGTTGTCAGAAATGGGTTCTTCAGTCGTTGAGGGAGTTGTTTTCTAGTTTCCCTCCTGCAGCCAGAGGGGTGACACTGACAGTAACAGCCTGTGGTCACCGCTCTGCGGTTCAGGAAGCATTTAGTGCTGAAAGAAGAGGCTGTTAGAGCTGCCCCTTAGGGGGGTGTTTGCAGTAGAGCTCTTGTAGTCTGCAGGAGCCCAAATCTCTCACTTTGGGACACTAAACACAGGAGAACTCCTTGATCTGGGCTGTTAATATAGATTGACACGTATGTCGTAGTTGGTGTTTGGCAATAAGGTTTGTGGTGGATTGTGACAGGGTGGGGGTTCGGCCAGAATAACCATTTCCTTTAAATTAACAGAGTTGTGGCCAGCACAGCCCTTTTGTTTTTTGGCTTCCCCCTCTTTCCACAGGAAGCACAATGAGGTTTTGCTACCGAGGGGTGGTCCCAGCCCCTTGCTCCACTGGCAGCAGGACACTGGTGGCACTGCCCGGGCTCTGAGGGAAGGCATGAAAGCAGCAGTGCCCTAGTTCTGCAGGAACTAAAAAAAAAAAAAAAATCCATTGGATTTTTAGCTGTTGTGCCCAAGGGGCAAACCAATGTCTGCATCAGACAAACGAGGCCAGTTAGGAGAGGGCTAGTTGTAGCCTGCCAGCGCCAAACGTGTCTGGAAAAGGACTGGTCTTGTTACAGGCACGAAGGGTAAAAGAGAAAAAAAAGCCAAGGAAAAAATAATATCCGAGCTCTTTATTCCAAGAGTGGTGCAGCAGTGCTGGGTCAGAGGCGTTCCACCAACAATTCCCTGGCAATAAAAGACTTGGTGAATTTTCTGATTCTATACAGTCTCAAACCTGGTGGTTTTTGCCCCGTTTAACAGGGGATCAGCACACCCTGGGCTCCTCCTTCCCCTGTCTGGGGGGGGGTGATTTCGGTGGCTTTAGAGAAGCTGTTATTTCTCTGCTGTTTGTGCAAAAAGCTGTGAAAGCCGGTGCTGAGCAAAACCACCCGGGTTTTCTAGCCCAACCACTGGCCTAGTGGCCATTCTGCTGGTCCATCACGCTGTTCTCCTTCCCGGTGCTCACAGGAGCCCTTGGGTCACATCCCCAGCAGGATTTCCAGCCGAGTTGTCCCCCACTTTCTGGCGTAGTGACGTTTGTGACACCTCGAGTCAAAGAATTTATTTCACCAGCGCTATGGGGGGTCCCCGCACCACACTCTGCCCCTCCAAGGCAGGACTTCACCCTCCCTCCAAGACAGGACCAGTCCTCCCAGTTCTTCCCAGTCCCCAGAACACTCACCTTGAGTGATGCCTAGTTCTTGCAGGCCCTGTGGTCCTGGGGGGCAGCTACTGGTGTCCCCCAGGTGTTGGGTAGCACCGGTGACTGGTAGAGGGGACACCATGGGTGGTGTGTCCTTGTGTCCACTCTCCTCGCTGGCAGCCAGGTCGAGCTGTGCCAGCCCCCAAGGACAGCCAGCTCCCTGGGGGCACATGGGGCAGTTGGGAGCCACCATCCCACCAGAGGTGTGGGGCAGGGGGAGCTGCTGCATCGCCCCACGGTCAGGGGCACGAGGGGGAATGGGACAGGACAGTCCCTGCCTCACCTTGGGTGGATCCATGCTGCTCGTCATCAACCCGGCCTTGAGGCTGGAGGGGGACACAGGACAGGCTGTCACTCCTCTGGACACTGCAGAGGGTACCCCCAAATCTCCCCATAGCTCCCCCAGCCTCTTGGGGGTGTCCCAGGGCTTGGGCATCCCCCTGCCCACCCAAACCCTGTGGTCACCAGCTCAGGTTGGGCACGAGGAGAGACCAGGAGCTTCCAAGTTCGATCCGACAAGGATCTAAAGTGCCCTTGTCCTTGACCCAGACACTGCAAAGGCCACGGCCACCTCAGAAAGGGGCTGTCCCCCCCCATCCCAGGTCACTTGTACCCTGAGCCCCCCCACCCCAGCCTGCCCCATACATACTGCATGAATTTGCACTTGGGTCCCTCTGGGCAGAAGCCAACGAGGTAGTTGGAGCACATCACCCTCCGCGTGTGCCGGTACTTGCACAGGGGACCTGCCGTGCAGAGGAGAGGCTCCTGTTTGGGGGGGACAGAGAGGCACCCCCTGCCCCACAGAGATTTTGGG
>NW_015091046.1:90276-92273 GCF_001431845.1 Calidris pugnax
GCTTCCCCCAGCAGCCCCCGTTCCCCTCCAGCTCTATGGGGTCTTTGCCACCCCAGGCCCAAATCCCCACCAGGCAGTTCCCCGACAACCCACTGTGGCTCTGTCACCTCAGAGGTGGCAGGAGTGGGGTCTGGACCCCCCCGTCAACAGTGGGTAGGGAAGACAGGCAGCCCCTGCTCACCCCAGCAGCTCACCATGCCTGCAGAAACCACGGTCATACCAGGGACAGCCCGTGGCACTGGTGGTGCCATCGATGTGCAGGAAGGGACAGTCCTTGTTGCCACACTCACCTGCAGGAGTAAAGGGTGGGACGGGTGGGACAAAGCTCATCCAAGCCAAAAGTGCTCAAGGATGGGCTGGGTGGGGGGAACAGAGGTGCCCCGGGAGCACCCAGGCTTGTTTTGGGGAACCATGGGTGCCGATGGCATTTCTTCCCACAGACAGGAGGTGGCATCAGGTACTTGCTGGAGGCCAGACCCGAGGGACGTGGGTGCTGGGGGGGGGGAGAATCTCATTGGGGTCCCCAGCCCGGGCTCACACCTACCGAATTTGGAGTAGAAATAGCACTGGGGCATCTTGGTCACGTCGTACTCGTGGAGGAAGTCACAGCCATCACCCTTCTTGCAGAGCCCCCGCAGCCAGTGCTTGCACACCACCGGCTTCTCCCTGCCCACGCGCCGCACCGGGCACCGCACGCCTGGCCCCGGCATGGACCTGCTGTCAGAGCTCACCCACATCCCAACGACCCCCACCATCACCACCCCCAGCACCCAGGAACCCCCCACCTCCTTGGATTGGGATGTGCTGGAGCTTTCCTGGATGTGGAGGAGATTTGCAGTGCCCTCTGAGTGCACAGGGCACGGACCCCTGGGCACCTCTTCCAGCCCCCCCAGTACAGAAGGGGTAGTTGGATTGGGATGTGCTGGAGCTTTCCTGGATGTGGAGGAGATTCGCAGCGCCCTCTGAGTGCACAGGGCACGGTCCACTGGGCACCACCAAGGTCTTCCAGCCCCCCCAGTACAGAAGGGGTAGGAGAACTGGTCCAAAGGGGCCGGGAGAACAATGGACTCTGAGCAGTGTTAGGATTTCAGGCCAAAACCTGCCAACCCACTGGCCATGGGGCTACAGGGCAATCTGCCACAGATGTGGGCTGGCCATAGAGCAGAGAGGGGACCCGGCCAGCTCCCTGGTGTCCCCAGGGTCTTGCAGGGTGGTGGTGGCCCCATCCCCACCACTCCCCAGTGCTCACCCTTGGAGCACAGCCCTCGGTGGAAGAGCTCACAGACTGGCAGGGGGAAAGCAGAGCAGGGAGACCTTCACCCACTGGTCCCAGTGCTGGGACCACCCTGCCACTGGGGGCACAGGCACCCTGTCCCCCTCCACCAGCAGTCCCCAGAGAGCTGTGCCCAATGGAGCAGTGCCCAAGCCATCCTGGGCAGGAGCCCAAGGGGGAAGGCAGGGCAAGAAGCACCCAGACATTGTGGTGGGTGCAGTGAGAGCCAGGAGCACCAGATGAGGAGGAGAACCCCAACACCTCCCACCCCCCTGTCACCCTCCAAGGATGCCACAGGACCCTGTCCCCAACTTACTGTCCGTACCCAGGAAGGGCAGGGGCTGAGCTCCTCGCTGCTGCTCCACATCAGCCTCCAGCTCAAACCTGATCCTCTCCACACCAGCCACCAGCTCCTGCATCACTCCTGCTCTGCTGAGAGCCACCTCCAGCCCAGCACAGGCAAGAAACAGGGCTACAAAGGGGCTGGTGGAGGAAACCACAAATCTCCCAAGGGAGCACAACACTCTGCAGGTCACCAGAGCCACCCTGGGCCCCAGCAACACTCAAAAACCCTCCTCCTCCTCCCCGAGTCAGAGCAAAACCAGCCCAGGCAGCAGCCAGAGCGCTCCATTTACAGAGAGAGAAGCTGCCCCACATCTGATCTCAATTTGCAGCCGTGATTGCCTGGTGCTGCAGCCCAGCTGCGGGGAGAGCTCAGCCCCGG
>NW_015091046.1:92676-94639 GCF_001431845.1 Calidris pugnax
CAGCTCACCATGCCTGCAGAAAACACGGTCATACCAGGGACAGCCCGTGGCACTGGTGGTGCCATCGATGTGCAGGAAGGGACAGTCCTTGTTGCCACACTCACCTGCAGGAGTAAAGGGTGGGACGGGTGGGACAAAGCTCATCCAAGCCAAAAGTGCTCAAGGATGGGCTGGGTGGGGGGAACAGAGGTGCCCCGGGAGCACCCAGGCTTGTTTTGGGGAACCATGGGTGCCGATGGCATTTCTTCCCACAGACAGGAGGTGGCATCAGGTACTTGCTGGAGGCCAGACCCGAGGGACGGGGGTGGTGGGGGGGGGGAGAATCTCATTGGGGTCCCCAGCCCGGGCTCACACCTACCGAATTTGGAGTAGAAATAGCACTGGGGCATCTTGGTCACGTCGTACTCGTGGAGGAAGTCACAGCCATCACCCTTCTTGCAGAGCCCCCGCAGCCAGTGCTTGCACACCACCGGCTTCTCCCTGCCCACGCGCCGCACCGGGCAACGCACGCCTGGCCCTGGCACGGACCCGCTGTCAGAGCTCACCCACATCCCACTGACCCCCACCATCACAGCCCCCAGCACCCAGGAACCCCCCACCTCCTTGGATTGGGATGTGCTGGAGCTTTCCTGGATGTGGAGGAGATTCGCAGCGCCCTCTGAGTGCACAGGGCACGGTCCACTGGGCACCACCAAGGTCTTCCAGCCCCCCCAGTACAGAAGGGGTAGGAGAACTGGTCCAAAGGGGCCGGGAGAACAATGGACTCTGAGCAGTGTTAGGATTTCAGGCCAAAACCTGCCAACCCACTGGCCATGGGGCTACAGGGCAATCTGCCACAGATGTGGGCTGGCCATAGAGCAGAGAGGGGACCCGGCCAGCTCCCTGGTGTCCCCAGGGTCTTGCAGGGTGGTGGTGGCCCCATCCCCACCACTCCCCAGTGCTCACCCTTGGAGCACAGCCCTCGGTGGAAGAGCTCACAGACTGGCAGGGGGAAAGCAGAGCAGGGAGACCTTCACCCACTGGTCCCAGTGCTGGGACCACCCTGCCACTGGGGGCACAGGCACCCTGTCCCCCTCCACCAGCAGTCCCCAGAGAGCTGTGCCCAATGGAGCAGTGCCCAAGCCATCCTGGGCAGGAGCCCAAGGGGGAAGGCAGGGCAAGAAGCACCCAGACATTGTGGTGGGTGCAGTGAGAGCCAGGAGCACCAGATGAGGAGGAGAACCCCAACACCTCCCACCCCCCTGTCACCCTCCAAGGATGCCACAGGACCCTGTCCCCAACTTACTGTCCGTACCCAGGAAGGGCAGGGGCTGAGCTCCTCGCTGCTGCTCCACATCAGCCTCCAGCTCAAACCTGATCCTCTCCACACCAGCCACCAGCTCCTGCATCTCTCCTGCTCTGCTGAGAGCCACCTCCAGCCCAGCACAGGCAAGAAACAGGGCTACAAAGGGGCTGGTGGAGGAAACCACAAATCTCCCAAGGGAGCACAACACTCTGCAGGTCACCAGAGCCACCCTGTGGGGACCCTGTCCCCAACTTACTGTCTGTACCCAGGAAGGGCAGGGGCTGAGCTCCTCGCTGCTGCTCCACATCAGCCTCCAGCTCAAACCTGATCCTCTCCACACCAGCCACCAGCTCCTGCATCTCTCCTGCTCTGCTGAGAGCCACCTCCAGCCCAGCACAGGCAAGAAAAAGGGCTACAAAGGGGCTGGCAGAGGAAACCACAAATCTCCCAAGGGAGCCCAACACTCTGCAGGTCACCAGAGCCACCCTGGGCCCCAGCAACACTCAAAAACCCTCCTCCTCCTCCTCCCCAAGCCAGAGCAAAACCAGCCCAGGCAGCAGCCAGAGCGCTCCATTTACAGAGAGAGAAGCTGCCCCACATCTGATCTCAATTTGCAGCCGTGATTGCCTGGTGCTGCAGCCCAGCTGCGGGGAGAGCTCAGCCCCGGGGCCCCCATCA
>NW_015091046.1:104232-107930 GCF_001431845.1 Calidris pugnax
CCAGAGGGGGCATCAGGTCCTTGCCGGAGGCCAGACCCGAGGGACGTGGGTGCTGGGGGGGGGGAGAATCTCATTGGGGTCCCCAGCCCGGGCTCACACCTACCGAATTTGGAGTAGAAATAGCACTGGGGCATCTTGGTCACGTCGTACTCGTGGAGGAAGTCACAGCCATCACCCTTCTTGCAGAGCCCCCGCAGCCAGTGCTTGCACACCACCGGCTTCTCCCTGCCCACGCGCCGCACCGGGCACCGCACGCCTGGCCCTGGCACGGACCCGCTGTCAGAGCTCACCCACATCCCACTGACCCCCACCATCACAGCCCCCAGCACCCAGGAACCCCCCACCTCCTTGGATTGGGATGTGCTGGAGCTTTCCTGGATGTGGAGGAGATTCGCAGCGCCCTCTGAGTGCACAGGGCACGGTCCACTGGGCACCACCAAGGTCTTCCAGCCCCCCCAGTACAGAAGGGGTAGGAGAACTGGTCCAAAGGGGCCGGGAGAACAATGGACTCTGAGCAGTGTTAGGATTTCAGGCCAAAACCTGCCAACCCACTGGCCATGGGGCTACAGGGCAATCTGCCACAGATGTGGGCTGGCCATAGAGCAGAGAGGGGACCCGGCCAGCTCCCTGGTGTCCCCAGGGTCTTGCAGGGTGGTGGTGGCCCCATCCCCACCACTCCCCAGTGCTCACCCTTGGAGCACAGCCCTCGGTGGAAGAGCTCACAGACTGGCAGGGGGAAAGCAGAGCAGGGAGACCTTCACCCACTGGTCCCAGTGCTGGGACCACCCTGCCACTGGGGGCACAGGCACCCTGTCCCCCTCCACCAGCAGTCCCCAGAGAGCTGTGCCCAATGGAGCAGTGCCCAAGCCATCCTGGGCAGGAGCCCAAGGGGGAAGGCAGGGCAAGAAGCACCCAGACATTGTGGTGGGTGCAGTGAGAGCCAGGAGCACCAGATGAGGAGGAGAACCCCAACACCTCCCACCCCCCTGTCACCCTCCAAGGATGCCACAGGACCCTGTCCCCAACTTACTGTCCGTACCCAGGAAGGGCAGGGGCTGAGCTCCTCGCTGCTGCTCCACATCAGCCTCCAGCTCAAACCTGATCCTCTCCACACCAGCCACCAGCTCCTGCATCACTCCTGCTCTGCTGAGAGCCACCTCCAGCCCAGCACAGGCAAGAAACAGGGCTACAAAGGGGCTGGTGGAGGAAACCACAAATCTCCCAAGGGAGCACAACACTCTGCAGGTCACCAGAGCCACCCTGGGCCCCAGCAACACTCAAAAACCCTCCTCCTCCTCCCCGAGTCAGAGCAAAACCAGCCCAGGCAGCAGCCAGAGCGCTCCATTTACAGAGAGAGAAGCTGCCCCACATCTGATCTCAATTTGCAGCCGTGATTGCCTGGTGCTGCAGCCCAGCTGCGGGGAGAGCTCAGCCCCGGCCGACATCTGCTTTTCCTCCAGCCCCGGCTCTGGGGCAGAGCAGCTGGTTCCCGTCTGCGGGGTCTGGGTTAACCCCCTCACCCCGGGGCTGCTCCTCAGCCCCACACGGAGCCAAACGTGGCCCGAGAGCTGCATCTCAACGCTCAGATGGCCAGGGATTGGGGGCAGGGGGGGTTGTTGCACTCCAAGTGCTGGGGGGCACAACAGCATCATCCCCAGCCCCACAAGGTACCCAGCAGGACAGACCCACATCCCTAGGGTCACCATGGCCAGGTCACGGTTTCCTGGGCACCACCAAGGTCTTCCAGCTCAACGCTCAGATGGCCAGGGATTGGGGGCAGGGGGGGTTGTTGCACTCCAAGTGCTGGGGGGCACAACAGCATCATCCCCAGCCCCACAAGGTACCCAGCAGGACAGACCCACATCCCTAGGGTCACCATGGCCAGGTCACGGTTTCCTGGGCACCACCAAGGTCTTCCAGCTCCCTCCCAGTACAGAAGGGGTAAGAGAACTGGTCCAAAGGGGTAGGGGGGACAATGGACTCTGAGCAGCGTTAGGATTTCAGGCCAAAACCTGCCCAACCCACTGGCAACCTCGCACCCCGATGAGAAGTCCCTTCTTGTCCCCACCACCAGGCTGGGGACTTGCACACATGCCACCCTCCAGTGGCACAGTGGGCACGACCACGGCACCACACTGCTTCCCCGGGGGGCTGCCCACCCCAAAAAGATGGGGCAGCCCCCTGGGCTTAACCTGACGCCGCGTCCCTCCTCCATCACGCGGAGCTGCGCGTCCCCCCTGCCACGCGCCCGGAGCGACGGGGCCTGACACATCGGGGATGGAGACCTGCTCCCATTCTGTCACTAGTGATAAATGCACTGGACCAGGGCTGCCCGCCCGCCCCAGCGCTGCCCGAGGGGGCCACAGCCCCACGTTGGGTGCTGGGCACCCACCTGGCACCCCACGGCAGTACAGAAGGGGTAGGAAAACTGGTCCAAAGGGGTAGGGAGGACAACGGACTCTGAGCAGAGTTAGGATTTCAGGCCAAAACCTGCCCAACCCACTGGCAACCTCGCACCCCGATGAGAAGTCCCTTCTTGTCCCCACCACCAGGCTGGGGACTTGCACACATGCCACCCTCCAGTGGCACAGTGGGCACGACCACGGCACCACACTGCTTCCCCGGGGGGCTGCCCACCCCAAAAAGATGGGGCAGCCCCCTGGGCTTAACCTGACGCCGCGTCCCTCCTCCATCACGCGGAGCTGCGCGTCCCCCCTGCCACGCGCCCGGAGCGACGGGGCCTGACACATCGGGGATGGAGACCTGCTCCCATTCTGTCACTAGTGATAAATGCACTGGACCAGGGCTGCCCGCCCGCCCCAGCGCTGCCCGAGGGGGCCACAGCCCCACGTTGGGTGCTGGGCACCCACCTGGCACCCCACGGTCCTGGCAGCCACATCCCGCCCACCCACCGGGTACCACACCGGGATGCTCACCCCGTGCTGGCAGATGGAGGGGTTTGGGGGACACTTGGGGGTGCAGCGGTGCTGCCACCACTCCCCACTAGCCCAGGAGCCATTGAGCTGGCCCTGGGCTTGCTCGCTCATGGGTCCCATCGAGTGGGGGCCACCTCCCGTGCAGGCTGGGTGAGCTTTCTGCCCCGTCGGCTCGCGGCAGCGCGGTGCTGCCGAGCGGGAGGCTGGAGCCGACAGGCGTCACAAAGATGGCCATCGCAGAGTGACGGTGGCAGGAGGATGGTGCCGGGTCACCCCAGGGCCTCTCTCCCCTCCCCACAGCCCCGGGGAGCGAGGGGGGGTCCCGGGAAGGGGTGCAAACCCCCGTGGACCTGCCCCACTGCTTTGCATCAGTCAGGAACAAGAGGAGCCAGGTCCTCCCAGCAGCATGGTGGCCTTGCAGGAGACAGGGACCAGGAGGGTGGGCTGGGAGGGGGACAGGGACATGGCACAGCATCCCCAGGACCCTGGCACAGGAAGGGGGGGGCTGTGCCACAGTGACAGGGGTGGTGGCAGCCCGGTGAGCTCAGAGCCACCAGCTGCAGCTGCTGTTGTTCTCCCCGACCCGGACAATAGCCCAATGTCCCACGCCGTTGTATCGGCCCCGGTGCCCGCACAGGACCCCATTGTGTCCCCGCTGCGGCACAGCGCGCACCCCCTCCCACTGCCTTCGCCGGGGGAGACCCCTCTGGGATGACAGGGGCACCCAGCCTGGGCCCGGAGGCATTGGAGGGGGCAAATCCT
>NW_015091046.1:112012-119906 GCF_001431845.1 Calidris pugnax
ACGCCGCGTCCCTCCTCCATCACGCGGAGCTGCGCATCCCCCCCCACCATGCGCCCGGAGCGATGGGGCCTGACACATCGGGGATGGAGACCTGCTCCCATTCTGTCACTAGTGATAAATGCACTGGACCAGGGCTGCCCGCCCGCCCCAGCGCTGCCCGAGGGGGCCACAGCCCCACGTTGGGTGCTGGGCACCCACCTGGCACCCCACGGTCCTGGCAGCCACATCCCGCCCACCCACCGGGTACCACACCGGGATGCTCACCCCGTGCTGGCAGATGGAGGGGTTTGGGGGACACTTGGGGGTGCAGCGGTGCTGCCACCACTCCCCACTAGCCCAGGAGCCATTGAGCTGGCCCTGGGCTTGCTCGCTCATGGGTCCCATCGAGTGGGGGCCACCTCCCGTGCAGGCTGGGTGAGCTTTCTGCCCCGTCGGCTCGCGGCAGCGCGGTGCTGCCGAGCGGGAGGCTGGAGCCGACAGGCGTCACAAAGATGGCCATCGCAGAGTGACGGTGGCAGGAGGATGGTGCCGGGTCACCCCGGGGCCTCTCTCCCCTCCCCACAGCCCCAGGGAGCGAGGGGGGGTCCCGGGAAGGGGTGCAAACCCCCATGGACCTGCCCCACTGCTTTGCATCAGTCGGGGACAAGAGGAGCCAGGTCCTCCCTGCAGCATGGTGGCCTTGCAGGAGACAGGGACCAGGAGGGTGGGCTGGGAGGGGGACAAGGACATGGCACAGCATCCCCAGGACCCTGGCACAGGAAGGGGGGGGCTGTGCCACGGAGACAGGGACCAGGAGGGTGGGCTGGGAGGGGGACAGGGACATGGCACAGCAGCCCCAGGGCCCTGGTACAGGAAGGGGGGGACTGTGCTGCAGTGACAGGGGTGGTGGCAGCCCGGTGAGCTCAGAGCCACCAGCTGCAGCTGCTGTTGTTCTCCCCGACCCGGACAATAGCCCAATGTCCCACGCCGTTGTATCGGCCCCGGTGCCCGCACAGGACCCCATTGTGTCCCCGCTGCGGCACAGCGCGCACCCCCTCCCACTGCCTTCGCCGGGGGAGACCCCTCTGGGATGACAGGGGCACCCAGCCTGGGCCCGGAGGCATTGGAGGGGCCAAATCCTTTCCTCCCCACCCAGCACCAGTGAGGAGAGCCCAACCAGTGCTCCCAGCAGAGCCGTGCTCCCCATCAGCTTGGGGAAGAGCTGCTCCAGGTGCTCTCCTCCATCACAGATGGGGAGGGAAGGCAGCCCCCACACCATCAGAGCCCTGCTTGAACCCAGGGCCGAGCTGTGGAAAGCTGGCCACGGGATGGGAGCCACCCACCCTGCTCATCACACCACCTACAGCCCCTCCATCCACCCTCACGGGGTCGCAGGGACCACGGCAGCCCCCCCCTGGGGCTGGGAGCTCCTCTGTGGGAGCAGAGATGGCCAGTCCTGCCCTGCCATCGCCTTCCCCTCCTCCCCGGCTGGCAGGGAAGGAGAGAGGCATCTTGGCAGAGATGTCCCTTGGCAGGGACCGACCTGGCCGGAGGGTCCCAAGCCCGGAGCCAGATCCGGCCAGCGGGAGCTCGCCCGCTTCCTCCCACCACAGGCAGCCCCACGTGATGGGCACACAAAGCCCGGCCACCACAGGCACCCGAAAACAGGCCAGGGGACCCGCAGGCAGGCAGGACTCCAGCCAGGGACAGGGTCTGGGGATGGTGACAGCCCGGAGAATGCCATTCCCCTCCTGTAGAACAGGGAGCCAGCACGCATGTCCCCCCCCCAACCTCCACATCTCATCCCCCAGGAACTCAGGCCACCGCTGTCACTACTGTTTCCTTTTATTCTTTGCATTTGTACATACAAGGTATAAAACCCTCCTCTTCCACCAGCCTGCACCAGGCCAGCGTTGGCACTAGCCCACGATGGTGGCCACCCGGCACACGGGGACACCAGGGCTCGCGGGGGGGAGGCCCAGGCGTTCCTCTTCCCACAGGGGACAGACCCACGCACCCATTGGCATCCCCAGGAGCAGCCAGCACCAGGGCAGGGCTGGCCAGGGGACATCCCCGCGACCCCCAGGGTGTTTGGAGGGTCAAGGATGTGGGATGGATCCATCCAGCCGAGGGGTGGGGAGTGAGCCCCCATCGCAGCACGGGGCTGGGGGATCTCAGTCTGCAGAAGGTCCCCGAGAAACCCAGGGATCTGAAGCCACCCACAGCCCCCTCTGAGCTCCAGAGCCAAGTCCTTCCTCATGGGAAACCTCCCCTCCGTCAAAACCAAAAGCCAGAGTAAAGAAAGTTAGGTACAAATCAGAGAGCAGTAAAAACCGTACGGCGGAAAAAAAAAAAAATATATATATTACTAAAGGGGCTAAAACTTCAAAGCCTCGTCTTGTTTGATCCTATATTGCTTTACAGGGGAGGGGGGTTGCAAGAAAAGAGCTAATATCCAAAGTTCAACAAAAAGAACCAAAATCGAGTCTGCTTTCCCCTCCCGGGATGTGCCGGAGCTCTCTGGGAGCCGAGAGGTGTCGGGGCTGTCCCCGGCCCCGGGAGCAGAGCCCAGTCCTGCCGCCGTGCGTCCACCGTCCGACGGGGAGAGGGCGAGAGGCGTCGGGGCTGTCCCTGGCCCCGGGAGCAGAGCCCAGTCCTGCTGCCGTGCGTCCACCGTCCGACGGGGAGAGGGAACGAGGGAGGGGGGGAGTCTTCCCCGGTGCCACCCCTCGCAGCACCGGGGCGTTCGGCCCCGTGTCCAAGCAACCGTAGATGAGAACCAGGCCCCTCGGCTCGGCCGCCCGCCTTTTATACTCTGATCTCATCGTCGTCTTCGTCAGCGAATGAGAACTCCTTGTCGGGGCGTTTGGGGGGACCCCGGTGGCTCGGTGGCCCTGGGATGGGGCTACGCTCCTCCAGCCCCGAGGCGCAGCTGGACACCGAACTGCTGTCCCTGGGGCAGTGGCCACCGCTGCCACGGGATGGGCTCTGGCTCGGTGGGGCCACCGCTGCCACCGGGGAGCCGGGCAGGGTGGCATCCACCTCCTCCTCACGCCTCTCCTCCGCTTCGGGGTCTTCATCCTGCTCCCACTGCTCCTTATCCATGATGCTCAGGACGTCCCCGAGCATGGAGGGCCCCAGGTCGATGTGGAAGGACATGATGGACTCGGCGTGCTTCATGCCCGCCCCGCTCTTGGCCACCACCACCGGCAGCTCCGTGATGTCCCCGAAGTCACGCTCATCCAAGCCGGGGCTGAGGGGCCCGGCGGCCGCCCCGTTGGGACGTTGCTGCTCTTCGGGGCTCCCCTCCTCGGGCAGCTTCTTGACGGGGCTGGAGGAGAGGCTCTTGGGCAGCTGCCCCGCGCTCCTGTCCAACTCCTTCTCGTTGAGCTGGGGCAGGGAGACGGCATTCTTCACGAAGAGGGCCGAGTCCCGCAGCGAGCCCAGCATGTCCCGCCGGTCACCCCGCGTCACCGACTGCGAGCGCTTGCTGCTGCGGAAACGGCGGGAGAGGAGGCCGGGTTTGGAGGCTCCCGGTTCCTCACCCGCCTCAGGCCCCGGTTCCCCGGCCTTGCTGGTGAGGAAGGAGGTGTCCCCGAAGGCGTCCCCTGCCCGCCCCACGTGCATGGTGTGGCGGAAGTCCCCCAAGGGCGCGCTGATCATCTCGGCCGTCAGGTCGGCCCGCGAGCGCCGCTTGGAGTGGGCAGAGTTGGAGACCAGTTGCTTGAGGATGGGCATGGCCGCGCTGCGCCGGGGCGGCCCAAGGTGGAGCCGCCACGTCCCCGAGGATCCCCCGTCGGTGCTTGTGCCCGGTGCTCCGCAGCTGGGGGCTCCTCACCAGCGTCACGGACGGGTCACTCCTAAAGGGACGAGAGAGAGAGGGACACGGTCAGGGTTTGGAGGACATAGATGGCACAGCCCTGCCGACACCAGCCCTCATCCCACCAGGCTGGAAAACATCACCCCATTGCCCACCAGCAGCTCCACTCCCCCGGGAGCAGCCTCCACGCAGGGCATGGCTCCCGGAGGATGCGTCCCCAGACCCCCCCACGCTCCCCACACCCCCTCCACGAGCGTGTCCACGGAGCAGATGTGCAGAAAGGACCACCAGGAGAAAGACCTGGGCGCTTGGAACGTTGCAGGACAATCCCCGACCCTCCGCCCCACATAAATGGGCACCAAAAAGGGATGTGGGGCACCGCGGGCACCCCCTGTTCCCTTCCCAGCGCAGCCCCAGCCGCCGGAGCGGGGCACGGCAGCCTCCGGGAGCTGCACGCCGAGAGGATGCCTGGGATTTTTTTTTTCTTTTTTTTTTTTTTTTTAATTGGAAGAAAGCGGGGAGGAGCAGACGCCAGGAGGAATTGGAAACAGACGGCAGGAAGTGTGCGAGGAGGGCGCAGAGCCCCCGGGAGGCACCGCCAGCCCAGCGGCGTGACGGGGGGAGCCGGGATGGGGACAGGGGGACAGGCAGCCACCCCACGGGTACCCCCTCACGCTGGGGACATGGGGACGCAGCCCTGCCACCACCCTGGAGCACCCCAAAGCCCTCCACACCGTACCCCACGCGTGGCTGTGCCCCTGGCCACCTCACTGTCACTGCTGTGACTCAGGGGTGGCAGGGATGACGAGGGCCCTGGCTGACCGGGATGTGGAGGGGCACGTTCCTCCTTCCCATGGCCACCTCAGTGCCACCAGCCAACCCGTCCAGCCCCGTGCCCGCGGCCCCGCAGGAGGGGGACAAGGACAGTGACCGCGTCACCGCATCCCGTGTTTCCCTGGCGCCAGGGCAGCCCCAGGTGGTCCCGGGAGAGGCGAAGAGGGAGGAAGGGCTCGTGGCCGTCAGCTTCCTCCCTCCAGCCACCACCAGCGACACCACAGCCCTGTGACGTGCACAGGGAGGGGACCCACGTCTCTCCTCTGAGTGAGCCTCATGGGGGGACTGGGTCTCCCCCCACTTGCACACCCAGCCCCAGGGTGCAGCTGGATGGCTCCGGGGGGCCGGCTGGAAGCGAACCCCAGCCCCACAGCCAGCGATGGCAGCGAGGTCCCCACACAAGCCAGCCCTGAACCCCCTCCCCCAGGGCTGCAGCATCTCCCCCACACCCCCAGAACACCCCAGAGGGCTCCCACCCCCCCATCCCTTCCCAAACCTGCCCTGGGACACCCCTCCGTCCCCCGCCGCGGGGGCTCCACGCAGGCTGTGGCCGGTCCCGTGAGGGCAGGACGGACTCTGACCCCCACAGGGGTGCAAAGTCCCGGTGCCCAGCCCTTCCCGGCACGGCTTCCGTACGGAGACGGCCACGGCAGGCACGTCCCACGGCACAGCGATGGACCCCCCCCTCCTCCATCCCACCGAGGGGTCCCACCACCCCACGGAGGCTGCAGCACGAGTCCTTCTCAGCTGGGCAACCACCCAACCTCTGGGGCAGAGCCCCCAGGGACACGCTGGCACACAGTGTGTGTAGGGGGGGGTCTGTCCAGGGGAACCCCCAGTTTATCCCCAGCAGGGAAAAGAAGGAGCAGCCACGACACCTTCTCCCCCACCCTCCAAGTGGGAGCCGAGGGGAATTCTTCACCCCTCGCCCCCATCCCCGCTCCCCTCGCCAGGCCCTCACGCGTGCCCGGCCGTGCCCGTGCGTGGCACAGACATTTTCCCCCTTGGCCAGGGCTCCTTCCAAGGCCGGCATTCCTCCAGCCTCTGGTTTTACATAAAACAAACACTCCCGGGCGAGCTCCCCAGCTGGGCCAGGCAACCGTGCTGCTGATTTAGGCCATCTGGGGACTGTCCCTCCCTCCTATTTAGATTTCGGGGCCAAGTTCAGCATTTGTGAGATATTTTACAAGCCGCGGCAAAGGGGCCACCGGGAGGTTGGAGCGTTACTGGCGGCGCCCCGGCCAGCAGCTCTCCATCACCGTGTCGTGTGTGTGTCCCCCCCATCACCTCGATGCTCCTGCCCACGAAGCCTTTTCACAGCAGCCAAAATCTGCCCCCCATCCCTCCACACTCCCCCCCACCCAACCCCAAGAGGTGATGGGACGCCGTTGCCCGCACAGCCCGGCTGCTGGCCCCCATCCTGCCCCCCAGGGATGGCGGGGAAGCAGGGGGGGGAAACGGGACACAGAGCCCTTTTTTCTCCTCCTCTGGCTCCGGGGAGAGGAGAGCGGATCCTGTGACATTCCCAACCGCCGGCACTTTCACAAAGGAAACCAGGCCAGGGTGGCTTCACCGCCGCCTCCCCGGCTACCTACCAGGGGACACCGCTCTGTAACCGGAGAGATCCTGCAGGCTGGCAGCGAGGAGCCCGGAGCACGGCCAAATCCCAGCAGGATTTCGGGAAAAGGGGAGGGGACGGGACCTGCAAGCTGGGGGTCAAGGACAGGAGGGATAAAGTGGAGCCCACAGCCCGTGCGCTGCTTGGTCCCTCAGGTCCCAAAAGCCTCAGGTCCACAGAGAACGTGATGCCCCCCCCATAAACGAGCGGCTGTTTGCAGGACAGAGGGGTCCTGCAGCCATGGTGGATGGGGGCAGGGGGGGGGGGCAGCCCGGTTGGGGACCACATCTGATTTTGGGAAAAGGGGAGGGGACGGGACCTGCAAGCTGGGGGTCAAGGACAAGAGGGATAAAGCAGAGCCCACAGCCCGTGCGCTGCTTGGTCCCTCAGGTCCCAAAAGCCTCAGGTCCACAGAGAACGTGATGCCCCCCCCATAAACGAGCGGCTGTTTGCAGGACAGAGGGGTCCTGCAGCCATGGTGGATGGGGGCAGGGGGGGGGACAGCCCTGTTGGGGACCACATCTGGTGCAGGCAACCCAAAAAACCCCCCCCAGCCATCCTCTCCATCTCATCCCCAGTCATCCACGGGGTCCAGAGGCCACCAGTGGCTTAAAGAAAGACGTGCACGGGGTGGGGTGGGGGGGGAAACACCAAATCCAGCCCTGCTCCCACGCATCCTACCCCCACCTCACCCAAAAACCAAACCCATGGAGAATGGAAGGGGGGGGGGAAGCATCCTGGCCGGCCCGGCCGGCTCCAAACGAGCCTCCCCGGCTTTGCCACCCCAGGCAGCACCCTGCAGCCCAGAGATCAGAGGATGCTCTCCCCACCCTGGGAACGCACCAGGGGGTGTGCTGGACCGGTTGGACCCCCCCCTCCTCATCAAAAACTGGGGCTGCGTGTCCTCCCTGCCCGGCGTGCGGGTTCTCCCTGGCCCTGGGCGGTCGCCCGGGGCCAGGGAGAACCCGCACACCGGGCAGGGAGGACACGCCAGATTCTCAGCCCCACTTTTTTGGGTGCTCTGCCCCCCCCCGGGGGATCCGTCTCGGGCGTCTCTTTGATGTTCCTGCCTGGCAGACAACTGCTGGAGACACGGCGGGGATCACACCCTGCCACCACCGCCAGCCCCGGGATGGGGACCAGCCTGTTGTCACACCCTGGCGTCTTCAGGGCTCCCCAGCGAGTCTCCCCCCCAGGGTTAAGGTTTGGGGGTGGGTGGGGGGCAGACAGTCCTGTTAGTGCAGGCAGCCCAGACGCCCTGGTGATGGCCAGGCAAGAGGTGACAGGTCTGGTCCTGTCGCCGGCACCGGGACGCCGCTGTGGTTTATCCCTGGGATGCGTGGAGAAGGCAGCTCGGAGCTGGGACCAGTAAGATGGGGTGGGAGGCAAAGCTCGGCTCTCACTGGGGGCTACCAACACTCAGAGCCAAGATGGCAAACTCAACCCCCCCCAAAACGCCAGGCAGGCCAAAAGCAGAGCAGTGCTTCCCCAGGGACTGCCGCCGAGCGGGAGATAGCCAGAGTTCAGCGAGAAACTCTTGGCAGGACACGCCAGAACACGCACAGGACCATAAATCCTCCTGCCACGGGGCCACGAACCAGCCCCCGGCTCCCCAGGGCGAGGAGGGGGACGTTTCCCTGGGG
>NW_015091046.1:119916-120821 GCF_001431845.1 Calidris pugnax
TATCCTCCCCCCCCTTTCCCCCCCCCCCCAGCTCCGTCTCTCACAACAACAAGGGGGCTGGCGGGGGTCCGACAGGATACCGGGGCTAAACAGACCTCCCGACCTCCGCCGGGCTCCAAATTCCTGCGGTTTCGCTGGGGTGGACGGGAAGTAAACAGGGAGGCTTCCCACGGCTTGGCTGTGACAACCTATACCTGCCGGTGGGGCCCGGCACCCCATAGCCCCGGCACCCCATAGCCCCGGCCGGCTCGGGGTTGGGGGAGGAAAAGGGGGCCCCACAACCGTGGCGGCTGTTTGCGCTCACGACAAAACCCGGGGAACAAAGGGAGAGACCGCCACGGTCAGCACAACGGGGCTGCCTGCGGGCAGAGGCGGGGGGCTGCCATGGGGGGACCCCCGCTGCTGGAGCACCCCATGGCAGTGGGTCAGGCCGCTGGCCCCGGCGATGGGGACCGGAGCCAGCCTTGATCTTCCCCCCCCCCTCACCCAAGGACCCAGACCCACTCAACCTCCATCTGGATTCTCTCCACGGTCTCCGAGGGAGCTGTGTCCAAAACAGAGTTGTTTACTGAGCACCCAGCTCGGGAGAAAGCCCCGTCCCGGGGTGCAGGGGCACCTGCGGCTCCCTTCGCCCCCTCCCTGCCTCAGTTTCTCCCCCCAAAGCTCTAACGATCCCCGTTGCCTTTGGAACAGCCTCCCCGATCTATAGCTTCGGCGCTCGGAAATATCTATACTTAACGCTGCTGGGGTCAAACCAGGGCGGCGCGGGCTGGGGCCAGCTCCCCACCAGCGGTGGTTGCCCCCCGACCCCCGGTTCCCCGGGCACCGGAGCGGGTTTAGGAGCCAGCCCCACTCCCGGTGCTCGCAGAACCGGGCAGGTCCCCGTTTTTGGGGTACCGGCGGGG
>NW_015091046.1:122130-140355 GCF_001431845.1 Calidris pugnax
GGGGGGGGGCTCGTGGGGTGCCAGGATGCCCCAACCGTGCAGCCCCGGGGGGCTGGAGTGATGGGGCACGATGCTGGAGAGGGGGGAGTGTGAAGATTTCTCACGTCGCTGGTGCAAGGAGCTCCATTCCCCGGGCTTGGAGCACCCAACTGGGAGGTGGGCATCACCAGGCACTTTGGTGGCTCGTGGGGTGCCAGGATGCCCCAACCGTGCAGCCCCGGGGGGCTGGAGTGATGGGGCACGATGCTGGAGGGGGGGGGGGAATGTGAAGTCTCCTTCCCAGGCCGTGCTGCTTCCTCAGCTCGCACCAGGGCCATTTCCATAGCCGGTTTGTTTGGCTAATTTTATTTTCCTTGCTTTCCCTATAGGGAAACTGAGGCAGGAGGCAGCGCCCCGTGCTCATGGTTGAGCAAGGGATCCCTCTGGAAGCCACCCCCGTGGTTTGTCAGTGGGTGAGGAAGAGGAGGAGGCTTTGCCAGAGCCCCAGTTGGCATCTCTACCCACTGGTGCGGGGTCAGTCGAAGGCTGGCACGGCACCGGCGCTGCTCGCCTCACCTGGGGCTGTCACGGGAGCACGGCGCTGGCTGAGACAGCGCAGTCAGGAGGGATTAACATCAGCTGGGAAGGTGGGGGCCTCCAGGGAAGGCTCCCGGGTTGGCCTGACTCCGGCGGGGAAGAGCAGGCACCCACTCAACTTGAAAAACTGCCCGGGCCGGGATGGTGGGAGCCTCCGGGGAAGGCTCCCGGGTTGGCCTGACTCCGGCGGGGAAGAGCAGGCACCCACTCAACTTGAAAAACTGCCCGGGAGAGACGGGCCCTTTCCCTTCTCCTCAGCGGGGGACGGGGCCGGGCAGCGTCCCGGGGCTGGATGCGGCCCCAGGGAGACGGCGGCAAAGTCGGGGTGCTGGGGAAGCTTGGGGAGGTGCATCGCTCCCACCCCTCCTGGAACCCCTCGCCGGTTCTTTTTACTGCTTCCCAGCAGCTTTTGAGAGCGGTTGAGACAAAAAAAAAAAAAAAAAGAAAAAGAAAAAGAAAAAAGAAAAGGATTGAAAAGCACATTGAAAAGCAGGGCAGGGAGAAGAAGCGCCCGAGTTTCCCGGCAGCCCCGTCCCCTCCTCCTGCTGCCAGCTCCTGCCAGCTTTGTCTGCCAATGCTGCCGAGCCAGGCAGGAGATGCTGCCGAGCCAGGCGGGAGCTTTCCCCCAGCCCCAGCGCTGCAGCAGGGTGTGGGCATCACCATCCCAGCACCCCAGGGTGCCAGGAACGGGGCACTGCCCCCACAGCCCCCCTCCAAATCCCTCCAGGAACCTCCCCAGCAGCCCCACTGACCCCCACCCACACCAGCTTGCACCTGCAGATATGGGGTTTCACCCCTTCCCCGTGCCATTCACCCACGGGTGAGTGGTTATCCGGTTAACTGGCTCACCCCCGGCACCCACAGGGGAGCCCCGGGAGAAGCCGGGTGCAGGTCGGAGCCTGCTCTCGGTGCAGCCTCCTGCTTTTCCCACCCAGGCTCTCCCCTGGCCGGCAGTGCCAGGGAACAGGCTGGCACAACCCGCTGCCCACCCAGGAACCCATCACCCGACCACCGTGCAGCCACCCTGGTTTCCCCCAAGAGCACCCCACCTGGAGCGTGGATTCTGTGGAGACCCACCGGCAGCACCCATGGAAACCCCCTGCCCTGGCACAGCTTGGGGACCCCTTCTCCTGGGGGTGCCAGGGTGTGTGCCAGGCACCCACGCCATGGGGACAAGGTGCACAGACCTGTGTCTGTCCTCTCCGCCGCTCTCCTCTTCCTCGCTGCCCCGGCAGGGCTCTGCCACCGTCCCCACCACCGGCAGCTCTGCCCGTGCCACGGAGCTTCACAGCCTGGCACGGCACGGGAGGCAGCAGGGCCTGGGGCACGTGGGGCTCTGAGGATGCGCCACGTCCCGTTTTGCCCTTGGCATGGCGAGAGGGGCTGTCCCTGTCCCCGTGGGCCCAAGGCAAGGGGAAGGTGGGGACACTTTACCCCAGGAGCTGGCGGGGAATCAGGGAAATGAAGAGGAAAGGGAGAGCCGGGGGGGCAGGTGGCTTCTCCCCGCCACCCCACACCCAGCGTTTCTTTTTGTTGATTCCTCCCCCATAACCTCACCCTGGAGAATGAACTCTCACCCCCCGACTCCTCCAGCGCCAGCGCCTCTTCGATGAAATAAATCAATCAAAATAAACCAACGGCTCTCAACAACCAACTTTTACAGGTCACAAACACCCACAAATGTCTCCCCACGGCATCCTGGGGGGCAGCGAGTGCCGCCCCATCCGCACGCCGAGGTCTGGGGGTGCAGCCTCTCCCCTCTGCCCCTCTTCGACGCGCCGGCCCCGATAAGCGAGCGATGCTCTGCCCTTGGGAGAACCGCAGGGCTCCTCCCCCCGAGCGGGATTCGGGAGAAACGTCAAGGCCAATCGGGTCCCCGGGGGCTGATGGCGGCCGACAGCTCGTCCTCCCGCACGGAGCAGCCGGGGGAGACGGCAGCGGGGCTCCAGCCCAGACCTGCCCGCAGGGGATGGAGTGGCAGGAGTGATTTTTTAGGAAAGAGCTGGTTGTGGCAGCAGCGTGGGGGAAGCCGAGGTGGCAGAGAGGTGGCTGTGCTCGGTGGGGAGCATGGTGCCTTTGCCCACAAGCCCAGCCACTCCAGTCGGGGAAACTGAGGCAGCACAGGAGAGCAAGAGGTCCTGCTAGTGCCACTCTCTGCTGTGCCCACACCGGGCTGTGTGCCCTGCATGGCTCCTGGAGCATCATCAAGGAGGTTCCCTCGGTAGGATGTGGGATCCCCCTCTTCCTTGGGTGCTGCACCCATCAGCCATAGGAAACCACTGGCAGAAAGTCATCCTGGCCACAGACACACTGGTGGCTTCACCACCAGCATGGTGCCAGCTCCCAACCTGCCATGGATGTTGCTGCACTCTCCAGCTTCTCCCCATGGTGAGGGATGACCCAGGCCAGGGCTAGTGGGGCCTGGGCTCTCTGCCCCCATTGCCTGGGCACACACACACCCCGTGCAAGCACCTCCTGGGACCCACATCCCACTGTCCCCACTGTGGGGGATGTGCCCAGGAACCATGGTGGTGCTCGCTGGGTTGTTGCTGCTCATGAGGGCTGGCATGTGCCCTGTGTGGGAGCGTCCCTTGCACAAGGAGTGTCCCCCACACAAGGAGCATCCCTGGCATAGGGGGCATCCCTTGCACGGGGAGCATCCCTCACACAAGGAGCATCCCTGACACAAGGAACATCCCTTGCACAAAGAGCCTTCCTCGCACAAGGAGTGTCCCTTGCACAAGGAGCGTCCCTCGCACGAGGATCTCGCCCACGTTGCTCGACTCCCCAGACCTGCTCTGCCCTGTGCCTCCATGAGCTCCGTGTCCCAGCCCCGGTGGGAGGAAGGTCTCTCTTGCACAAGCCAGGACGCCTGGGGCTGGAGCTGAGATGCAAACGAGGGGCAGGATTTATCCAGCCAAAGGCAGACCCCCCCCCCTTTACCCCCCCTGCCAACACCCCCACCCCAGCGGGGTGTCGGGGCTCCCTTTGCCGCCCAGGGAGCACCTGGGCACCCCTGGGTGCTGCGTTCCCTTCGGCGCCAGCTCCCAAGTAGGTGGGGTGAGTCACCTGCCAGAAATGCCCTCTGCTCCCCGCCAGCTCCAGGGCCACCATGACACGCCAAGGTGGGGACAGCACTTCTGCCAGCGGCCACGGCTTGGGGGGGATGCCACCAGAGCCCCCCCATTTCTCCCCAGCCCAGCGGATGAGTGAAGGGGGGGCTGTGGCACTGGGGGGGACACCCCCAGCTTGAACTGGTCCCCAAATGCAGCTCCTGCAGAACACTCTGGCAGCCCCAGACCCTCGCCCACGCCGGGGTGAAGGTCTAGGCATGTGCCCACAAGGGGCTGTGCAGACCCCACAGCCCCCAGTCCTGGGAGCCCCCCAGGGGGAGAACAGCCCCTGGGCAAGGAACCAGGTGCCTGTGCCATCGGCAGGATGAGCCTCCCCCAGCCCTGGCTTCAGCCCCACGCCGTTTGCTGCCGGGGGGTGGGATGGGCAATGGAACCCCAACTTGTCACCCAGCTTCTCCTGCCAGGCCTGAAGGGCAGAGCTGGCAGCAAACCGTCCTGGGAGAAATCCCTGGTGATGCCAAAAGCCCCCAGTGCAGCCGGGTCACCTCCCTCCTCCCGTCCCACCACTGGGACCCCCTTCCTTCCAACCACAGACCCCACTACTCCGGGATGGAGACACACAGGGAAACAGCCCCCACGCTGTTCTGGGCTCTTTCCTGGCACCGCAGCCTCCGGGACCCTCTGCCCGGTTCCTTATGGACACAAGCCCCTCCAGGGCAGCAGGACAGACGGACACATCCCACCAGCCCCTTCGCCGCTGCCGCGGGGTGACAGAGATGCGAGACGGGCTGATCCTCAGGCTCTTTATTGGCATCTCCCCGGTGCCGCGGCCCCGCCGGGCTGGTGCCTGGCTCACCCATAGGCACTACAGGGGGTTTTTGCTACGCAGAGACCACCAAAGCCCCCCCGGAGCCCCCCCCTGGGCATCGCCACCCCTGCGTGCCCCATATGCTCCCAGGCCTCTGCACAAAACCCCCCCAAAACCACCAGAAATGCAGGGGGGTGGCCACGGTCACTGCATCGCCCCGTCTGAGCCCTTGCCAGAGCCCCCCCAGAGCCCTGGGGTGCAAAATCAGGGGGGGCATCAGCACCGTTTGCACCCCGGTGGGGCTTTCCTGGGGTTTAAGTCCTGGGTTCTCCTTGGGGGGGGGAAGCTGCGCTGGGTCAGGCACAAACGAGGGGAGGAATTAATTGCCCCCTGGGCTCCTGGCGCAGTGGCTGCCCCCTTCTCCCAATGGCGGGGGGGGGTCCAGTGTGGGGGTTGCACGTCCAGAGATTTTAAGATCAGCAGAGCTCCTCTTCCCCTCTGCAGCTGGGGGGGGTCTCCGTGTCACTGCTTGTCCCCACGTCCCGGGGGAGCCACAAGTGGAGGGGGCCAGGGTTTGGCACGGCAAGAGCCCCTGCCACAGTCGATGCCGGGGGTGAAATCCGGCACGATCCCCCCGGCACCCCCTGCCCCTCCTCGGCCGAGGAGTCTGGAACGAGGGAAGCTTTGGCCAAAAAGAGGGGTTTTTTTCCCAACCCCCTGGGTCGGTGCTGCCAAGAAAGCCAAACACCCTCCATGGCACCGGTGCCACCCTCGGTGCCCCGTAGCCCTTCGGTCTCTCCGCTTCCTCCTCCTCTTCTTCCCCTCAGCACATTTTGTTTCTATTTTCTTCATTTCTTGGGGCTTTCCTTTTTTTTTTTTTTTTTTTTTTAATATATACTTTTTTTTCCCCCTCCTGTTTGTTTTTTTGTTTCTGTTTAAATATCAAACGAAAGAAGAAAATCCAGCGATGGGGGCTCTGGAGCCGGGGGCCAGGCTGCTGGGCGGGCGGTAGAGGGTACCGGGTTGACTGGGGGGGTTGCCGGGTGTCTGGGGGGTGGGAGTCCTGCTGGCTTTGGGGCGGAAGAGGCTGCCCTGCTGGGTGGAGGTGCTGTTGGAGAGGGGTGCGTGGTCGGGCTCCCCGGAGTCGCTCTCGGTGTAGCTGTAGGCCTGTGCCCGGGAGATGCCCTTCTGCTGCCTCCGCCACGAGTTGTAGTAAGTGGGGTCGCTGATGTAGTGGTTGACGAAGGAGTGGGCTTTCTGGTGGCCAGGGTCCACCTCGTACTCGCTGTCGCTGCCCTAAAGAACAGGACGGGGTGGAGTGAGCATGAGACATCCCCCCACCACCACCACCTCCAAAAATAGGGTGAGCTTTCCCCCCGGTGCTCTTTGGGAGATGCTGGTGAGGGCATCCCAAAGGACTTTTGTGTTGATGACACAGAACCAGGAGGGGTGGCTGACACCCCAGAGGGTTGTGCCACCATCCAGCGAGACCTGGACAGGCTGGAGAGTTGGGCAGAGAGAAACCTGATGAAATTTAACAAGGGCAAGTGTAGGTGCTGCACCTGGGGAGGAATAACCCCCTGCACCAGGACAGGCTGGGGGTGACCTGCTGGAGAGCAGCTCTGAGGAGAAGAACGTGGGAGTCCTGGTGGACAATAGGATGCCCATGAGCCAGCAATGGGCCCTTGTGACCAAGAAGGCCAATGGCATCCTGGGGGGCATCAGGAAGAGCGTGGCCAGCAGGTAGAGGGAGGTCATCCTGCCCCTCTGCTCTGCCCTGGGGAGGTCCCAGCTGGAGCACTGGGACCAGTTCTGGGCTCCCCAGTTCCAGAAGGACAGGGAACTGCTGGAGAAGGGACAGCAGAAGCTACAAAGATGATGAGGTGCCTGGAGCGATCAATGCTCACAAATACTTCAAGGGTGGGTGTCAGGAGGATGGAGCCGGTCTTTTTTCAGTGGTGCCCAGGGACAGGACAAGAGGAAATGGGCACAAACTTGAATATAAGAAGTTCCACCTAAACATGAGGAGGAACTTCTTTCCTGTGAGGGTGGCAGAGCCCTGGAAGAGGCTGCCCAGGGAGGTGGTGGAGTCTCCTTCTCTGGAGACATCCAAATCGCCCTGGACATGTTCCTGTGGGACCTGCTCTGGGCGGACCCACTTTGGTGGGGGTGTTGGGTTGGACTAGATGATCTCCAGAGGTCCCTTCCAACCCCATGTGATTCTGTGATTCTAGGACTTCAGGGGCTGGCAGGGCCGAGGCAACGCTGGGGCGTTCCCACCTCTCGCTAAAGCAAAATAAAACCTCACACAAAAGGCTTGCAGCATCCTGGGGGCCCTCATGGTGGTGGTGGGGGGGGGGGGGGGTCCCCGCGCCCCCGTGGTTTGGCGGGGAAGGGTGTTTTTGGGAGGCGGGTGCCTCCCCGCTGGCGGTAATTGGATTCAGCTTCCCCCGGCCGGGGACAAAGGGGCCATTGAGGCGGTGGGGAAGCTGCTCCGCGCCAGCTCCAGCTCCCGCCGCTCTTCACAGCTCCTCAAAAGCCACTCGAGCCCCCGCACAGGCCAGAGGGAGCGGAGCCGGCATCTGCCAGGCCATGGCAAAAGAAACAGCCGGCACAGGCAGCGAAGGAAGGGGGGGGTGGGATGTCCCCCCTCTCCCTCTCCAGCTCAAGGACCCTCAGGACCTTCCCCTGAGCTCCAGCTTCATCTTTCCAGATGCCACCCGACATCCATCCCCGGAGGCGATGCTCCCCAGGGAGCTGCCCGTGGCCACGATCCTGCCCGGCCACAGCTGCCCCTTTTCTCCCCGAGGAGACAAAAGTGCCATTTTGCGGGGTTGGCAGAGCCGCGGCCGTTGCCACCAGCGACCTGGCAGCAGGACAGTCCCCCCCCAACCCCGCTGCCCTCCTGTCCCCAGCAGCCCCCGGGGACCCCCCGTGGGGTCACATCCCCACAGCACACGGGCCTGGGGCCGTGCCAGCTCCACGCTGGATCCGTGCCGCAAATCCACGGGGGACAGTGCTGCCGAAAAGCGGGATGGGGCTGGGGAAGGGGACTGGTGTTGCTTTTCCCAAATGTGCACCAGGATCTGCATCCTACAGGATGAGGGGTAATGGTTTTAAACTGAAAGAGGGGAGATTGAGATGAGATATTAGGAGGAAATTCTTTGCTGTGAGGGTGGTGAGAGCCTGGCCCAGGTTGCCCAGAGAAGCTGTGGCTGCCCCATCCCTGGAGGGGTTCAAGGGCAGGTTGGAGGGGGCTTGGAACAACCTGGTCTGGTGGGAGGTGTCCCTGCCCAGGGCAGAGCATGGAACTCGATCTTTAAAGTCTCTTCCAACCCAAACCATTCTGTGACTCTATGATCTTGGTGGGCAGAGAGAGGTGCCAATGCCCAGGGAGGGCTCCCAGCACCATCCATCCTGCCCCATGTCCCTGTCCCCCTGTGCATCCCCGGGTGGTCACCTGGGAGTCCGAGACCTCGGAGGGCTTCTCCGTCAGGCTGCTGCTCTCGGCGGGGATCAGGTCGTTGTACTTGGTCACATCCTCATCCGAGTAGTGGAGGCTGCCAGGGCTGGGCCGCGGTGGGGACCTCGGGGAGAGGGGGATGCTCAGTGCGGGTCCCCTCTCAGGGATGAGCCCAGCCAACCCCCAGGGCGGGCTTGGGGACCACCCCTAAGCCGTGCCAACCCCCCCAAAAGGACCCTGCCCACGGTTTTTTAGGGATTCCCAGCTTTATAGGCGGTTCAGCATCAGGGCTGGTGCCCAATGTCCCTCTTGCCATACCAGGGTCCCCTCCCCGGGGTGTCACCCTCCCCAGCCCCATGCCCACCCCACGGCAAGTGCAGGATGGGCACGATGACTGAAAAAACTCCCCCCTTGCCTGGGGAGGGGGCTGCGTGGGGGGGTCCCTACCGGGTGTAGATGCCGTTCTTCCGGCAGAAGGAGTTCTTGACGGAGAGGCGGCGGTTGTTGAGCTCCAGGGCGGGGAAGCTGCCCTCGTCCAGGCTCACCATCTCCCCGTGGCTCAGGGCGGTCGCCTTGGAGCCGTTCCCTGTGGGACAGGATGCTCAGACCCTCCCCGGGGGCACCACAGCATTGTGGGGTTGTGGAGGGGGGGGAAGCTGGACCCTGCACAGGGTCCTCAGGAGGGTTGTGCCAGCTCCAAAGCCTGGGGATGCCACGAGGTGCCAACCCCAGGGCAGTGGCCATCCATCAGCCGTGCTTGCCCGCCTTGGCTCCCACCCTGACCTGCCCCATCGCCTCCGGCTCTCGGCTCAGCCGCTCTCTGTTTGCTTAACGAGGAGATCTGGATTTTCCCCACAATTTGAGCCCTTGATACAGCTAAGAAAACAAGAGCTGTGTTTGACTAATCCCCGTGACCTCTGCCGAGCCCCCGGGGCTGCCCTGACTCCGCCGCTGACAGCGGGACAAGTCGCTTATTTAATCTTTAGCTCCCAGCGCTCTCCGGGAAGCCCACGGCATCTTTATCGGATGCCACCGGGTTCCTGGAGGAGCTGTGCCCCGAGGCAGGGTCCCACTGCCCCGCTCAGACCCCAGGGGCAGGCAGAGAGGCCCCAAAGAGGCTCCTAGGGGGTTAGGGCTCTGCACCCCTCTTTTGGCACCCTGGGGGGGTGGTCCTGTCACCCACCACCTCCCCGGCACTCACCTGAGTCTGATTTCTTGGCGTACTTCTTGCTCTGCCCACGGATGATGAGCACAAAGACGAGCAGGAGGATGAAGATGAGCCCCACCAGGGCGATGACCACCAGGAACCACCACTCCTCGTAGAAGGGGTTGGTTTTCTGGGCTGGGGGACAGCAGGGAGGATCAGGGCAGAATGGGAACAGGGGGGCAAACCAGTATGGATGGGAGACCCTGCTGCAGGGCATGGGGTCACCTCGG
Organism: Calidris pugnax; assembly: GCF_001431845.1. Taxonomy (NCBI): domain Eukaryota; kingdom Metazoa; phylum Chordata; class Aves; order Charadriiformes; family Scolopacidae; genus Calidris; species Calidris pugnax. The sequence continues at coordinate 131,489 of NW_015091046.1, forward strand.
GGAACATCTTGAGAACTGGATCCATGCAAGGGAGCAGGTTAAAGGGGGATAACAGAGGGCTTTGCTGGCAGACACTGCTGGCAGGGGGATCTGGGGCTCTGTAGGAGCCAGGCAGGGTTGGGGAGGTGGCTTTCAGTGATGGTGTCCTGGTTTCAGCTGGGACAGAGTTAATTTTCCTCCCAGTAGCTGCTGCGTTTTGGATTTAGGATGAGAATAACGTTGATAACACACACATTGTTTCAGTTGTTGCTAAATAACGCTTATATAAAGCCAGGGGATTTTTCAGCTTCCCCTGCAAGAGGGAGCACAGATGTGACAAACTGGCCAAAGGAATATTCCATACCATAGACGTCACACTCGGTATGTAAACAGGGGCTGGCCAGGGAGCAGGAACCCACTGTATCACTTATTTTATATCTTATTTTACCACCGTAATAATAATTATCATTTTCCTCTTCCGTTACTGTGCTACTAAACTTCCTTTATCTCAACCCACACGTTTTTCCCCTTTTCTCCCTCTTCTTCCCACCCCGCTGGCCGGGGGAGGAGTTGGGGAACGGCCGCCTGCTCCGAGCTGCTGGTGGGGTTAAACCACACCAGATGGCCAGGAGAACACAGCAATACTCCCCCCGGCACGGGGAGGTGACAGCATTCCCCTGGGGATACCCACATGTTGTCCCTGCTGGCTACCTGACACGGAGGGGGACGGTGTGCTGGGGGTGCCATAGCCGTAGTCGTTGACAGCGATGACGCGGAAGTCGTAGCTGACCCCCTGCTTGAGGATGTCCATGCTGAAGGTGTAGGAGGTCACCTCCTTGGGGATGTCTTTGATGAGGATGTCCCAAAGCCCCTCGTCTGGAAGAGAGAAGGTGCCAGAGGATGATCTCCCTCCATGGGGGGGTGCGTTTTGCCCTCTGCCATCTCCCCATCCCCAGCAGGCACTGACCTCACTGGCTGCAGCATCATTAAAACGCCGTAACGATAACAATGCACACGGCTGATCGATCTCCTGCCCCACTCACAGACGAGGCCAAAGCACTTCCCTGGAGACCCGTTCCCACCACAGCCCCACAGCACCCCCCAGGAGCCCCACGGGTTCAGGGGGGTTTCCCTCCCAGGTGCTGCCCCACAGCGTGGGGAGCGGTACCGACCCCCCCATTAGCCATCTCTCAGGTCAGATCTGAGCTGTGGGCTCTGGGGCAACCAGAAATCGTTAACCCGGGGCTGCAGGAGAGAGCGTGGCCATCCCTGCTGGCTCCCTGCCGTGGGGACAAGGAGTCCTGCCTGCCCCAAAGGAGAGCTCTCCCATTTTGGGGTAGCCTTGGTACCCCTTGAACCCCCTCGCCTGGCTGGGGGAGCATCAGGACCTCCATCATGCCCAGGAAAGCAGCAGCATCAATGGGTGCTGCTCCGTGGCTCGCCGGCCCCTCTCCATCATCCCAGCTGCATGGTCCTCATGGACCAGCTCGTGGCCAACACCTCAGAGACATAGGTCCCAATCCCCAACCCAGCCTGTGGGGTGGCCTGCACAAACTCCCTGCCTCAGTTTCCCTTCCTCCTCAACCCAAAGGCACCACTGGTAACAAGGTGGGGATGGAAAGCAGAGAGGAGCTGCCCTACCTGAAGGACGGGCTTCGATGACGTATCTGGTGATGGGCCCTTGGCCGGGGTCCCCACTCGACCAGTGGATGGTGATGGCCGTGCCATAGCGGGAGATGAAGGGCTCGCCGGGGGGACCGGGGGCACCTGGGGACCCAGAGCAGAGTTGGAGCCATGGGGGGGGGTACAAACTGGCATATGGCCACGCCAGGTCTGGTGGCACCAGGGAAAATGTCCCCATGTCATCTCCTCCACCTCCCCATCACGACATCCTGCACGTCCCCCCTGTACCTTCCCCAGGCCCCGTGGTGATGTTTGCCTCAACATCTGGCCCGTAGGCGAAGGTTTTGGCCCGAATCCGGAACCGGTAGGTCACACCCTCAGCCAGGTCCTTCACCTTCATCCACAGTGGGCTGTTCCCCTTCACGTCCACCGTCACGATCTTACTGACGCCTGCGGGGACGGAGGCTGAGCCGGGTGCTCGCCGGAGCCCTCCCGGCTCCCCCCAGTGCCCCCAGCCTCCCCCCGGTGTCCCCGCCGTGCCCTCACCGTCCACGGGCATGCAGGGCTCGTAGACCAGCCTGTAGCCCTCGAGGATGCCGTTGGGCAGCGGTGGTGGCTCCCAGGACACGTTCACCGACGTGGTGGTCAGCTCACTGAATCGGATGGAGCCGGGGGCGCTGGGGGCTGCGAGGAGTGGGGTGGTCAGGGCCAGCTCAGTGCTCCCAGGGGACACCCCCAGCACCGAGCCAGCCCCTTTCTCTGCCTTCATCATAACGGAGCTGGAGCACTTGTCATCACCATCTCACACCACCCTGGTGCCACCACCCTGTGTCCTCCCCTCCCCACTGCAGTAAAGACCCTGCCAGGGCTCCACACACGGTGAGGGGAATGAGCCCCCTCCTCATCTCTCCTCCCAAGAATCATAGAATGGTTCAGGTTGGAAGAGACCTTAAAGATCATTGAGTTCCCACCCCCTGCCCTGGGCAGGGACACCTCCCACCAGCCCAGGTTGCTCCAAGCCCCCTCCAACCTGCCCTTGAACCCCTCCAGGGATGGGGCAGCCACAGCTTCTCTGGGCAACCTGGGCCAGGCTCTCACCACCCTCACACCGAAGACCTTCATCCTTCTCAAGCCTCAGCCAAGACCTTCACCTCCGTGTCCCCCCAACCCACAAACCCTCTGGGGTGAGCCCAGAGCCGGTATCTACTCCTGGATTGCAGGAATCGGGGTGCAGCTGGGATGAAGGACCACCTGCTGGACATCACTGACCCATGGGGACACCTCCTCACGGAGGCCAGGGGCAGGAAGGTCTGGATGGGACCGTGCTGACCCAAGGGCTGGGGGACAGCCGTGCCACGGGCCCCACCTGCCTGCTGCGTCCGCCCCTTGACAGGGGGGCTGCGGGGCCCGTCTCCCGCCGCGTTGAAGGCGGCGACGCTGACCCAGTACGAGGTGTACCCCGTCAGGTTCTTCAGCTTCACCCCATCCTCGGGCAGGAAAAGCGTCTTGACCCTCATGCTCTCGTTCTGGCGCTGGGCTTCCCAGAAGTGGATCTGCAGGAGGAGGAGGAGGAGCCATGGAGACCTGCGTGACGCACGGATCCAGCCAGTCTCGCCTTCTCCAAGCCCTTTGCTGCGCCCAAACAACCCCCAAAGTCCTGCCTGGCCTCTGAAGCCCCTGCCCCAGAGCAGCGGGGGGCTCTGAAGATGCTAGAGGGAACGCAATGGCCTCTCCTCCAGGATGGCTGGGCATCAGACATGAGTTCACCGAGATCACCCTGGAGATGTGCCTAATTCTCAAAGGATGGGGCCGAGCAGGAGGAATCACCAGGGATGTGGCCAAGGAGGTGCCTGGAGCACGGGGCTGGGCATCCCGAGGCATCCTGGCTGCATCCCTGCTCCATCCCAGCAGCTCCTCAGCCGCATCCAAGGACCAACGACGCCACCTGCTGCCCCGCGAGCGCTCGGCACCGGGATGGGGACACCCGACATCTCCCCGGGACACCCAGCATCTCCCTGGGACACCCAACATCTCCCCGGGACACCCAGCATCTCCCCAGCATCCCTTCCCCAACACCATGCGCAGCATCCCCCAGGGCACCCGGCATCTCCCCAGACCCAAGAACCCACAGATCACCCCCCAGGAGAGCTCGTCACTCCCCAGTGACACCCAGCATCTCCCCAGCATCCCTTCCCCAACGCCATGCACAGCATCCCCCCCCAGGGCACCCGGCATCTCCCCAGACCCAAGAACCCACAGATCACCCCCCAGGAGAGCTCGTCACCCCCCAGTGACACCCAGCATCTCCCCAGCGTCCCTGACCCCCGTCTCGGTGCCAGCTCCCGGGTGACGGGTGAGGTACCTTGTAGCCCTGGATGTCCCCGTTCTGGCTCTCGGCGGGTGGCGGTTCCCAGGTGACATCCAGCTGGGTGGCAGTGGCCGCCTGCACCGCCACGTTCTGTGGGGCACCCGTGGGCACTGTGCCAAGGGAGGGGGACAGTGTGACAGCCCTGCTGCGACCAGGATTGGGGGGAAAAGCCCCCTCCTTGATGTGGGGGGGATGCACTGCCGTATCTGGGCACATCAGGGGATGGGGGTCGTGGGATGCAGGAGCACAGGGTACCAGGGCAGTGGAACCCCCTCCCCACAGCTCCCAGTTGTGGGCCCTGCTGGGGGACTCACCCGCTTCACCCACAAAGACCTCCTGGGGGGGGCTGGGGGGGCCCTCGCCCACGGCGTTGTACACGCTCATGCGGATCTCGTAGCGCCGGTGCTTGCTCAGGTCTGGGGGGAGGTGGAAAGGGGAGAAGGGGTGAGCTCCCTGCAGCAGCAGAGGGTCCTGCTACCCCCGGGGGACCCGGCAGAGCCCCCCCTGGCTGGGGAAGAGAGGGGTGTCCCCAAGGAGCAACAAGACGGGCAGAGGGATCATTGGGGACAGGGCATTTGGGGCACCCCAGTTCACCCCACAGCACAGGCAGGCGCAGGGGAGGGACACGGAGCGGGGGTGGCAGTGGGGAGGACAGGCATGGGGGGGGGGGAGGGAGAGGGAGAGGGGGTGGCCACCCCACAGCACAGGAGGCAGGCGCAGGGGAGGGACATGGGGGGGTGGCAGTGGGGAGGACAGGCATGGGGGGGTGGCAGGGAGAGGGACAGGGGGTGGCAGGGAGGGATGGGAGGGGTGATGACTTACTGTCCAGCTCGTACTGGGTGAGGGACACCTCGCTGAGGTTGTGCACGGCGTAGACAGCTGGGTGGCACGGGGCAGGGAGAGCAGGTTAGTCCCACATCTGTGAGCCCCCCCACCTCTGAGCACCCACCCCAGCACCACTGCCCACCCCAGGGAGGGCCGGGGGGTCCCCTGCCATGGCCCTGTCACCCCCAAGGTGCCAACGGGGCTGTCACAGCACCGAGGAGCCTTTCCATCCTCCTGCCCCATCCCCTGAGGGGCACGAGATGGGTCTGGGCATCTCCACGGGGGTGAGCAGTGGATGGGGCAAGGTCTGTGTTTGGGCTCTGCCCTTGTCACTCGTGTCCCCTGCTGTCCCCAGAGCAGGGTGTGAGGGTGGCAGCACCCCTGGACACACACAGCAGGATGCCACAGACACCCATGTTAAGTGCAGACACACTGCAGGGACACGGGGGCTGAGCACAGGGGGCCTGACCCAGCAACGTGGCAGAAAAGCACGTAAGGTACCACAGACCTGGTGGCACAAGGGGGACAGTGACAACTCCACGGGGCACAGTCTGACCCTGACAGCTCCAGGCTGGCACCCGGGAGGAAGCCATGGAGCAGAGGATGCTGCCTTGCCCCGTTTTCTAACTGCCGCCACTGGGCCACCCCCCACCTCCAGCCACGTGTCCCCAAGCCCAGTGGGACCACCAGGACTCACGGGTGAGCTCGGCCCAGGTGGCCCCGGGGTGGCCGATGCCGCGCAGGGTGAAGCCGCGCAGGCTGTCGGACACCAGCTCCCGGTACCGGAGACGGAAACCCAGCAGGATCCCGTTGATCTTGTCCTCGGCCGGGGGCTGCGTAGGTGGGGGGACAGTGAGAAGCCTTGGTGCCACCTCCCAAGTAGGGGGTCCCACAACAACCCCCCCCCAAGGCGGAGGGGACAGTACCTGCCAGCGGATGAGCACCGAGGTGGTGGTGTGGGGGGTGACGGAGAGGATGGTGGGGGCTTCTTCTGGGGCTGTGGGGAGAAGCGGGTGGTGAGGCTCCGGAGGTGCGCTGGGTGGGCACAGGGGGATGCCCGGCCATGAGGGGACCCCCTCTCCTTGCCCCAGGAGCCACTGACCTGCCTGCAGGGTGGTGAGCGACTCCGACTCCTCGCTGTACTCGCTGTCCCCGATGTCATTCGTTGCCTTCACGCGGAACTTGTAGGAGGTGAAGGGCTTCAGCCTGGGGGGGAGCAGAGCAGGATGGGGACAGTGAAGCCAGCAGGGGACCCCAGGAGCCACCCTCCCTCCTTCTCAACCTTGGGGCTTCTCATGGGACAGGGAAACTGAGGCACGGGGCAACCACCCGAAGCGGAGCCCGCAGTTTGCCCACCTCCCCGTCGCCCCACGGCACCGTGGAGGTCCAGCCCGTGTCCCACCTGTCCACGACGAAGGCGGTGGCGTTGCGGCTGACGGAGGAGGAGTGCAGTGCCCACTCGCCGTCGGGCAACTCCCGGCTCTGCACCGTGTAGTATCGGACGGGGGAGAGCCCGTCGCTGCCCGGCTCCCAGGAGAGCAGCACGCTGCGGGCTCGCACCTCCTCCTGCTGGGCTAGTGGCTTCCCGGGGGGCTGCGGGCGGTCTGGGGGAGAGGGCGAGGGGCTGGGAGCACCGTGGGCACGCCGTGGGCACACACAGAGCCTGCCCCCCACCACCGTGGGCTGGGTACCCCCTCCCCAACCTCGCCGTTACCTCTCTTCTCCGTGGTGACCACCAGGGCTTCGGCCGCCTCGCCCCAGCCCTTGCGGGTCTGGGCTGCGATGCGGAAGAGGTAGGTAGCCTCCGGCTGGAGGCCAGTAGCCGTGTACTGGCGGGCACTGGGCTCCAGCACCTCCGTGGTGGCTGCAGTGGCCGCGGTGGTGTTGAGGCAGTGGGTGACCTGGTACGCTGCGGGGAAAGGAGAGTCACGGTGGGGACACCGTGCTGGGGGTGGCGTGGCCCACGCCAGGGTGGGCTAGGAGTCCCCCTGCAATGGCCCTGTCACCCCTCAAGGTGCCAATGGGGCTGTCCCAGCACCAAGGAGCCTTTCCATCCTTCTGCCCCATCCCTTGAGGGGCACAAGATGGGTCTGGGCATCGGGGTCTACATGGGGGTCCGACCGTGGCTGAGAGCGGTGGATGGGGCAAGGTCTGGTCTTGGGCTCTGCCCTTGTCACTCGTGGCCCTGCTGTCCCCAGAGCAGGGTCTGAGGGTGGCAGCACCCGTGGACACACACAGCAGGATGTCACAGACACCCGTGTCAGGGTGCTCACAGGGCACAACCCGGGACCCAGCCCATCCTGATGAGTGGGGAACCCCCAGCCCTGGGGGGCAACGGGCTCTGAGATCCTTGGGGGATCTCAGGGAGCTGGTTTCTACCTCCCCCTTGATGTCGATGCCTGGTCCCATGGGACCTCTGCATCCCTCTGCAGAGCATCCCAGCGTGGCACAACCAGGATGGCTCCCCACCTACCCAGGATGACGCCGTTGGGTGCTGCGGGGGGCTGCCAGACGAGCCGCACCGAGGTCGTCCTCACTTCGGGGAAGAGGATCCCCACGGGGGGGCCAGGCACTGGAGGGGGGAGAGATGGGGTTCACCAGGAGGGTGCACAAGTGTGTCCCATGCACTGGGAATGAGAGTTCTGGGAGTCCCAGTCAGGGGGGGAGAGGGATCACCCCAGGGAACAAGGATGGGATGGGATGGGATGGGATGGGATGGGATGGGATGGGATGGGATGGGATGGGATGGGATGGACCCCCCCAGCCCATTTGGGTCCCCCCCAACCCATCCATCTGCTGTTACCCACCGTCGTCCAGCGTCCGCTCGAGGACGGGGGGCCGGCTGGGGACACCATCACCAATCCTGGTGAAGGCCAGGACACGGATCTCATACAGCGTGTACTTGCCCAGCCCGCTCAGCTGGGCACTGCGGGAGGCATTGCCCTCTGCCAGCCAGAACTGGACACGTGCCTCCGAGTCCTTCTCCTTGTACATCACCTGCAACAGACCCCGTGTGACACGGTCGGACAGGGCCACTACCCCTGGGACCCCCCCTGAGTCCCCCTGGGATGGGGCAGCACGGCCAGGGCTGGCACAGATGGGCACCATCTCTTGGAGGTGGTGCAACCAGGGGACACCTGGCAATCGGTGGGGTGATTCCTCCCAGGAAAAGCTGTGATTCCCAGGTCTGGGGGTGAGGCTGGCAGGGCACAGGTGGGCAGGCAGGGCCATAATGCTGGGGCTAGCGTAGGTGCTCACCTTGTAGCCCAGGATGAGGCCGTTGCAGTCCGCCTCGGGGATGTCACTCCATCGGACCAGCATGCTGCTGGAGGAGGTGGCCTGCGCTGACACGTTGCTGGGGCCAGAAGAAGGCACTGGAGCAGGGGGAGGGATGAGAATGGGGGTCAGGGGCCAGATTCGAACCAGGGTGGGTTCCCAACGCCATGGGGTGGGTGCCTGGCACCATGGGGTGGGTTCTCGGCACCATGGGATGGGTGCTTGGGGCCATGGGATGGGTTCCCAGCACCATGGGGTGGGTGCCTGGGGCCATGGGGTGGGTGCCTGGGGCCATGGGGTGGGTTCCCAACGCCATGGGGTGGGTACCCAGCACCATGGGGTGGGTACCCAGCACCATGGGGTGGGCAGCGGTACCTGACTCCCGGGTGCGTCCCACCACCGAGTGGCTCCAGGGCCCCGAGCCGATGGCGTTGAAGGCTTGGACCTGCACCCGGTACTGGGTCCACTCCTCCAGGTCCTCGATGGTGAACTCCCGCTCCACGCGGTCGTGGACGACGTGCACCGCCGGCTGCCCGCGCCCGTCCCAGCGCGCGTACCGGATCCTGTAGCCCACCGAGTCGGGGTTCCCGTTGTACTCCTGCTCCAGGAGGGGCTGAGACGGGCACCGTCACTCCTGAGCTCCCACACTCAGCCCAGCTCCATCCCCCTTCATCTCCCCACCCTCCCGCCTGCCCCCCTCGGGCACAGGACCCCCCCCCTCCAAGCGTCGTGGTTCCCCCCCCCTCACCATCCAGCGCAGCCACCGGCTGGTCTCACTGGCCGTCCTCAGGGGGAC
>NW_015091046.1:140477-141443 GCF_001431845.1 Calidris pugnax
GGTCCCCCCGGGAGGAGGACACCGTGGCGTGGTCCCGGCCACTCGCCTGTAGTAGGTGTAGGGCTTCAGGTTGGGCACCTCCATGGAGCGGGCGTCGGGCTCGTTAGCCAGCTGGTGGACGAGCCCCCACTCTTCGGACTCACCATTCTGGCCCACCTGCAGGACGGGAGTGGGGTGAGCTGCCCCCCCAGCACCCCCTTGCCCCCCCATCCCCATCCACCCCATACCTGTGCCTCCACCTGCCAGCGGGAGATGGAGGTTTTGCCATCGTAGCCCGGGCGAAACTGGAGGGTGACGGAGCGGGGTCCGATGTTGGAGATGCCCAGGTTGGTGGGGGCACCAGGAAGCTCTGCGGGGAGAGGGCAGGATGGGTGGCACCGGCCACTTGTCCCCAAAACTGGCAGCAGCCCACCGGCATCCCCGTGCCACCGCGCTCACCTGGTGGCACCCCCGAGGAGATGGTGGAGGAGGAGAGCTGGCCCTGGCCCTTGGAGGTCATGGCGGCCACCTCGATGGTGTAGGTGGTGAGGGCGGTGAGGCCGGTGACGCGGTACTCCAGGGTGACGTTGGGCAGGTAGTGGGTGACCCGTGTGTTGGTGCGGTTGTACTCCTCCCAGGAGATGCGGTAGCCTGAAACACACCCCGTGCCATCAGCCCCCCTCATGGGCCACCCCCCAAGGAGCTGAGTGGGACCAGGGGAGATGCTACGGGGTGGGAGATGCTGCAGGATAGGAAGGGGACCAGGGTGGGAAGGGGACTTGGGGGGAGATGCTCCAGGGTGGGAGATGCTGCAGAATGGGATGGGGATCAGGTGGGAGATGCTGCAGGGTGGGACAGGATCGGATGGGAGATGCTGCAAGGGAAGATGCTGTGGGGTAGGAGACGCTGCGGGGTGGGAAGGGGATCAAGGGTGGAAGATGCTGTGGGATGGGGAGAGGACTGGGGTGGGAGATGCTATGGGGTGGG
>NW_015091046.1:141641-142577 GCF_001431845.1 Calidris pugnax
TGAGAGGGGATAAGGGGGGGTCACGGCGGGGGGCGAGAGGGCTCCGGTCCCCCCGGGAGGAGGACACCGTGGCGTGGTCCCGGCCACTCGCCTGTAGTAGGTGTAGGGCTTCAGGTTGGGCACCTCCATGGAGCGGGCGTCGGGCTCGTTAGCCAGCTGGTGGACGAGCCCCCACTCTTCGGACTCACCATTCTGGCCCACCTGCAGGACGGGAGTGGGGTGAGCTGCCCCCCCAGCACCCCCTTGCCCCCCCATCCCCATCCACCCCATACCTGTGCCTCCACCTGCCAGCGGGAGATGGAGGTTTTGCCATCGTAGCCCGGGCGAAACTGGAGGGTGACGGAGCGGGGTCCGATGTTGGAGATGCCCAGGTTGGTGGGGGCACCAGGAAGCTCTGCGGGGAGAGGGCAGGATGGGTGGCACCGGCCACTTGTCCCCAAAACCGGCAGCAGCCCACCGGCATCCCCGTGCCACCGTGCTCACCTGGTGGCACCCCCGAGGAGATGGTGGAGGAGGAGAGCTGGCCCTGGCCCTTGGAGGTCATGGCGGCCACCTCGATGGTGTAGGTGGTGAGGGCGGTGAGGCCGGTGACGCGGTACTCCAGGGTGACGTTGGGCAGGTAGTGGGTGACCCGTGTGTTGGTGCGGTTGTACTCCTCCCAGGAGATGCGGTAGCCTGAAACACACCCCGTGCCATCAGCCCCCCCTCATGGGCCACCCCCGAGGAGCTGAGTGGGACCAGGAGGAGATGCTATGGGGTGGGAAGGAGATGGAGGTGGGAAGGGGACCAGGAGGAGATGCTCTGGGGTGGGAGATGCTGCAGGATAGGAAGGGAACCAGGGTGGGAAGGGGACCAGGGGGAGATGCTCCAGGGTGGGAGATGCTGCAGAATGGGATGGGGATCAGGTGGGAGATGCTGCAGGGGAAGATGCTGTGG
>NW_015091046.1:142684-145281 GCF_001431845.1 Calidris pugnax
GATGCAGGAGCCGGGTACCCACCGGTGCTCCCTTACCCGTCAGGATGCCATTCTTCTCCAGCGGCTCCTGCCAGCTGACCTTCAGGGACGTGTCCAGGATGTCACTGAAGCTGAGATGTCCCACGGGGCCAGGCACTGCCCAAAGACACCCAAAGCTCAGCGCGGAGACACACGGGAGCCCTCAGCACCCATGGGACCCCCTCAAGAAGCGGGCATGGAGGGGACTCCCATCGGATGGGGCTTCCTGGGGCTTGGTGGCATCCCATTTCCATGTCTCCCCCACCCCATCCCAGGGCTGCTTCCACCCTCCCCCCCGGTAGCTGCCGGTGGGTCCATCCACGCAGAGCCTCCCCGTACCGTCCTCGTGGGTGCGCACCAGCTGGGGGGGGCTGCGCGGGCCGTCCCCCGGGGTGGTGAAGCACAGCACCGAGGTGAAGTACTCGGCGAATTTCCGCAGCCCCGCCACGTAGCCCACGTGGACGCTGTCCTGGAAGTTGGGCCGCACCGTCACCACCGTGGCCTCCTCCTCGTGCTCCGGCTCCCAGGCGATGAGCTGCGGGGAGAAGGACCCCCCCAATGGTACCCATGTCCCCACCGTGCACATCTGTACCCCACAAACACCATCCTCCGGGCACCTCCAGCCTCCTCGTTATTTATTTCAGCATTGATTAAATATCAATTAAGGGTGCAGGGAACACTTGATGCCTCCATCATGGCGTGTTTACCCGCACGAGCCGACACGGAGCACGCGCTCTGTGATTAACTCCCATTGATAACGGCGCGTAATCACCCGCTCGCCTCCATTTAGGAGGGATGTTTGGGCATTTAATTGGTATTGTGCAAGATAGCCCGTAGCACAACTTAATTAAATACTAATTAGGCCCTAAAAATACTAATCAAAAATACTAAGTGGCATTTAATAAGAACGTTAAATATCCTACTTGCTCCGGTTATCTCATTCAGCGGCAATTAAATTCCTGAACTTCTTTTGAGTGGATTAAGAAACAAGTTTAATGTTTCAATTCAATGTAATTAATGTAAATTTGAATTAATTGCAATTTGGAATTAATTACAGAGCATGGGAGACTCCGAGCCCATGCAAGTGTTAAATCTCAGTAAATATTATTTTAACAGGCCGGAACCAATTAAAAGCTGGGGTTTCGGCGAGGAGGAGTCGAGCCAGTTTGTGACGGTCGCCTGAGGAGCGTGTCCCCCTCTGCCCCAGGGTGACCCATTTTTGGGGACACCTGCAGGAATCCCCCCTCACCTTGTAGCCCTGGTTGATGCCGTTGATGAACTGGGGGCTGGGGGGGTTCCAAGTGAAGCGGATGGTGGTGGAGTTGGTGGCCTCAGTCTGCACGTTCCCCGGGGGCACCGTGGGGACTGCGGGGACAAAGGGACGGCTCACAGCAGCTCCAGGTCCACAAGGTCCCCTTCCACCATCCAGGTGCCAGCCCCCCGGGACCCTGGACACCCAGGGTGATGCCTCAAGATGCCTCTCTCTGGGCCAGCCCTACTCAGCTCTGCAGCCCCTGCTCATCCTCCCCGGTAGGTCCAACTCCCCATGGGACCCCCAAACCCGTTCCCCTGTCTCTGCTGGGGTAGAAGCCAAGCCCCTGCCCATTCCTGCCTGTCCCTGCCTACCTCCCTGCAGCGTCCACTCGGTCACCTTCATGCTGTACACCCCCAGGCCGGCACTGTTGTACGCCGCCACCTCGATCTCGTAGTTGGTCCAGATGATGAGGTCCTCCAGGAGCAGGTTGTTGACGTCGGCGTTGGTGATGTTCTTGAACTGGTAGCCCACGGGTAGCCCAGCCAGGCAGTACCTGGGGACCAGGGGACATCAGAGCTTCCTGGGACACTGGGGATGGGACACCCACGCTCCCCCACCGGCACCTACCGGATGATGTAGCCCTTGAGGACACCATTCTGGTGGCTCTCGGGGGGTGGCTGCCACTGGATCATGATGGACTGGTTGGTGCGGCCGCTGGCGATGACATTCTGGGGGGGAGCGGAGGGGGGCTCCTCGGGCAGGGACACCCTGTGAGGGGACGAGACTGGGTGAGCACCCAGGCCCACCAGCCCCTCCGGGACCCCTGGCCATCACTCACCTCTCCGTGTCCTTGCTGAACTGTCCCCTGCCCACGTCGTTCACGGCGCAGAGGCGGAACTGGTAGGAGCGAGCGGGGACCAAGCCCCGCACCACCACAGACGTCAACTCGGGGTCCACGCTGGCCAGCAGCACGGTCCAGGGCGCATCTGGGTGGGGGGGAGAAGCAGGGGGGGGCAGCAGGGTGGAGGACCCTGACCTGAAGGACACCAGGGTCCCCTGCCCAGCTAACGAGTCCCACCATCCCCACAGCATCCCTTGCCCACTGCCCTGGGGTGATGCTGGAGCCCAGAGTTCACCCGGAGCCAGCGGTGCTGGGGGGGTGGGAGCAGCCCCTTACTGTTCTCGGAGACCTCCACGACGTAGCGGAGCAGGGGGCTGTTGCCATCGAAGGGCTTGGCCCAGGTGAGGTTGATGGCCCGTTTCTCCAGGGGGCTGAGGGAAGCCACGGGGCTCTCGGGGGCGTGGGGGAGCTGCCTGGACGGGG
>NW_015091046.1:163245-185063 GCF_001431845.1 Calidris pugnax
GGGGGGGCTGCGCGGGCCGTCCCCCGGGGTGGTGAAGCACAGCACCGAGGTGAAGTACTCGGCGAATTTCCGCAGCCCCGCCACGTAGCCCACGTGGACGCTGTCCTGGAAGTTGGGCCGCACCGTCACCACCGTGGCCTCCTCCTCGTGCTCCGGCTCCCAGGCGATGAGCTGCGGGGAGAAGGACCCCCCCAATGGTACCCATGTCCCCACCGTGCACATCTGTACCCCACAAACACCATCCTCCGGGCACCTCCAGCCTCCTCGTTATTTATTTCAGCATTGATTAAATATCAATTAAGGGTGCAGGGAACACTTGATGCCTCCATCATGGCGTGTTTACCCGCACGAGCCGACACGGAGCACGCGCTCTGTGATTAACTCCCATTGATAACGGCGCGTAATCACCCGCTCGCCTCCATTTAGGAGGGATGTTTGGGCATTTAATTGGTATTGTGCAAGATAGCCCGTAGCACAACTTAATTAAATACTAATTAGGCCCTAAAAATACTAATCAAAAATACTAAGTGGCATTTAATAAGAACGTTAAATATCCTACTTGCTCCGGTTATCTCATTCAGCGGCAATTAAATTCCTGAACTTCTTTTGAGTGGATTAAGAAACAAGTTTAATGTTTCAATTCAATGTAATTAATGTAAATTTGAATTAATTGCAATTTGGAATTAATTACAGAGCATGGGAGACTCCGAGCCCATGCAAGTGTTAAATCTCAGTAAATATTATTTTAACAGGCCGGAACCAATTAAAAGCTGGGGTTTCGGCGAGGAGGAGTCGAGCCAGTTTGTGACGGTCGCCTGAGGAGCGTGTCCCCCTCCATCCCGGGGTGCCCCGTTTTTGGGGACACCTGCAGGAATCCCCCCTCACCTTGTAGCCCTGGTTGATGCCGTTGATGAACTGGGGGCTGGGGGGGTTCCAAGTGAAGCGGATGGTGGTGGAGTTGGTGGCCTCAGTCTGCACGTTCCCCGGGGGCACCGTGGGGACTGCGGGGACAAAGGGACGGCTCACAGCAGCTCCAGGTCCACAAGGTCCCCTTCCACCATCCAGGTGCCAGCCCCCCAGGACTCTGGACACCCAAGGTGATGCCTCAAGATGCCCCTCTCTGGGCCAGCCCTACCCAGCTCTGCAGCCCCTGCTCATCCTCCCCAGTAGGTCCTACTCCCCATGGGACCCCCAAACCAGTCCCCCTGTCACTGCTGGGGTAGAAGCCAAGCCCCTGCCCGTTCCTGCCTGTCCCTGCCTACCTCCCTGCAGCGTCCACTCGGTCACCTTCATGCTGTACACCCCCAGGCCGGCACTGTTGTACGCCGCCACCTCAATCTCGTAGTTGGTCCAGATGATGAGGTCCTCCAGGAGCAGGTTGTTGACGTCGGCGTTGGTGATGTTCTTGAACTGGTAGCCCACGGGTAGCCCAGCCAGGCAGTACCTGGGGACCAGGGGACATCAGAGCTTCCTGGGACACTGGGGATGGGACACCCACGCTCCCCCACCGGCACCTACCGGATGATGTAGCCCTTGAGGACACCATTCTGGTGGCTCTCGGGGGGTGGCTGCCACTGGATCATGATGGACTGGTTGGTGCGGCCGCTGGCGATGACATTCTGGGGGGGAGCGGAGGGGGGCTCCTCGGGCAGGGACACCCTGTGAGGGGACGAGACTGGGTGAGCACCCAGGCCCACCAGCCCCTCCGGGACCCCTGGCCATCACTCACCTCTCCGTGTCCTTGCTGAACTGTCCCCTGCCCACGTCGTTCACGGCGCAGAGGCGGAACTGGTAGGAGCGAGCGGGGACCAAGCCCCGCACCACCACAGACGTCAACTCGGGGTCCACGCTGGCCAGCAGCACGGTCCAGGGCGCATCTGGGTGGGGGGGAGAAGCAGGGGGGGGCAGCAGGGTGGAGGACCCTGACCTGAAGGACACCAGGGTCCCCTGCCCAGCTAACGAGTCCCACCATCCCCACAGCATCCCTTGCCCACTGCCCTGGGGTGATGCTGGAGCCCAGAGTTCACCCGGAGCCAGCGGTGCTGGGGGGGTGGGAGCAGCCCCTTACTGTTCTCGGAGACCTCCACGACGTAGCGGAGCAGGGGGCTGTTGCCATCGAAGGGCTTGGCCCAGGTGAGGTTGATGGCCCGTTTCTCCAGGGGGCTGAGGGAAGCCACGGGGCTCTCGGGGGCGTGGGGGAGCTGCCTGGACGGGGAGGGTGGGGTAGGGAAGGGGTGGTTAGAGATGGGGGGGGACAGCCTGGGGTGTGGGGTGCTGGTGGGGATGAGAGGGGTCTCACCGGACGCGGAGGTGGGCGCTGCGCGAGTCGTTGCCCCCGGCCGAGACCACCTTGCAGGTGTAGGTGCCGATGTCACCCGACCAGGTCTGGGAGATGTGGAGGGTCCCCATCTCGTCCAGGCGCACCCGGGGGCCGCTCTCGGGGCTCAGCGGTGCCCCATCCTTCTCCCAGACGTACCTGTGCCAGTGAGGGGGATACCAGAGGTGCTGCAGCCCCCCACAAGGAGAGGGGACCAGGGGTCCCACCGGCGTGCCAGGCTCCCCATGCACAGGGCACCAGGTGGCACTGCAGGACCACCAGCACAGGGCTGGGGATGGTGGCACCCACCATCTACCTGCTCCCTCCCCCAGGCTGGGGGGGTGCCTGGACCCCCCAAACCCTCCCATCCCCATCACACATACCTGACGTCCACACTGGGGTCGTGGGTGACCCCGCAGCTCATGACGGCCTTGGTCCCCTTGATGACGCTCTGGTCCTGTGGTGGGTCGGTGATGCGTGTCCTTGCTGCGAGGGGACAAGGTGAGGCACTGGCACTGCCCCCGGAGGGGTGGCATCGGCAGGGGACAGCCCATCCGAACCACCAGCCACATGCCAGAGCCCACCCTTGGCATCCCCAGAGAGCTCCATCCCACACCACGCCTGGTGGGAGGCAGCGTTTGCTGCCCATGGAGCTGGGCAGGGTCATAGAGTCATAGAGTTGTCCAGGCTGGAAGGGACCTCCAAAGGCCATCTAGTCCAACCTCCCCACAGCCAGCAGGGACACCCCCAACCAGACCAGGTTGCCCAGGGCCTCATCGAGCCTCCCCTTGAATATCTCCAGGGAAGGGACCTCAACCACCTCCCTGGGCAACCTGTTCCAGTGCTCCACCACCCTCACGGTGAAGAACCCTCTCCTAATCTCCAATCTAAATCTGTTCCCCTCCAGCTTAAAGGTCCACCCTGGCTGTCACCGAGCTGGGTGCCTTACCCCAGACCACCAGGTCGGCAGACGCCTCATCCACGCCACGGGAGTTGGTGGCCAGGCAGGTGTAGGTGCCGGCGTCGGCGAGGTGTGCGGGGCTGAGGAGGAGGCTCCCCGACTCCAGCAGGGTGAAACGGGGGAGCTGCACCGAGCCACTGGCCAGGACCCGCTCCCCTGGGGGGCACAGAGTGAGCCCCATCAGCTCCCACAGCCCCCCCAACCAAGCCTGGTGGCCACAGAGCCCTGGTGGCCACCAAGAGGATGCCCACGCGGGCATGTTGGGATGTGGGGAGGAGGGGGGCAGCCTTGCCCGCACCCCAGTGTCCCCAGTCCCTTTACCTTTCTGCCAGGTGATGGCCGGGCGCGGAGCCCCTGAGGTCTCACAGTTGAGGATGACGGACATGCCATCGATCACCGTGCTGTCCTGGGGACCCCTGGTGATGTTGGGGGCGATGCCTGCGAGGAGGACAGACACACAGCCACCCCTGAAGCCCATCCCGCTGCCCAGCCTGGAGCTAAAATGCTCCCAGGGCACGGCGGGGGGTTCCCATCCCCACAAAGAGGGGTCCCCAAGCTCCCCATGGAGCCTAGCAGGGGGGGTCTCAGGCACATTACACCCAGGGGGGTCCAGAGGAGGGGGGGGCTGGCACCTACTGGTCACAGCCAGGTACGTGGTGGTCTGCACCTCGCCGGCTGCGTTGCGGGCGAAGCACTGGAACATGCCGGTGTCGTCGGGGAGCAGCCCGCTGATCTGCAGGCTGCCGTCTGCCAGGAGCTGGAAACGGGAGAGCTTCTCCAGGTGGATGAGGGCAGCGTCCTTGTACCAGGCCATCTCGGGAGGGGGAACGCCTGCAAGAACCGGGGGCACGTCAGGAAGGGGGAAGCCGTGGTGGCACACCTGGAGGGCAAGCTGGAGAACAGCTTCACCTTTGGCTTGGCAGGGGATGGCCACCACCTTCTCCATCTCGGCCGTGATGTGTCTCTCCGGCTCCTTGACAAACTGTGGTGGCTCTGCAAAGGGAAGCCCAGCCATGGGCAGGGGGGTCGTGGTAGACCTGAGGTCCTGGACCCACCACCACCACCAAACACCCCCCCCATCAAGTGACTCCCGCCTGTCACAGCCCCAAGGGCTGAGACTGCCCCAACTCGTTGCAGGGATGGTTTCAGCTGCCCACCAGGCAGGTTCTCACCCAGGACGGAGAGGTAGGCGCCCTCGGCCACGGCGGGCACGCTGCTGCTGCGCAGCACGGCCTCGCACTCGTAGTAGCCGCTGTCACTCAGCGCGGGGTTGAGGATGGTGAGCCGGCGGCTGTAGTCGCTGATGCCACTAGAAAGGGGCACCCCGTCCTTCTTCCAGATGATGTGCAGCTTGATCAGCGGCCTGGGGGGGCCAGGAGCACGTCAAGAATCACCATCGATCCCCCCCACCCACCTCCCTCCGTCGGGAAGGGACCTGGGGGCACCCAGCCCCGGGGGATGCCAAGGGGGAGATGCCCCATCCCTACTTGCCTGGCATTGGCCACACACTCCATGGTCACCTCCGAGGTCCCAGCCACCACGCTGGTGTTCCTGGGTGGGACAATGATGGTGGGTGCAATGGGATCAGCTGGGCCACCCACATCTGGGGAGAAAGAGGCCAGAAGGACAGCCATCAGCACCCGTCACCCCCCTGCTCACCCCCTGGGTGCCCCCAGTGAGGCTGGTGGGGCACCCAAAGCCCCGTGGGGGACAGCCATCAGCACCCGTCACCCCCTGCTCACCCCCCAGGTGCCCCCAGTGAGGCTGGTGGGGCACCCAAAGCACTGTGGCCACTCTGCCTGGTATGGAGAAGACAAAGATGGCAGGGACCAAAGGGCCACAGGCTCTGCTCTCCTGCGGGAAGGGTGGCCAGGTCCAGCCCATCACCTTGGCATCAGGGTGGCTTCACAGCTCTCCCTGTGCCCTCTCCTCCCGCAGGAGCCTGTGGCACCCCCCGGTGCCAGCCCGGCCACCAGCCGGCGTGGCAGGGAGGGAGGAGGGAGAAGGGGAGTATATAAAGCAAAATGATTGCAACAATAAAAAACCCTCGTGTAGGGGCTGTAAAAAGGCGATGGGTTTGAAAGCTGCTGATAGAGCTGAATCCATAAACACGGGCTCCGGGATGTTTATTGCGCACGGGGACGGCGAGGGACAGAAAAACAGATTAATGGGGCAGGAGGGGAAGGGGGAGAGGCAGAGCCCTCCACGGGAAAGGGATGAACCCCCCCGCGGAGCAGCAGGAGGGGAGGTGGGATGAGAGTAGCATCAGGACCGATGCCACTTTGGGGGGGCATCTTCCCTGGGATGGGCTGTCACCACCCGAACCCCTCACCCAGGTCCTGCAGGGTCCAAGGGGGGTGAAGGGATGTGGCCACAGGGGTGTCCCCCAGGGAGGGGCTGAGAGGGGGGACATGGGGACGAGCAGGGAGGGGTGTCCCCCAGAAAATCTGCTCCCCTTGGGGCTACACGGCACCATCCCCAGCCCAGTGCTGGGGGCACGGCCGGATCCAGCCCCAGTGGTGGGGACGGTGGGGACGATAGGGACAGCTCTGCCCAGGATGCAATTAGTGCCTGCAGCACAGCCCTGAGCGCCTAAATAAATTTAGAGGTGGCTGAATTGTTAAGTCAGCAGAAGCCGGAGCCTCCGAAGAGATTTACTGCAAATTAAACTTGGGGGTGAGCCAGGCGGAGCGGGGACAAGGGGCTGGGGGAGGTGATGTGTCCCCCCCCCACACACACACAGACAGACACTCACTGGCCACGGTCAGGGTGATGGGCTGGCTCGTCTTGTTGTCCCCGTTCTTGTCATTCACCGCCTGCACGTAGTAACGTCCCGCGTCCGGGGCCACCGTGGAGAGGATGACGAGGGTGTTCTCCAGCGTGATGGCTCTGTGGGGACAACGGGGATGGGAACCCAACAGGGACACTGAAGTGGGGAGCTGGGACCCTTGGACCCCCACCCAGCAACCACATGGGATGGACACAACCCCCCAGCCTTCCTCCCGCCCGCCCCAGGCACCAGCCCCTGGATGGGGGGCCAGGACCAAGCCCCACACCCCCCCACGCCAAACAGAGTACATCAGACGGTGCAGATTAATAGGACTTTTTTTTTTTTTTTTAGTTTTTTTTTTTTTTTTTAGACAAAGGTCAGAGAGTTTGCTACCTGTCCATTTTAATTACTTTCCAACAGCACATCCTGTGTCAGCCCAGCCCCTGGATGGGGGGCCGAGACCAAGCCCCACACCCCCCCACGCCAAGCAGAGCACATCAGACAGTGCAGATTAATAGGAATTTTTTTTTATTTTTTTTTTTTTTTTTTTTATGGAACGATCTAATCTGCAGGAAACATAAAACGGTTTGGGGAATATATTTTTTACCATTAAATATGAGATAAAGGAGTTTTATCTCCTCAATCCTGCTTTGCAAATAGAAAAGAGAGACCAGTTCAATTCCTGCATAATGTGGGTTACAAATTCAATTCCCCGCACGCTGCGGCTGCCAGCGCCGGGCTCGCGGCTCCGGCGGCACCGGGGTCTGCCGCAGCCCCACGGGGACGCCTGGCACACGCGTGTGCACCGTGCCCGCCCCCCTAGCCCACGCTGAGCCCCTTTTACCTGCCTTCCTCCCCCTTATTTTCATTTTTTTTAAAAAAACCAATTCATTTCCCCAGTGACAAACAGAGCCATCAGCCGGCGAGCCCGTTGCTGGGTTTTAGCAGCGTGTGCTCGAACGGCTGTTAAACATCATTATTGCAAGGGAAGGGCAGCCGAGGGAAATGCAGCCCCCCCCAGGATGCTGGGGGAGTGTCGGAGGGATGTCGGGGTGGGGGGGACGGGGACTCACATGCGGCTGCTGGGGGAGATCTTCCGTCCGTCGCGAAACCAGGTGACCTGTGGCTGGGGGAAGCTGGCGATGCGGGGCGCGCGGATGACGGCCGCCTCCCCGTGGGACACGCTCTGCTGCGTCTCGCTGTCCTCGAAGCTCCCCATGTCTGCAAAAAAAGTGCAGGGGGGACCACGTCAGGGCCCGCCAACAAGCCTGGGGACCCAGCAGGGGCCGGCTGGGGAGCAGGATGGAGGCTACGGGGATGGGCTCCCCCAGGGGACACGGAGGGGACGCCCCGGGGGCTGCTCTCTGCCCCCCTCCTCAGCAACACAGAATCACAGAATCTTCTAGGTTGGAAGGGACCTTAAAGATCATCTTGTCCAACCGTCAACCTAACTTTGACAAAAATAGACACCCACACAACAAACAAGGAGCATCATCACTAAACCAGACCTCCCAGCACTACATCAACCCGGCTTTTGAACACCTCCAGGGATGGGGCCTCAACCACCTCCCTGGGCAGCCCATTCCAACGGCTGAGAACCCTTTCAGTGAAAAAATTGTTCCTAATATCCAGCCTGAACCTCCCCTGGCGCAACTTGAGGCCATTTCCTCTCGTCCTGTCGCCTGTGACTTGAGAGAAGAGACCGACCCCCATCTCTCTACCCCCTCCTTTCAGGGAGTTGTAGAGAGCAATAAGGTCTCCCCTCAGCCTCCTCTTCTCCAGGCTGAACAACCCCAGCTCCCTCAGCCTCTCCTCATAAGACTTATTCTCCAGATCCCTCACCAGCTTTGTCGCCCTTCTCTGGACCCGCTCCAGCACCTCAATGTCTTTTTTATGGTAGGGGGCCCAAAACTGGACACAGTACTCAAGGTGAGGCCTCATGGGATGGTGGTGGGATCTACACCAGGATCCATCCCGGTTCCTGTGTCCCCTACCAAGGACGGGGCGCAGCTGCAGCAAGGGGGGGGTCAGTCCCGGGGCTCCCCAGCATCTCTCCCTGCCCCATCCCATGGCTCAGCCCCAGGAGAATCCCAGCACGACCTCAGCTCCGCATCCCGCTGGCTCCATCCTGCCCAGCACGACAGCGGCTGGGGAAAGCAGAGCGAAGCAGGGGGCAGGGAGAAAGAGGGAAGGGGGGGGGGAATTTTTATTGACTTCCCTTAATTGCTGTAATTAAAAACATGTAAAGAATCTTTTTTTAACGACTTTGCCATTATCATTAGTTGTTAGCACAGCTGCCTTATTAATTTCTCATTAGCTTCTTGATTTGTCATCGCTCCTCAGGAAGGGGTTTAAGGGGATGGGATTGGGGGGTATTTTGGAGCCGAGGGGTGACAGAGATGGGGGACACAGAGCCACCCTCCCGGGCCTCAGCACCCTCCTGTCCTGCTTAACCCCCCCGTGGTGCCTCTGACCCCCACCTCCCACCAAGGTCTGGCCCATCCTGTCCAGATCTGATGGCTTGCAGGATCCGTGCAGAGCCTCCAGCCTGGTGCTGTGGGTTTCCCAGCCCTGGTGCTCTCCTCCTGCACCCCACACTCTGTCCTACCCATGGGGTGCCCCCCCTGCACCCTCAAACACCACGGCCTGACTGGTCAGTGGGAGCAGCAGAGGCAGCAACAGCCCCGTCCCTGCCAGCATCACCCCAGGGATGCTCCAGACTCGCGTGTGCTGGCCACGGGCTGCACCGAGCACCCCAGCCACCCCATAGCGCCGTGGGGCTGGGTGTCCCCATGGGGCTGGGTGTCCCCAGCCATTCCCTGATCGTGGCTGTCACTTACAGGCCACCTGCACCTCTGTCTGGCGCTGCAGCCCTGCCAGCATCACCCCAGGGATGCTCCAGACTCGCGTGTCCTGGCCACGGGCTGCACCGAGCACCCCAGCCACCCCATAGCGCCGTGGGGCTGGGTGTCCCCATGGGGCTGGGTGTCCCCAGCCATTCCCCGAGCGTGGCTGTCACTTACAGGCCACCTGCACCTCTGTCTGGCGCTGCAGCAGGGCTCCCATCCTGTTGCGGACGATGCAGCGGTAGAAGCCGGCGTGTGTGCGGTCCAGCGACGTGATCATGTACCTGCAGGAGAGAGGGGCCACCTCAGCACACGCCAGGACTCACCACCACCCACCCCAGCTGCAGGGGGGGACATCCAAGTGACCATCACAGCCCCCAGGAGAGGCTGCAGGTCCTACACAAGCTCCCCATTTACTGCTGGGCACCGACCCCGAGGAGCAGCTGCTGGGGGGGGGTGTGTATGTATGTACATGCGTGTGCAAGCATGTATGTGCACACACGTGCACGCTGCAGGGATGACACAGTGGCCCTCGCTGCTGCAGGGGGACTGGTGGCCACGCACCCAGGAGGTGCTTTCACCACATCACACACATGGCATGAGTCACCGGGCAAAGGATGGCAGGGGTGGATGGTGACTCATGGCCACGAGGAGCCACAGGCACCGGGCAAGTGGCTTCGAGCTGTCAAAGGCCAAGGTGGCTGCCAGGGACCTGGCACCCACTGTCCTGACCCCCAACCAGAGGCACACTGAGGTCTGCCAGGGTCATTCCACCTCAGCCCCACACGTGGCCAAGCCAGCGTGGCTACCATTAGCCAGGACTGGGCCACCTTCTCCTCCCCCACCAGGGCCACTGCTCTTATCAGCCCCCAGCGCCAGCAGCTGATAAGCAGATAAAGGAAATAACCATGTCTGGACTCACCCCCCCAACCCTGAGCACCTCCCAGGTCCCCAGGCTGGACCCTGCTGCCACCAGACCTCCCCCAGCCCCAGGAGGGATGCAGGGACTCCTGCTCCATCACCCCCCAAAATGGGCTGGATGCCCCCCCCAGCACCAGCCTCACAGGTGGGTGATCCCAGGGGGGGTGGGGGCTGAGCAGGCACCACAGCATCACCTTCCCCCACGGGAAGCGCTCCGGGAGAGAGCAGGAAGGGAATAAATAACCAAGCTCAGCCCTCCTTGCCCAAAATCTAATCTTGCATTAAAACCTGCCGCCGGCTGTTTGGGCAGAGCTTTGTTTGTTCTTTTGATAATGGAGCGTAAATTAAACTTTCATAAGACACGAGGAGCACGTTTCCCTCTGCCGGGAAGCGCAGCGGGTCCCCACACCCACCCCCCTGCTGTGGGAGATGGTGACGGGGACACGGGGGGCTCCCACCTCACCCGGTGGCACCACCGAGCCGGGATGGGCACAGCAGGGCTGGCATCCAACCTTGCTGACACCCACCCACCCACGTGGCGTGCCAGGGGGTCACCCGTCCCCGTGGGAGGAGGGAAGGACGTTCCCTTTGGGAACGAGTCCTTGAGTGTCACAGCTGATATTTAAAAAAAACGATCCCCAGAGGCTTTAAATAAGATATTTCAATTCCAGGGAGCTGTCAGGAAGTGATGCGGACACCCGGGAATAATGGGCCCGCTCTCCTTGGGGTGTCCTCGTTAATAAATCACACGCACACGCGGTGACTCCTAAACACACGTGTGTGTGGGGACGGACGGACAGACAGACAGACTGATGCTCACTTGCTCGCCCAGCAGCAGAGGGACACGTGTGGTCCCCACACAGACCCCCCTGTCACCCCCTGCCACGTCCCCTCCAAACCCTCATCCTGGGATGGTGCAAACCCCCCACGAGCCACCCCATGGGACCCAAACCAGCCCAAACTTTGGGGCTCACACACACAAAGCACCCACCGACGCTCACCCCCCCTGCGGTGCTGGGAGCCGGGACATGGGACACCTCCGTGGGCACCAGGAGCTTCACCCCCCCATGATGGGGACACCCCCACAGCCCTAATTAACGGGGCCTGGTCCCTGAACCCCCAGAGCTGGGGAGTTATTCCAGAGCTGAGCTTTTGCACGCACCTAAACGGCTGAAAATAGCCCCAGAGAAAGGAAATCAATTACCGGGCGCAGCCTGGCCCGCAGTCATTAACCAAATACCAGCAGAGACTTTGTTCTCCGCCGCTCGGCTTCCACCCAGGCTTTTATCCAAAATCAGCTCCAATTTGATTTCCTTCCCCCCATCACGGTAACGTGCTGCAGGCAGGAGGAGGAGGGGTGCAGCCCCAGCCCCCCTCTCCCCCCACCCCAAGTTTGAGCAAAGGGAGCTGCCAGGAGCCACAGCAGCTCCCCCCCTGCGGTGCTGGGAGCCGGGACATGGGACACCTCCGTGGGCACCAGGAGCTTCACCCCCCCGTGATGGGGACACCCCCACAGCCCCAGTTAGCGGGGCCTGGTCCCTGAGCCCCCAGAGCTGGAGAGTTATTCCAGAGCTGAGCTTTATGCACGCACCTAAACGGCTGAAAATAGCCCCAGAGAAAGGAAATCAATTACCGGGCGCAGCCTGGCCCGCAGTCATTAACCAAATACCAGCAGAGACTTTGTTCTCCGCCGCTCGGCTTCCACCCAGGCTTTTATCCAAAATCAGCTCCAATTTGATTTCCTTCCCCCCATCACGGTAACGTGCTGCAGGCAGGAGGAGGAGGGGTGCAGCCCCAGCCCCCCTCTCCCCCCACCCCAAGTTTGAGCAAAGGGAGCTGCCAGGAGCCACAGCAGCTCCTCCGTGGCCAGGAGCTCCTGGATCCAAGGTGCCATCCAAGCATCCTCTGATCCTGCCCCAACCGGGTCGCTTTGCCCATCTACCAGCCCGGAGACACGTTTGGCACCGACAGAGCCAGGAGGGGGGGCCTGGCTGTGCCCCACAGTGTAGCCCTTGCTGCTGACGCCGCCGTTTCAGGGGCTATTTTGGTTTGTTTTTAAAAGACGGGAGGTTGACAGGGCACCCTCTGTGGGGAAAAGCACTTCCGAAGCCAGGACTGACCCACGCTTCAAAAAACGGGCACTGATGGAGATGAGGGGCAATCTCCCGGCTCAGCCAGGAACCAGCTGTGACCCCACTTGGCCCCGGGGTCAAGAGGGGCTCCGGAGCCAGAATCCCTGTGCCAGGGGGGGTGACCAGAGGGTTTGCAGAGGCAGCAGGTCTGCGGATGGCTTTGGCACCGGGTTGATCTGACAGATGGATGGGCTGCACGTCGGGGACGATGACCCATCCATCCATCCATCCGTCCATCCATCAGTGCCATGAGTCAGGGCAGAGCACGGATCAGCCATAACCACCCCCCAAACCCTCACCGTGCAACCCTGGCCAGGCACCAGCAGCACCAACACGCTCGGAATTGCGTTATTGTAGGGTCTCTCGTGGCATCGTGGAGCCCCCTCGCTCCACCAACGCCGTGCCCCAGCCTTGGCTGGTGCTCCCGGCTCCGTTATCGTAGGGTTGCTGAGAAGCGTGGGGCTGATGCTGCCGAATTATTATTAGATTGAGGGGGTGGAGAGGGGCCGGGAAAAGCATCAGCCAAAGGATTTGATCCATCAAACTGAAAGCCAGAAGAGCGCAGAAATCTGTGCGGCCCCTTTCCAATGCCGCCCAGTAACGGCAACAGCTGGATCGGATTTTGGATATAAGCACACTGGCACCGTCCCCCTTTGATTAATATCCTGTATAACGACTAATTAATTCTAGAGGGGACATGTATTTGAATAGTTACTGTGCGATAATGAAATGTCAAGTGAGCATTAAAACACACTTAGCAAAGGTTTAACGACTCCCAGCATCTGAGCCAGGCGGCCCAGCACCCCCGGCCGCCGCGCTGGGCTGCCGCTCAATATCTTCTTAAATGACCCCCCCTGGGATTTCATCAGCCCCTGTTAACTGTATTATTGGATCTCAATTAGCTCCTGATTGGAAAGGGCTCTGTTTGGACACAGGCGGCCGGAGCTGTCGCCTCTCCGCTCGCCAGAAGTGTTTTCCTTTGGGGCAGGAGGATTTCAGCCCCGTAAATCGCCGCCTCAATTGGCCCTGCCAGAACAACGAGCCATTTAATAATTAATGCCCACGTATTAATCTGCTGCCTTCCTGCCAAGCAGGGAGGGGAACAAACGCCCGAGCCTCAATCCGGGTTGTGGCATCCGGAGGGCTCCGGTGTGTCCCTTGCCAGGAGTGTGGCCACCACCCAGCTCAGGTGGCATCTTCGGGTCTGAGGCTCCTTCCTGGGGCTGCCTGAGCCCACGTAAGGTCCCAGCAAGGAGCTCCCCTCCATCACGTCCCCCCCCTGCATCTCCTGCCAGCCCTGATGCTCACACAGCTCCTGGGCACCACTGCCCTGTGCCCAGCAATTGCTGCTGCTTCCCCATACCAACCTCCCCCACCTTGTCCCCCTCAAAGCCAAACAGGGCACAGAGAAAGGCAGCGCTGCTGCTTCCTCATACCAACCTCCCCCACCATGGCCCCCTCAAAGCCAAACAGGGCACAGAGAAAGGCAAGAGATGCCCGAGCATCACCAAAAATCCCACCATGCCCCCCCTCAAAGCCAAACAGGGCACAGAGAAAGGCAGGAGATGCCCGAGCATCACCAAGAATCCCACTATGTCCCCCCTCAAAGCCAAACAGGGCACAGAGAAAGGCAGGAATCACAGAATCTTCATGGTTGGAAGGGACCTTTGAGATCATCAAGTTCAAACACACACACACACACACAAACCCCAACAATCTTGGGCACTAGAGCATGCCCTGAAGTGCCACATCTACACGTTTCTTGAATACCTCCAGGGATGGTGACTCCACCTGGAAATGGCCAAGCATCACCAAGAACCGCCCCCATGTCCCCCTCAAGGCCAAACAGGGCACAGAGAAAGGCAGGAGATGCCCCAGCACCACCAGCAAAGTCCACCTCGTGCTCCCCATTACCAGCTGGGTGCTGCCCCCCCAGGGGGCTTTACCACGTGGGCAATGCCAAACACAGAGCTAGCACCAGGAGCTCACTGCTGGGCTCCCACCCAGCCTGGCCACAACCCCTCTGATGCTCATTAGCTCCTGTTAATTATCTTATTGAAGGGCAATTAGCTCCCCAGGGGAGAGGGCTGTGCCTCACACCTGGGCTGGTCCAGCCAGAGGAGGGACAACGAGCTCCCAACACGGGTTGGGGTCCCAGCAGGGAACTTGGCGGGGGGTGTGTGCCCCGTTTGCCCCAAACCTGTGTTTTTGAGAGGGTCCTGGCCCCATGTTTTACATAATCTGGGACCAAAGTACAGGTATCAAACACCTGGGGTCCTCAAAAGGCCACAAAGGCTTGGTGGGGTCCCATGTGGGGAGCACGCCGTGGCTCCTGCATCCCCAAAAGCATCCCAAACCAGCGAGGGGGGGTTAAAACAGTCCCAGATCTCCCCCTCCTCAGTGAGGCCACGAAGGACGGGTCCTGCCCACCTCCCCACAGGTGGAAGCAGATGGGTAGAAGGCACCACGTGCTGGAAAAACATCTCTGGGGCTCGGGGGTGTTGGCGAGGGGCCGTGGGGCGGCGCTGGGCACGAGAAACCCAGAGACTCTGTTGTGCCAGCCCGGATTTGCTGAGGGAGGGGGGAAGCCAGCGGGTGTCGGAGATGTAATTACACTTTCCTGGGCTTCAAGCTCCCGGCAAAGGGGATCTGGGCTCTTGGGAAGAGGCGGGGGATCCTTTAGTAGCTGCTGGGCTCCCACACCAGCTGCGGAGGGACGTGGGGAGAAGAAAGGAAGCTGATTTAGTAGATGGAAGATGCATCTCTACGGATGGGAGTCTGTCCAGAGGTAATCTATGTGTAAGGTAATTTCCGAAGGCAGCAGGACTCGATGCAACCCTTAATAGGACAATCTCATGTGATAAATTACCAGGCCCAACTAATCTGCATGTTAAATTTCTTGTATGAGAAATAAATATCCTCAATCCACCAGAGAAGCGCTTTTCCTTCCGAGGATTTCATTAAAGACATCAAGCTGCCTGATTTGCATGTTATGATTCCTGGTACGAGGAGAAGTCAGGCTCGGGAGAGCTCGCAGGAGAGCCCGGCACCGGCGAGATTATGCAGGGAAAAACAAGAGTTGGCCCCGGAGAGCGCGGCGCCGGCGTGCCAGGGCACGGGAGCACAGCGTGCCCACAAGCATCCCCCACCCACCCCATCATCACCTTAACGAAGGTCACAACGGGCAACGGAGGGGATGGGGCTCTGCTGTGGGGTCCCCAGGCGTGGGAGGCAGCTGGGGTCCCACAGGAGAGACATCTCCACGCACCCAACACGGCAGCGGGCAATGGAGGCAGTGAGTGGGGTGAAGGCAGCCCCCCCAGACCCCAAGGGTGCTCCTGAGGGGGGATGGCTCCAGCCACACAGTCAGGCTGGTCTCCAGTCCCCCGTGGTCCCTGGGGATGCTCCCAAGGGGGAATAGCTCCATGCACACAGTCAGGATGGTCCCCAATCCCCCACGGTCCCCAGGGATGCTCTCAAGGGAGGACGTCTCCATGGATGAACAAAGCCAGGCTGGTCCCCAATTCTTCAGAGTCCCCAGGGATGCTCCCAAGGGAGGACATCTCCACATGTGCACAAAGCCAGGCTGGTCCCTGATCCTCCGTGATCCCCAGGGATGCTCCCGAGGGGAGGATGGCTCCACACACACACACAGACAGAGCCAGGCTGGTCCCTGATCCCCCGTGGTCCCCAGGGATGCTCCTGAGGGGAGGTGGCTCCACGCACACACAGAGTCAGGCTGGTCCCCAATCCCTCCATGGTCCCCGATCACACTCGATCCCCAGGGATGCTCCTGAGGGAGGATGACTGCACACACACGGAGCCAAGATGGTCCCTGATCCCACTCCCCAGGGTTTCAGAGATGCTCCCAAGGGGTCGGCTCCACCTGGACGCAGCGGGACTGCCTGGGCTCCTGCCGGCCCGTGGCCAGGGGAGCTGAGAGCCCGTTCCCCACCTGCCCTTCACCACCACACGCCAACAAGTCTCTCCGGCAGCAAGCTGGCGGCTGCATCGCTGCGGGAAGGAAAGGGCGGTCGCCATGGAAACACGCTGCCAAACTGGGAGAGAGGCTCCTTCCCTCCAAAGGCTGAGCGAGTCCCACCATCAGCTGAGGATGAATCGGGGTGGCTCGTGGGGAGCACGGGACTGAGGGGGGCGTGAGCCCCAGC
The DNA here is from genome assembly GCF_001431845.1 of Calidris pugnax. Classification (NCBI taxonomy): domain Eukaryota; kingdom Metazoa; phylum Chordata; class Aves; order Charadriiformes; family Scolopacidae; genus Calidris; species Calidris pugnax. The sequence continues at coordinate 179,362 of NW_015091046.1, forward strand.
CCACAGCCCCCTTCCTTAAAAAAAGGGATAAAATGTACAAGGGCACCAGGAGCTGGCAGTGCCAGTGGGATGCCCTGCTGCAGGAGAGGATTTGGGGAGAAGTGAGGATGCTGAGGGCGAAACACTCAGTGACACACGGTCCTGGCCACGATGCCACCAAGTCCCCTGGCTCCCCCGGTCACAGCTCCTCACAGCACATGGCCCTGCTGCAAAGCACAGGGCATCCTGTCACGGGCACAGCCAGCCCCTGAGGAAGGTCCCTCCTGCCCCCCGAGGGGCCACATGCCAACCCCAAGCTGGGGGGGACTGGCTGCACCCCACATCCCTCACCCACGCTGCCGATGCACCCACAGCCATTCCTGAGCCCGGCACGGACAGGAGCATCCCTAAGCCTCCCCGGCCATCAGCACCAGCCCTCCCCTCTCCAAGGATTACTCTGTTTCTAAACTCGTTAACTTTTAATTACTACCTTCCCACTGCCTGAGCAGGCTGGCTCCATGCCACCGACATCTCTATTAAAATTCAATTTCTGCCCATCATAACTAATTTTGGTCCTTTGCCTCCTTCCTTCCCTCCCTCCCTCCCTCCCCGGCAGCCTTCAATTCCAGGCGAGAAGGTCCAAACCCTCATCTCGACGCCTTCAAATCCCCGCGGGGATCCCGGGACGGGCAGGACGGAGCCGATGCTGCCAGGCTGTGCCAGGCTGTGTCCTCGGCACGGAGAGGACGGACGGGTTAAAGCCAGGCAGGGATTTGCATAGAGGCTGTTTGCTTCATTAGCCCCGGCTGGGTTTGTTTGGGTTTCCCCCCACGTGTTTGTTTATTTTTCTCGCTTCCTTCCTTAATCCTTTCTGGCTGGATGCTGGAGCCGGGGGTGGGAGGGGGAATGGGGGCTTCGGGGAAAGGGAGTCACCTTGGCATGGGGATGTGGGGCTGCCAAGTGTCCCCAGGCAGTGCAGAGACATCAGCGCTGGCCCCTTTCCTACAGAAGGGTAAACTGAGGCACGGAGCGAGCCCAGGAGACCCCATTCTGGGTTTGGAGGTGCCCCCCAGACACCCGGACCCACTCCAAAGATGGGGTCCTGACATCTTTCTCCTGCCCAGCGCTGCGTGGAGCCCCTGCATGGACTCTGTCCCCCCGTCCTGCTGTCCCCACTGTCCCCACAATCCCATTTAAGGACTGATGTGTCATATTATTCCCACCACAGCCAACACAACTCCCACCAGGTGGGATCCGTGGGGCTCAACAGGTCTCTCTGTGCTTCCACACTGGGGCTTAGGGACAAGGGACCCGTCCTACGGGGTACCCAGCACCAAGCCTGGGACACTGGGGGCATCACAGAGCTGCAGCCACCACGGTTTGGTGGGGGACATTTGTCCCCAAGGGTGGCCCCAAGGATTGTGCTGCTACAGCACCCAGCATGGCACATGGTGCCAAGTAGGGGACCCAGCATGACACAGGGTGCCAGGAAGGGGACACAGCATGGCACATGGTGCCAAAGAGGGGACCCAGCATGGCACATAGTGCCAGGAAGGGGACACAGCATGGCACATGGTGCCGGGGAGGGGACACAACACCCAGCATGGCACACGGTGCCGGGGAGGGTACGTCACCCAGCCACATTGTCTGCGTTCCTGGCATCCCGGAGCAGCCCCGCGTTGCTACAGCAACACGAAGCCTTTGGATTCAATGCCTTTAAACGGGGAACGGCTTGTCTCGGGCTGAATTATTGATTAAAACAGAGAGGATGACACACGCGCGCAGAAGGGACGGCGAGAGGTGCCCGGCTTGATTTAAAGGCGAGCTCCAAGCGGGCAGTGACGTGGGACCGGCCACTCCGTGGCAGGATGAGCCGGGCACAGGGCTGGATGCCCAAACCTGGGGTGATTTCTTGCTCCTTCCCTGGGTCAGGCTGTTCTCGGGGAGCCACGATCCGGCCGTGATCTGTGTCCCGGTGTTAATCCCCCTTGTGCAAACGCCTCCTGGCTGATGTTGACTTGCTTAAATCCACCGTTTGCTCTCCAAACAGAGGTGGGCAGCTCCCTGCACGCATCCTGGCCACCCTGGGATGGCATCCCCTCAACCGGGCACCGGTGATGCCCACTGTGCCGCCGACGGGGACCAGTGTGTCTGAGTGGGATTCGGTGGGGACTCACCGGTATTCCAGGGAGAACTTGGTCAGCTCCCGGCTGTTGTGGAGCCACTTGAACTCCAGGGGCCAGCTGCCCTCTGCCATGCACGTCAGCACCAGGCGGTTCCCCTCCAGGTGGACCTGGCTCCGCACCGGCTCCGTCTTAAAATATGGGGAGACATCGTCTGTGGAGAGAGGAGGGAAACGGTGTGAGACAGGCTGAGAGAGCTGGGGGGGTTCAACCCGGAGAAGAGAAGGGAGAGCGGGGAGAGAAGGGTCTCCAGGGAGAGCTTAGAGCCCCTTCCAGTCCCTCAAGGGGCTCCAGGAGAGATGGGGAGGGAGTCTTGATCAGGGAGGGGAGCCATAGGAGGAGGGGGAAGGGTTTGACACTGAAAAAAGGGAGATGGAGATGGGATCTGGGGATGAAAATCTTCTGGGAGGGTGGTGAGAGCCTGGCCCAGGTTGCCCAGAGAAGCTGTGGCTGCCCCATCCCTGGAGGGGTTCAAGGCCATGTTGGAGGGGGCTTGGAGCAACCTGGGCTGGTGGGAGGTGTCCCTGCCCAGGGCAGGGGGTGGAATGAGATGATCTTTAAGGTCCCTTCCAACCCAAACCATTCTATGATCCTATGAAAGGGGGTGAGAGACATGCCCTGCCCCACACCCTGCCAGCCCCACGGCAGCAGGACCACTTCATCCCGGGCACAACCACAGCCCAGCAGCACAAGAGCAGGAGGATGTTGGTGGCCACCTCCCCATCCCCCTGTCCATGTCCCCCAGACCCTTCCACTGACCGTTGTCCCCCCCCCCCGAGCCATCTCACAAGCCTATCGACAAGAGCTTAGCCCATCTAGGGTTTATCTAAGCTGCTTGCTTTGCTTTATTCCTGGCTGCCTTTGTAGTGTTTCAGAAGCACTGAGCTTTTAACTCGGGGGGCGAAGGGGGCGGAGGGGCTGGGAGCGGAGCGAGACATAAACACTTACTCCTCTCCTGTTTTATTTGCTAAGTAAAACTATAAATCGAAACACACAGCTCCATTTTCTGCTTAACAAATGGAAGCCCTTTTACTTCAAAGGCACATTCATATTCCCCAGCAGCTTTCAAGTGCGCTTTCAATCACGGCTTTGGGTTTTTTACTTTGGGGTAGGGCTTCTCTTTTCTTGTGTGCGCGAGCTGAATCCCTGCCGTGGCTCTCCGCACCGCGAGCTGGCACCAAAGCAGCCCCCGTGGGCTCAGCCCGCTCCCCTGCCCCACCACCACGGGGGGTGTCACGAGTTTGCAGGAACTCAGAGGCACCCAGACACCCCCAGACCCACACTGTGGGTCCCCCTCTCTCTCCTCGCCCATGGTGCCCGGCTCCTGCACATCCCCGGGGTGCCCACTCGCTGCACCCAGGTGGAAATGCCCATCTGATTTCCACCCTCCTGTCCCCGGGGTGGGCACGGTGGTGCTAAACACCAGGCAGGTCATTAGGCAGGGAAGGAGCAGCTGGTGGCTCCTTAATTTAATCCTCCTCGCTGACCTTCAGCGGCACTGGCTGTGGGCAGACCCTATCCCAGCGCCAGGATCTGGGCATCAGGGCACCCCCAAAAGCAGGTGTGGGGGCAGTGGGGCCGAACCCCACAGCAGCCCAGCTTCCCAGTGAGTCCCAGATGGGGCAGAGAGGTGCCCATGGGCACCACGGCAGCTTGGTGGCCCAGCCAGGGGGTTTGGCACCCAGGGCAGCTGGCTGCAAGCCCAGCCCGTCCATGGCTACGTGGTTCCTCGGTCTGGAGGGCTCATGGCAGCCCTGAGGTGGCCAAGCTGTGGCTTTTGGGATGCCCGAGGAGTGAGGGACACACTGGGCTGGCGGGGACATCCAGGGGCATGTGGCACCTCTGGAGGTGTGTGCGTGGGAGGGGGCACACACGTGTCCCCACCACGGCGTGGCAGGAGCTTGACCTGCAACAACCGGGGCTTCGCCCACGTCAGGCTGGAGACCTGGGGGATTATGGCAGCCCCCAGTGGGGGCCATGGCACAGCCAGGCACCAGCTCCGGGGCCAAATACCTCCTGCATGAAACCAGTAAATGAGCCACGGACTGAACTGGGGGGTCTGGAATGCATCGCTGCAGCAAGGACCCATGGCTGGTCCCCAGGCACCGGTGGTGGCCACACACACAACGAGCCTCACCAAAGAGCCCAACCACAGGGTCCTGCTGCTGGGACCCGGCCAAAAGCACCGGGACTGAGACCTGACGCATTCAGTGCATGCCCCTGGCTGAACCCAGCACCCAGCACCAGGGGAGGGAGGCGTTTGGGGGGGTGTCTGGGAGGTGTTTAGGCAGCAGGATGCTCCTCGGCGCACCTTCCCCTCGGGCCGGCGCGCCGTTTGCATACAGCCTAATTTGATTTTAAGCAGCTAAGGCTCATCTCGCTTTGAAGCGCCCGAGCCATCTGTTCTGCATTAAGGGGTGAAAAACGGCGCAGAGGAGGAGAGGCAGCTCCTAATTCCACTATTGATCGTGCCATCGTTATCCTCCCGCGAAGGTCACGGCCGCCGCCTCGGACCCAGCAGCTCCCCAGTGCCCCCCTTTCCCCCCTCCCCAGTTTCTCCACTCCCCTGGGAAAGCCAAAGCTGGGGGAAGCTCCCCTCTCCCACCACCCCACCCATGGCAGCACCAAATTTGGGGTGCAGAGGGTGCCCACCACATCCCAGCCCCATCACTGAGCTGGCACAGAGCGGGGGCTGCGATTCCCCCCCATCCCAGACCTTGGCGGGAGGTTTCCCGGGGCATGACAGCCACGACCCCCCCCCAAAAACCAAGGGTCATTATTGCTAATTCCGCCTCTCCCCCATCTGTTGTGACTGTTTACACTCCGCTTGCTAATTAGAGACTAATTAGTTGGTGCAGAAATTCATCACTTTCCAAACACAGGCGGCAGCGAGAGGCGTCCCCGGCAACATCTGCACATCTGCCGGCGGCGCGGGACGGCGCCGAGCTCCCCGGGTGCTGTGCCATGCCATGCCACGCCGTGCCAAGCCCGGCACGGTCCCCTCCATGCAGAAAGGTGCCACCAAACCGTGCCATCTCCATCCTGCCCACACCGGTGACCCTGGGGCTGAGCAGGGCAGGGGATGCTGCCTCCGGGCTGAGCCGAGCTGCTGGCGGCGACAGATTGGGATAAAGGGGATGCCAAGGGTTGGCAACAGGGAAAAGGGATGGAAACTGGGATGACACCGGCTCTCTCCCTCCACCACCGATGACATTTTAATGCCAGGGCCTCACAAGGCACTAATCCTGCCTAATGGGATCAAAATCTTTGCCCCTGCACTTTATTTACATAAGGGCCGCCGGGAGCTGGGGCTGAGCCCGGTGCATTAGCGCTGGGGAGGGGGTGCAGATGTCGGGCAGGGGGGGCCCCTGGCCCCACCAAACCAGTAGTAATGGATCCTAATTCCCGGGCGTAATGGGTGAGCTGGGAAATAAGCACACACACACACCCCCCACACACACCCCCCTCCTCTCCCCAGCTTCAAATCCCTCTTGATGGGAAGGGCCGGGGAGTTTTAAGCCCGGAGGAATCCGGGAATGC
>NW_015091046.1:185073-193066 GCF_001431845.1 Calidris pugnax
CGGCAAAACCCAGCAAGCAGAGACAAGGGGTCCCCATGGCTCTGCCCCACTGCTGCCTGCCCCCAGCAAAGGACCAGCAGCTCCTGGGGACACCTGGGTCCTTCTCCCATCTCGGCTGTGGATGCCTGGCAGGAGCGCTGGCACGGTGACAGCAAGGGGGGGGACAACCACGGCCCCCCAACATGCCTGGGTTCAGCCCTCGTTCCGCACAGCATCACCACCCCGCTGCCCCTCGGGGACAGGAGGTGACATCCAGCCTCTCCCCTCCCCAGCTCGCTAATTGGAAGCTGATGAACCCAGCATACGTTCCCGCTAATTGATATGAATCAGGGTGATGAACAGCGGGATGCGCCGGGCAGCTGGTGGGATGCCCTGAGCCCAACCACCACTGGGTACCAGTACCCATCACCGTGCCCATCACCTCAGCCACCCCACACCAACACCAGACTGGGAGAAAATAACACAATCACCTCCCCACAAGCCCCTCTTTGGCCTGGCCAAGATGCATCCAAGGCATCCAGGGGGAGGGATTGCTCCTCTGCCTGCACCCCACCTGGACCACGGGAGGGGGGACAGAGCTGTGTCCCCAGTCCCCCAGGCTTTACAAGGCTCCTCTGTCCCTTCCAGGGCATCACTGCCCGGACAGCAGGATGGCAGCACACCGGGGGGACGCTGGCATGGCCACCTGGCACTGCCACCAAGCCTCCCTAAGCCCCCCCGCATGTCCCCCCCCCAGCACGGGGAGATGAAGCTAAATCTCTTCTGCATCAGACTATCGCTGGCACTCCGCAGCACGAAGAGATTAAAAAACAATAAAGAGAAAGCGAAACCCTCCGCTATAATTACCAGCCTTTAGCCGCCAGCGGAGGGAGGCAGGGAGGGAGGGAAGGAAAAAGGGGGGAAAAAAGAAACAGAGAAGAAGAAATCCACTAAAATTTTAATAGGAACCACTGCATTTAATTTAACGACACATTTTTTCAATTACCAGAATAATTGTTTTATTCATAAAACGAGTTTCAATAAAGAGGGTAATTTTCCTTTGTTTTTATTATTCATTTGTGTAACATATTCGCGGCGCAGCTCCCCGGCGCCGCAGCAGCCGCTCCGCATCTGGGGATGGGGAGGAGATGGGGGGGGGGGGATCCTGTGTGGCAGGGAAGGGGTTAAAAATCACTGGGGGGGCTCTATGGCCCCAAGACACAACACCCACAGGCGACCACAACACCCCTGAGCACCCCCCTGGGGTCACAGCGCTGGTGGGGGGCAATGAGAGGTGGCCCCTGGGGACCCATCCTGGCCAAGGCATGTTGTCCCCAGGGACAAATTGTGTCCCCTCCACGGTCACCCCTTGCCCAGGGGACAAGGTGAAGCCCCGGGGCTGTGCCACTGCCCGAGGAGCCATCCCTTGGCTAAACCACATTTTCTACAGCCAATTTTTCAGTGGCTGTTGGTAAAGCCATGGGGCTGATGAAATGGCACCCGTCCCGGCGGGCACCGAGGGCACGGCCCCACCGGTGTCCCCACCGCGGCGGGGGGGTGACGGGGACCACGCGGGGTGGGCCACCAGCAGGTGCTGGGGATTAGCAGGGCTCTCCGGGGCTGCCGGAGCCATTAGTATTCCTGAGAGGAGGTTTCAGCCCCTTAATAAAAAGCAAACACGGAATCGAAATGACGAACGCTCCCGGCACCTGGGGAGCCGCCGAGCACGACGTGTGACACCGAGCGGGGACCCAGGTGCCCGGGGGGACCCAGGCGTTCAGCAGGTACCCAAGGACAAAGCCAAGCACAGCATCACGATGGCACGGGCACCCTCAGAGCCCCACTCGCCCCCTTCCCAGCACCTGAGCCAGGAACAAAGCAACTTGTGCCGCTGCCCACCCCCGAGCACAGACCCCCCAAACTCACTGCACGTGTGATCCCCGCTTGTAGCACCCATCTGCTCTGCCAGCAGATGGTGGCCACACCATCCTCATGTGGCACAGCAGGGCCAGCACTGGAGCCACATCCCACTGCCCACACCAGAACACGTCCCCTTCAATTCATCACACCTGAGCCAGGCACGAAGCAACTTGTGTCGCTGCCCACCCCCGAGCACAGACCCCCCAAACTCACTGCACGTGTGATCCCCGCTTGTAGCACCCATCTGCTCTGCCAGCAGATGGTGGCCACACCATCCTCATGTGGCACAGCAGGGCCAGCACTGGAGCCACATCCCACTGCCCACACCAGAACACGTCCCCTTCAATTCATCACCTCTCCCACAGCGACTCGGTGCCACCTTCAAATCTGGGGAAGGGGTGCCAGGGGAAGCCCCAAACCCAACCACACGGCGATGGAGAAGCACTGACAAGAGCGAGGACCATGCCATACATACCACCCATGCCACCCATGGGGACACCGCAGCCCCCAGCATGGCCATGCTGTGACACCCCCCCAGCACGGGGCTCCTGGCAGAGCCCGGCTTTCATCTCACCACCAAGTTTGCCAGCAAAACCCACCAGCAAAGGGTTTTGGTGCCCCGTGGCAGCGTGCCCAGGCACTGTGCCAGGGTGCCTTTGCTCCTCTCTAATCACCCTGGCCCACGTGAACACCCTGGGAGAAGCGTGGTGGCATCAGAGCCCTGTGGGACAAGCTGTGTGTGGTGGGAGATGGCACGGCATGGCATGGGCAGCAGCGGGGCAGGACGGCTCCATCCTCCCCAGCCCATCGCCCACCAGAGCCAATATCCACCCCGGCACCCACCCTCCATCCTGACCCCGATGGAAAGGGCTGGAGCACAGGGTCAGCCACGAGGGACACCTCAGTCACCCCTTGCTCCCCCCAGGTGGCCACGGGGTGCCGTGGGGCAGCCCCAGTCCCCCCAGCTGGTACACAGAGCATGGCCAAAGGCACCCGGCACAATCCTGCCCATCTCAGCCCAACGGATCAGCCAGGACACTCCGCACACCCCTGACCATGTGTGTCTTCTAACATGGGTCTTTTTTCCCTTTTTCACTAAGAAAAAGACTTCTAATTGCAGATGCATCCATTAATCCTCGCAACTTACTTTCTTCCCTTCCTTCTCTGCTTTTCCCCTCCCTCCCCTTCCCCCCCCCCCCACTGAGACCAAGAGCTTTAAAACCCTCCTTCTGGCTATTAATTAAAAGCAACCTCTCCACTATCGTGAGTGTACTTGCCATAAATTAATAGCGGCCTTCTTAATCAAATCTTATCTCCTCTCCGAGCGCCCGGCGTGCGGTGCCGGGGTTGGTATCCCAATCCGCCCGGCCGTGAAATGCAATTTTCTGATGCTCGGGTGGACTCTGGCAGCTCGGCTCCGTCTCCTCCTCCCCGCCTGCCCCCGGTACCTGCGCCGGGCCTGGGGGGGGGACGGGGGACCCGGCAGGCGAACGGGCGGAGGTGGCTCCCCAAAGACATGCTCCATTTCTCAGCCATTTACCGCGTTTATCCGCAGCCCCTGCGGACGGGGCTCGCCTTCTTGCATTATTTAGAGGGCACAGACCACGGCACCAAGCAACCAGGGAAATCCTGGGGCTGGGGGCACGGCTTCTCGGGGGGGGTCAGCTGAGAGTGATGCTACAGGACCTACAAGCTGATGGTGCTTCAGTCGCCGTGACACGCCGCAGAGCATCGTCCCTCTGGTCCCCACGGCACAGTCCCCAGCCTGCCCCCCCCCCAAATCCCTGTCCCACCAGGTTTCCCCTCTCCTCATCCACCTTCCCACCGCACCCCGAGCGCTGCCCTTCAAGTGCAAGCCCAGGATGATGATGAGGACCCACGTGTCCCAGGCAATGCCACCCCAGGGCAGCCCCACACACGTCACCATCCATCCCAGCCATGGCTCTGACCTGTCCCCAGGAGCCTGGGCTATGGCAGATCCCAGCCCCACACACCCCCTTCAGCCCCATCCAACCTGTGGCAGATCCCAGCCCCACACGCCCCCTCCAGCCCCATCTGACCTGTGGCATGTCCCCAGCCCCATGGGGCTCCCAGGGAGCTGGGACAGAGCAGGACCCCACAACGGTGCCCTACAGGCACTGCTTCTCCACGCTGGGGCTGTGAATTACAGCCCTTTCCTCTGCTGCTCGGAAAACCCTGTGCTGGTGGTGATTTTCCTGCTTCCAGAGGCGGTTCTGCCTCCCCGATGGTCTGAGACAGGCACAGAGGGGGGGTTCAGCTCCATCCCTCCCACACCACCACAATCCAAGCCTGAGTAGCGCGGAGACGATGGGGGCTGCACGCCAAAAAGGAGCTGCTTCTCGTAAAGCCATTGCAGAGCAGAGTTAAGAGGGGTTTTTTTACAGAGGCAGAGGAGCCAGGAGAGCCTCCCTCGCTCGGCCCCAGACGCGCCGAGACGGCAGGAATAAAACCATCTTTGTTGCACGTAAGAGGAGCCGCGGCCCCGCGCCGCCGGCAGGTTGGAGCAGGGCTGGACCGCCGGCCTTCAGAGGATGCAGGAGCATCTCTCAGCAGCCACATCCCTCCAGGAACCAGCCCTGGAGCTTTGCCGGGCACTGTGCCCCCCCTGCCCACGCACCGACACCAGGCTTCATGGGTACCCGGTGCCCTCCCACCCTGCAACGACCTTGCTGCCGAAACGCATCCGTCTTTGCTCCACTGAGTGTGTCAGACAGACAGCTCACACCACGGCGAGGGGGCATGGGCAGCCGGGGGGGGCTGCCAGCCAAGGGCATGCTGCCCCTCAGGCTGGGGCCATGGCTCCCACCCCCCTAGAGAGAGCGGGATGAAGCCGGGCACCTTTCCATCTCCATCCCTGACCCTCCTCCTCTTTGTGCAATTGCTTTAGCAATTGGTCCAGGAGGAAAAAGGGCTTCTCAGGAGATGGGGTCAACCTTGTTGAGCATGTGTGTGTGTCTATATCACCCACATGGCATGGTAAATTAGGGGAGCTGGACCTGGCACTGCCACCCCAGCCAGGAGCCAGGCTGGACCTGGCAGAGCTCACGGCTCCGCTGCCCCGCTCCCCTGCGCTTCCCTCGGAGGAGATTTGGGGTTTCTTACATGCCGTAAGCCGATTGCAGAGGTGTGTTAACTGGATTAGGTGGGAGGCTGAGAGAGACGCAGACCTGGAGGAGCTGCTCAGCGGAGCAGGGCTCCCGGCGCCCGTGTGACGCTGGGCAGGATTTGCAGAGCCGGCTTTTAAACTGATTTTCTTCCCCTTAAGCCTTCGGAAAGGTGAAGCTGCAGGAGGGAGGTGGGTTTCTGCTGCCTCCTAACCCCGTGCAAAAACCCTGCCGGGCCCCGGGGTGGGATGGCAGAGGGGTCACATCCCCACATGGGTCCCCGCAGCCACCCCTGCCCTCGGCGCTGAGATGGGCAGAGTGACACCACAGCTCTCGGTGACAGCCCTGAGGCTAATGCCAGCTGACCACTGCGGGGCTGGGGGGGGCACAGCCTCAGTCCCCCACTCCCCACCTGCAGCCAGCCCAGGGAAACTTGAATCCCCCTGCTGAGACCAAGGGGACACGGATGGGGACACGGATGGGGACACGGATGGGGACACGGATGGGGACACGGATGGGGACACGGATGGGGACACGGATGGGGACAGCAGCAATCCCTGCTCCAGGGATGCTCGGAGCAGCCCAGCATGCAATGTCCCCCCCCTCTCCTCGCAGGGTCCCTGTCACTGGTGTCACCTGTGAACTGCACAGCAGTTTTGCCGGTGTCACACTCCATCCATCTCTTCCTGACCTCGGGGCAGGAGAAGAGGCAGCGGGTGCCATTTCCAGGGCCAGCGGGCACCCGGCAAAGCCCAGGCAGAGACAAGGAGCCCCAACCCCAGCCCAGGTGGCCCCGGCACGGTGACTGGCCAGATCCACCAGCACAAGGCAGGATCCAGCCCCTTTGCACCCATGGCATCCCCCAGGACGGACAGACAGACTGACAGACACCCTCCTCCCGTGCTGCCTCCCACCCTGACCACGCTGCCATCTCCTCTTCCTCCTCCCGCATCTGTCTCCGGGCCCATACTTATTTATTTATTTGTTAATTAACTGCTGTTTCCATAACAAACGCTCCAGCTTCTCCCAGCCTCCAACAGCCCTGGGGCTGGATTGTTAACTAGGATTTTAATTTGTTAATTAAAAGCAGAATGGCTCCATAACAAGCTCCTCTTCTGCAGAAGGGCTCTCGGAGGGCTCAGCGGGCCGGGGGCTGAGCCGGCAGCATCGCCGTGCCCGGCCGAACCCTCCAAGGATGGGGCACACAGGGGGGGATGAGCACGGCTCCCCCAGGGACAAGGGGTGTTTGCAAAAGGGACACGGAGCCCGGCAGCACCACGGTGCCTGCTAACGACCCCCCCTTCTCTCAGCAGTGACGCTGGAGATGATGCCACCTCCCTTTGCGGTCTCTTCCTGGCAATCCCAACCATGGACAACCCCCAGCACGTGGCCCCAGCCATCAGAGGGTCCCAAAACCCAGAGACTGACCCCCCCTCTTCCCACTGTGGCTCTGCCAGCATCATCCCCACTCAGCTCCCAGGCATCCACCCAAGGACCACAGCCTGGGGCAGCCCTGTGTGCCCAGCCCGGGCACATCCCAGTGCCAACATGGGCCAGGTAAGGCTTGAGATGCTCCTCCTGGAGCCAAAGGAGAGACGTCAGCCCTGGCCGGGGAACAGCGTCTCATTGAGCTGTGGCTGGGAACAGAGCGGGGCTGTGTGCCTGCCCGTCCCTGCCTGCCCTCGCACACCCGCCCCTCCGCCTGGAAAAAACAACATTTCCCCCCCCATGGCAAACCCCCAACACACGCAACACACACGGCACCGTTGTGTGTGCCCAGCCCGGTGATGGAGGGGGAGGAGGGGGCAACAAGCAGAGCTTTGTGCTTGGAAGCACTGCACGGTCCCTACAGACCCCCCCGTCAGACCCCCACGCCTGGCCCCAAAGGCATGGACCCCAAGCCCAAATCATGGAGCTGAGGGGAGATGCGAGGGACCTGCAGCAAAGGGGCTGTGCAGGGATGCTCCTGGGGGGACAGGACACCCACCCCCCCAAGCCTGTGGGGACATCCCCAGGACTGCCCGGCTGCGGGTGGCACAGCCAGACATCACCAGCAAGCCTGTCCCCCTCCCCAGCATGTCCCCAGCCCCGTCCCCAGCTGGGGATGTTTAACCAGCTCCAGGCTGTGGCCAAAACTCCTGATGCCACAAATCCTGCCGACCCCGCGTTACGCAGCTCCGCTGTTATCTGGGTCACTGCTGTGAGTCACGGACACCCGGAGAGTGACTCAACGCAATTAGAGGGGCCGGATCCTGCGGCTGATTTCCCCGGGAGAGGCTCCAAACCAGTGAGAAGGGGAAGGATGGACAGACGGACATCACCTCCAGAGCCCGCACAGCCACCAGACACCCTCCAGGCAGCAGAGGAGGGGGGATGGAGGGGCCCTTCCCAGCTGGGACTGGAGATTCGCCACAAGGGTTTGGCAGGAATGGGCTCCATGTCCAGTTGCAAAGCAAGATGGGGGTCCCGACAGCCCCCAACCCCAACCCCAGGGTGGTCCCAGCACTGGGTGGGATGGATGGCACAGGAGCCTGGTGCAGCACAACACAGCTCCGGGCTGGATTTGGCCCCGTAGGCAAATCCAGTGTTTCCTCCAGGTATTCCTGGAGGGCAACCACAGCTCTGGCCTGCGCTGGCTCCCAGGGCCACCGTGGCTAAGGAGGGGTAGGAACACAAAGCCACCACTGAAGCCCCGACAACAGCTGGAATGTCACTTCTGCAAGGGGCACCCGTCCCCCCATCGCCATCCCCAAGCTCCTGCTGGTCACCCACATCCCCCATCCATGCAGGATGCTCCGAGCACCCCTCTCCCTGCAACCCCCCTCACAGACAGAGAGACAGACAGAGCCTCTTTCCAGGCTCGCCCCGAGAATCCCAACAAGGCGGCACTTCCCAACCGACAAAAATACAGCGGGGAAAGAAAAACAGAAGGCAGAAACCACAAGAAAAACCCCACTCAGCCTTTCCCA
>NW_015091046.1:197850-198316 GCF_001431845.1 Calidris pugnax
GTCCCTCCCTTCCCTCCCACCCCCACCCCCCCGCCTGGAAAAAACAACATTTCCCCCCCCCCCATGGCAAACCCCCAACACACGCAACACACACGGCACCGTTGTGTGTGCCCAGCCCGGTGATGGAGGGGGAGGAGGGGGCAACAAGCAGAGCTTTGTGCTTGGAAGCACTGCACGGTCCCTACAGACCCCCCCGTCAGACCCCCACGCCTGGCCCCAAAGGCATGGACCCCAAGCCCAAATCATGGAGCTGAGGGGAGATGCGAGGGACCTGCAGCAAAGGGGCTGTGCAGGGATGCTCCTGGGGGGACAGGACACCCACCCCCCCAAGCCTGTGGGGACATCCCCAGGACTGCCCGGCTGCGGGTGGCACAGCCAGACATCACCAGCAAGCCTGTCCCCCTCCCCAGCATGTCCCCAGCCCCGTCCCCAGCTGGGGATGTTTAACCAGCTCCAGGCTGGGGCC
>NW_015091046.1:199960-205700 GCF_001431845.1 Calidris pugnax
GAATTACAGCCCTTTCCTCTGCTGCTCGGAAAACCCTGTGCTGGTGGTGATTTTCCTGCTTCCAGAGGCGGCTCTGCCTCCCCGATGGTCTGAGACAGGCACAGAGGGGGGGTTCAGCTCCATCCCTCCCACACCACCACAATCCAAGCCTGAGTAGCGCGGAGACGATGGGGGCTGCACGCCAAAAAGGAGCTGCTTCTCGTAAAGCCATTGCAGAGCAGAGTTAAGAGGGGTTTTTTTACAGAGGCAGAGGAGCCAGGAGAGCCTCCCTCGCTCGGCCCCAGACGCGCCGAGACGGCAGGAATAAAACCATCTTTGTTGCACGTAAGAGGAGCCGCGGCCCCGCGCCGCCGGCAGGTTGGAGCAGGGCTGGACCGCCGGCCTTCAGAGGATGCAGGAGCATCTCTCAGCAGCCACATCCCTCCAGGAACCAGCCCTGGAGCTTTGCCGGGCACTGTGCCCCCCCTGCCCACGCACCGACACCAGGCTTCATGGGTACCCGGTGCCCTCCCACCCTGCAACGACCTTGCTGCCGAAACGCATCCGTCTTTGCTCCACTGAGTGTGTCAGACAGACAGCTCACACCACGGCGAGGGGGCATGGGCAGCCGGGGGGGGCTGCCAGCCAAGGGCATGCTGCCCCTCAGGCTGGGGCCATGGCTCCCACCCCCCTAGAGAGAGCGGGATGAAGCCGGGCACCTTTCCATCTCCATCCCTGACCCTCCTCCTCTTTGTGCAATTGCTTTAGCAATTGGTCCAGGAGGAAAAAGGGCTTCTCAGGAGATGGGGTCAACCTTGTTGAGCATGTGTGTGTGTCTATATCACCCACATGGCATGGTAAATTAGGGGAGCTGGACCTGGCACTGCCACCCCAGCCAGGAGCCAGGCTGGACCTGGCAGAGCTCACGGCTCCGCTGCCCCGCTCCCCTGCGCTTCCCTCGGAGGAGATTTGGGGTTTCTTACATGCCGTAAGCCGATTGCAGAGGTGTGTTAACTGGATTAGGTGGGAGGCTGAGAGAGACGCAGACCTGGAGGAGCTGCTCAGCGGAGCAGGGCTCCCGGCGCCCGTGTGACGCTGGGCAGGATTTGCAGAGCCGGCTTTTAAACTGATTTTCTTCCCCTTAAGCCTTCGGAAAGGTGAAGCTGCGGGAGGGAGGTGGGTTTCTGCCGCCTCCTAACCCCGTGCAAAAACCCTGCCGGGCCCCGGGGTGGGCTGGCAGAGGGGGTCACATCCCCACATGGGTCCCCGCAGCCACCCCTGCCCTCGGCGCTGAGATGGGCAGAGTGACACCACAGCTCTCGGTGACAGCCCTGAGGCTAATGCCAGCTGACCACTGCGGGGCTGGGGGGGGCACAGCCTCAGTCCCCCACTCCCCACCTGCAGCCAGCCCAGGGAAACTTGAATCCCCCTGCTGAGACCAAGGGGACACGGATGGGGACACGGATGGGGACACGGATGGGGACACGGATGGGGACACGGATGGGGACACGGATGGGGACACGGATGGGGACAGCAGCAATCCCAGCTCTGGGGATGCTGGGAGCAGCCCAGCGTGCAATGTCCCCCCCTCCTCGCAGGGTCCCTGTCACCAGTGTCACCTGTGAACTGCGCAGCAGTTTTGCCGGTGTCACACTCCATCCATCTCTTCCTGACCTCGGGGCAGGAGAAGAGGCAGCGGGTGCCATTTCCAGGGCCAGCGGGCACCCAGCAAAGCCCAGGCAGAGACAAGGAGCCCCAACCCCAGCCCAGGTGGCCCCGGCACGGTGACTGGCCAGATCCACCAGCACAAGGCAGGATCCAGCCCCTTTGCACCCATGGCATCCCCCAGGACGGACAGACAGACTGACAGACACCCTCCTCCCGTGCTGCCTCCCACCCTGACCACGCTGCCATCTCCTCTTCCTCCTCCCGCATCTGTCTCCGGGCCCATACTTATTTATTTATTTGTTAATTAACTGCTGTTTCCATAACAAACGCTCCAGCTTCTCCCAGCCTCCAACAGCCCTGGGGCTGGATTGTTAACTAGGATTTTAATTTGTTAATTAAAAGCAGAATGGCTCCATAACAAGCTCCTCTTCTGCAGAAGGGCTCTCGGAGGGCTCAGCGGGCCGGGGGCTGAGCCGGCAGCATCGCCGTGCCCGGCCGAACCCCCCAAGGATGGGGCACACAGGGGGGGATGAGCACGGCTCCCCCAGGGACAAGGGGTGTTTGCAAAAGGGACACGGAGCCCGGCAGCACCACGGTGCCTGCTAACGACCCCCCCTTCTCTCAGCAGTGACGCTGGAGATGACGCCACCTCCCTTTGCGGTCTCTTCCTGGCAATCCCAACCATGGACAACCCCCAGCACGTGGCCCCAGCCATCAGAGGGTCCCAAAACCCAGAGACTGACCCCCCCTCTTCCCACTGTGGCTCTGCCAGCATCATCCCCACTCAGCTCCCAGGCATCCACCCAAGGACCACAGCCTGGGGCAGCCCTGTGTGCCCAGCCCGGGCACATCCCAGTGCCAACATGGGCCAGGTAAGGCTTGAGATGCTCCTCCTGGAGCCAAAGGAGAGACGTCAGCCCTGGCCGGGGAACAGCGTCTCATTGAGCTGTGGCTGGGAACAGAGCGGGGCTGTGTGCCTGCCCGTCCCTGCCTGCCCTCGCACACCCGCCCCTCCGCCTGGAAAAAACAACATTTCCCCCCCCATGGCAAACCCCCAACACACGCAACACACACGGCACCGTTGTGTGTGCCCAGCCCGGTGATGGAGGGGGAGGAGGGGGCAACAAGCAGAGCTTTGTGCTTGGAAGCACTGCACGGTCCCTACAGACCCCCCCGTCAGACCCCCACGCCTGTCCCCAAAGGCACGGACCCCAAGCCCAAACTCATGGAGCTGAGGGGAGATTTGAGGGACCTGCAGCAAAGGGACCATGCAGGGATGCTCCTGGGGGGACAGGACCCCCAACCCCCAGCCTGTGGGGACATCCCCCTGACTGCCCAGCTGCGGGTGGCACAGCCAGACATCACCAGCAAGCCTGTCCCCCTCCCCAGCATGTCCCCAGCCCCGTCCCCAGCTGGGGATGTTTAACCAGCTCCAGGCTGTGGCCAAAACTCCTGATGCCACAAATCCTGCCGACCCCGCGTTACGCAGCTCCGCTGTTATCTGGGTCACTGCTGTGAGTCACGGACACCCGGAGAGTGACTCAACGCAATTAGAGGGGCCGGATCCTGCGGCTGATTTCCCCGGGAGAGGCTCCAAACCAGTGAGAAGGGGAAGGATGGACAGACGGACATCACCTCCAGAGCCCGCACAGCCACCAGACACCCTCCAGGCAGCAGAGGAGGGGGGATGGAGGGGCCCTTCCCAGCTGGGACTGGAGATTCGCCACAAGGGTTTGGCAGGAATGGGCTCCATGTCCAGTTGCAAAGCAAGATGGGGGTCCCGACAGCCCCCAACCCCAACCCCAGGGTGGTCCCAGCACTGGGTGGGATGGATGGCACAGGAGCCTGGTGCAGCACAACACAGCTCCGGGCTGGATTTGGCCCCGTAGGCAAATCCAGTGTTTCCTCCAGGTATTCCTGGAGGGCAACCACAGCTCTGGCCTGCGCTGGCTCCCAGGGCCACCGTGGCTAAGGAGGGGTAGGAACACAAAGCCACCACTGAAGCCCCGACAACAGCTGGAATGTCACTTCTGCAAGGGGCACCCGTCCCCCCCATCACCACCCCCAAGCTCCTGCTGATCCCCTGCATCCCCCATCCATGCAGGATGCTCCGAGCACCCCTTTCCCTGCAACCCCCCTCGCAGACAGAGAGACAGACAGAGCCTCTTTCCAGGCTCGCCCCGAGAATCCCAACAAGGCGGCACTTCCCAACCGACAAAAATACAGCGGGGAAAGAAAAACACCCCTCTCCCTGCAACCCCCCTCACAGACAGAGAGACAGACAGAGCCTCTTTCCAGGCTCGCCCCGAGAATCCCAACAAGGCGGCACTTCCCAACCGACAAAAATACAGCGGGGAAAGAAAAACAGAAGGCAGAAACCACAAGAAAAACCCCACTCAGCCTTTCCCAGGGCGCTGACGCAATTAAGTCCCCGGCCCCGCGGGATGGAAAACACTTCCCCAGCTCCCCCCCCTCTTCCACGCCGAGCGGGATGAAGGCTGTCGTGGTCCCCCTCCCCGCAGGACAGCCCCGAGCCAGCGGGCACCGGGCACTCCCCCATTTACTGGGGTGCTGCCCAGACATCCTTTTTTTTTTCCAAAGTATTAATTAGTCATTGCATTGCTCACTTGAAACAAAAATAGCTGTAGCATGACAGCGAACATGAGTTTTCCTTGGAAAAAACCTTTTCCAAAGCTTTTCCTGCCCAGACGCCGCTGTTTGCAGATGGGAGACGGGAAGAACTCGCAGCCTGGCAATCCCCCCTCCCCACACACTCCCCCCCTTCCCCACCCATCCACCACAGCCCTCAATTTCCAGGGCAGAGAAGCGAACTTTCCACGCCGAGCGGGATGAAGGCTGTCGTGGTCCCCCTCCCCGCAGGACAGCCCCGAGCCAGCGGGCACCGGGCACTCCCCCATTTACTGGGGTGCTGCCCAGACATCCTTTTTTTTTTCCAAAGTATTAATTAGTCATTGCATTGCTCACTTGAAACAAAAATAGCTGTAGCATGACAGCGAACATGAGTTTTCCTTGGAAAAAACCTTTTCCAAAGCTTTTCCTGCCCAGACGCCGCTGTTTGCAGATGGGAGACGGGAAGAACTCGCAGCCTGGCAATCCCCCCTCCCCACACACTCCCCCCCTTCCCCACCCATCCACCACAGCCCTCAATTTCCAGGGCAGAGAAGCGAACTGTGGTCATTGCGCTTTTTTTTACACACTTGTGGCTCCGAGGGCCTAGAGGGGCTTTTCCAGCCAACTCCAGCGATCCCAGCAGCGCAGCCTTGACGTGAAGCTTATGGGGAGAAGCCAAGCGAGCGAGACTCCACCACCGCCCCAGGTGAAGGGCTCCAGCAGCTCATTGCCCCTGCTCATTGCTTGTTTCCACCCTCCACTGCACAGCCCGGCTCCCCCCGCTGCCCCCCCAGCCCTTCTTTTCCACCATACGAGCAAGGAGAATGGAGAAAACGGAGAGATGAAGGCGCCCATCACCTTCCTCCCCTCACCCCTCCATGTGTGCAGGCAGAGGCCGGGTGGGCAGGGAGGGCTCTCCCACCGGCAGGGCTCTGAATTAAACATAGCACCCTAATGAGTTGATTTTATTAGTTTGCGAATGCATTGAGAACTCATTATCAAAATAAACATCAATTCACTCCAGCGAGCGCGGCGCAGCACACACACACACCCCCCTGCAGCGACGCAGATGGGGCTGCCCGCGGCTCCCACCCCAAGATGTGCTCCCAGTCCCCCCCAGCACCCCATCTCTGACCCCAGAGTGGGGAGGTATGGGGCACAGGGCCAGCAGGCACCCACCCTGCAAAACCCCTTGGCACCACAAGGTTGGCTTCTCCGTTTTGGCTGGGGGGCGTCAGGCTGGGCACCCAGCACTGGGGTTTGCCAAGGTGGGGCAGCCCTAAGGTCCCCCCACCCCAGCATGTGTGAGGTCCCCCGGGACCCACATGGGGTGAAAATCCAACCAATGTCCCCTCAGGGCAGGCAGAAGCCCCCACTCTGCCCCAGTATCTCACAGACCCCCCCCCAGGAGGCTGTGCTGAAGCACAGGGGGGGCTCGGCAGACCCCCGGGAGGAGGGAGCA
>NW_015091046.1:217525-226754 GCF_001431845.1 Calidris pugnax
GAATTACAGCCCTTTCCTCTGCTGCTCGGAAAACCCTGTGCTGGTGGTGATTTTCCTGCTTCCAGAGGCGGCTCTGCCTCCCCGATGGTCTGAGACAGGCACAGAGGGGGGGTTCAGCTCCATCCCTCCCACACCACCACAATCCAAGCCTGAGTAGCGCGGAGACGATGGGGGCTGCACGCCAAAAAGGAGCTGCTTCTCGTAAAGCCATTGCAGAGCAGAGTTAAGAGGGGTTTTTTTACAGAGGCAGAGGAGCCAGGAGAGCCTCCCTCGCTCGGCCCCAGACGCGCCGAGACGGCAGGAATAAAACCATCTTTGTTGCACGTAAGAGGAGCCGCGGCCCCGCGCCGCCGGCAGGTTGGAGCAGGGCTGGACCGCCGGCCTTCAGAGGATGCAGGAGCATCTCTCAGCAGCCACATCCCTCCAGGAACCAGCCCTGGAGCTTTGCCGGGCACTGTGCCCCCCCTGCCCACGCACCGACACCAGGCTTCATGGGTACCCGGTGCCCTCCCACCCTGCAACGACCTTGCTGCCGAAACGCATCCGTCTTTGCTCCACTGAGTGTGTCAGACAGACAGCTCACACCACGGCGAGGGGGCATGGGCAGCCGGGGGGGGCTGCCAGCCAAGGGCATGCTGCCCCTCAGGCTGGGGCCATGGCTCCCACCCCCCTAGAGAGAGCGGGATGAAGCCGGGCACCTTTCCATCTCCATCCCTGACCCTCCTCCTCTTTGTGCAATTGCTTTAGCAATTGGTCCAGGAGGAAAAAGGGCTTCTCAGGAGATGGGGTCAACCTTGTTGAGCATGTGTGTGTGTCTATATCACCCACATGGCATGGTAAATTAGGGGAGCTGGACCTGGCACTGCCACCCCAGCCAGGAGCCAGGCTGGACCTGGCAGAGCTCACGGCTCCGCTGCCCCGCTCCCCTGCGCTTCCCTCGGAGGAGATTTGGGGTTTCTTACATGCCGTAAGCCGATTGCAGAGGTGTGTTAACTGGATTAGGTGGGAGGCTGAGAGAGACGCAGACCTGGAGGAGCTGCTCAGCGGAGCAGGGCTCCCGGCGCCCGTGTGACGCTGGGCAGGATTTGCAGAGCCGGCTTTTAAACTGATTTTCTTCCCCTTAAGCCTTCGGAAAGGTGAAGCTGCGGGAGGGAGGTGGGTTTCTGCCGCCTCCTAACCCCGTGCAAAAACCCTGCCGGGCCCCGGGGTGGGCTGGCAGAGGGGGTCACATCCCCACATGGGTCCCCGCAGCCACCCCTGCCCTCGGCGCTGAGATGGGCAGAGTGACACCACAGCTCTCGGTGACAGCCCTGAGGCTAATGCCAGCTGACCACTGCGGGGCTGGGGGGGGCACAGCCTCAGTCCCCCACTCCCCACCTGCAGCCAGCCCAGGGAAACTTGAATCCCCCTGCTGAGACCAAGGGGACACGGATGGGGACACGGATGGGGACACGGATGGGGACACGGATGGGGACACGGATGGGGACACGGATGGGGACACGGATGGGGACAGCAGCAATCCCAGCTCTGGGGATGCTGGGAGCAGCCCAGCGTGCAATGTCCCCCCCTCCTCGCAGGGTCCCTGTCACCAGTGTCACCTGTGAACTGCGCAGCAGTTTTGCCGGTGTCACACTCCATCCATCTCTTCCTGACCTCGGGGCAGGAGAAGAGGCAGCGGGTGCCATTTCCAGGGCCAGCGGGCACCCAGCAAAGCCCAGGCAGAGACAAGGAGCCCCAACCCCAGCCCAGGTGGCCCCGGCACGGTGACTGGCCAGATCCACCAGCACAAGGCAGGATCCAGCCCCTTTGCACCCATGGCATCCCCCAGGACGGACAGACAGACTGACAGACACCCTCCTCCCGTGCTGCCTCCCACCCTGACCACGCTGCCATCTCCTCTTCCTCCTCCCGCATCTGTCTCCGGGCCCATACTTATTTATTTATTTGTTAATTAACTGCTGTTTCCATAACAAACGCTCCAGCTTCTCCCAGCCTCCAACAGCCCTGGGGCTGGATTGTTAACTAGGATTTTAATTTGTTAATTAAAAGCAGAATGGCTCCATAACAAGCTCCTCTTCTGCAGAAGGGCTCTCGGAGGGCTCAGCGGGCCGGGGGCTGAGCCGGCAGCATCGCCGTGCCCGGCCGAACCCCCCAAGGATGGGGCACACAGGGGGGGATGAGCACGGCTCCCCCAGGGACAAGGGGTGTTTGCAAAAGGGACACGGAGCCCGGCAGCACCACGGTGCCTGCTAACGACCCCCCCTTCTCTCAGCAGTGACGCTGGAGATGACGCCACCTCCCTTTGCGGTCTCTTCCTGGCAATCCCAACCATGGACAACCCCCAGCACGTGGCCCCAGCCATCAGAGGGTCCCAAAACCCAGAGACTGACCCCCCCTCTTCCCACTGTGGCTCTGCCAGCATCATCCCCACTCAGCTCCCAGGCATCCACCCAAGGACCACAGCCTGGGGCAGCCCTGTGTGCCCAGCCCGGGCACATCCCAGTGCCAACATGGGCCAGGTAAGGCTTGAGATGCTCCTCCTGGAGCCAAAGGAGAGACGTCAGCCCTGGCCGGGGAACAGCGTCTCATTGAGCTGTGGCTGGGAACAGAGCGGGGCTGTGTGCCTGCCCGTCCCTGCCTGCCCTCGCACACCCGCCCCTCCGCCTGGAAAAAACAACATTTCCCCCCCCATGGCAAACCCCCAACACACGCAACACACACGGCACCGTTGTGTGTGCCCAGCCCGGTGATGGAGGGGGAGGAGGGGGCAACAAGCAGAGCTTTGTGCTTGGAAGCACTGCACGGTCCCTACAGACCCCCCCGTCAGACCCCCACGCCTGGCCCCAAAGGCATGGACCCCAAGCCCAAATCATGGAGCTGAGGGGAGATGCGAGGGACCTGCAGCAAAGGGGCTGTGCAGGGATGCTCCTGGGGGGACAGGACACCCACCCCCCCAAGCCTGTGGGGACATCCCCAGGACTGCCCGGCTGCGGGTGGCACAGCCAGACATCACCAGCAAGCCTGTCCCCCTCCCCAGCATGTCCCCAGCCCCGTCCCCAGCTGGGGATGTTTAACCAGCTCCAGGCTGTGGCCAAAACTCCTGATGCCACAAATCCTGCCGACCCCGCGTTACGCAGCTCCGCTGTTATCTGGGTCACTGCTGTGAGTCACGGACACCCGGAGAGTGACTCAACGCAATTAGAGGGGCCGGATCCTGCGGCTGATTTCCCCGGGAGAGGCTCCAAACCAGTGAGAAGGGGAAGGATGGACAGACGGACATCACCTCCAGAGCCCGCACAGCCACCAGACACCCTCCAGGCAGCAGAGGAGGGGGGATGGAGGGGCCCTTCCCAGCTGGGACTGGAGATTCGCCACAAGGGTTTGGCAGGAATGGGCTCCATGTCCAGTTGCAAAGCAAGATGGGGGTCCCGACAGCCCCCAACCCCAACCCCAGGGTGGTCCCAGCACTGGGTGGGATGGATGGCACAGGAGCCTGGTGCAGCACAACACAGCTCCGGGCTGGATTTGGCCCCGTAGGCAAATCCAGTGTTTCCTCCAGGTATTCCTGGAGGGCAACCACAGCTCTGGCCTGCGCTGGCTCCCAGGGCCACCGTGGCTAAGGAGGGGTAGGAACACAAAGCCACCACTGAAGCCCCGACAACAGCTGGAATGTCACTTCTGCAAGGGGCACCCGTCCCCCCATCGCCATCCCCAAGCTCCTGCTGGTCACCCACATCCCCCATCCATGCAGGATGCTCCGAGCACCCCTCTCCCTGCAACCCCCCTCACAGACAGAGAGACAGACAGAGCCTCTTTCCAGGCTCGCCCCGAGAATCCCAACAAGGCGGCACTTCCCAACCGACAAAAATACAGCGGGGAAAGAAAAACAGAAGGCAGAAACCACAAGAAAAACCCCACTCAGCCTTTCCCAGGGCGCTGACGCAATTAAGTCCCCGGCCCCGCGGGATGGAAAACACTTCCCCAGCTCCCCCCCCTCTTCCACGCCGAGCGGGATGAAGGCTGTCGTGGTCCCCCTCCCCGCAGGACAGCCCCGAGCCAGCGGGCACCGGGCACTCCCCCATTTACTGGGGTGCTGCCCAGACATCCTTTTTTTTTTCCAAAGTATTAATTAGTCATTGCATTGCTCACTTGAAACAAAAATAGCTGTAGCATGACAGCGAACATGAGTTTTCCTTGGAAAAAACCTTTTCCAAAGCTTTTCCTGCCCAGACGCCGCTGTTTGCAGATGGGAGACGGGAAGAACTCGCAGCCTGGCAATCCCCCCTCCCCACACACTCCCCCCCTTCCCCACCCATCCACCACAGCCCTCAATTTCCAGGGCAGAGAAGCGAACTGTGGTCATTGCGCTTTTTTTTACACACTTGTGGCTCCGAGGGCCTAGAGGGGCTTTTCCAGCCAACTCCAGCGATCCCAGCAGCGCAGCCTTGACGTGAAGCTTATGGGGAGAAGCCAAGCGAGCGAGACTCCACCACCGCCCCAGGTGAAGGGCTCCAGCAGCTCATTGCCCCTGCTCATTGCTTGTTTCCACCCTCCACTGCACAGCCCGGCTCCCCCCGCTGCCCCCCCAGCCCTTCTTTTCCACCATACGAGCAAGGAGAACGGAGAAAACGGAGAGATGAAGGCGCCCATCACCTTCCTCCCCTCACCCCTCCATGTGTGCAGGCAGAGGCCGGGTGGGCAGGGAGGGCTCTCCCACCGGCAGGGCTCTGAATTAAACATAGCACCCTAATGAGTTGATTTTATTAGTTTGCGAATGCATTGAGAACTCATTATCAAAATAAACATCAATTCACTCCAGCGAGCGCGGCGCAGCACACACACACACCCCCCTGCAGCGACGCAGATGGGGCTGCCCGCGGCTCCCACCCCAAGATGTGCTCCCAGTCCCCCCCAGCACCCCATCTCTGACCCCAGAGTGGGGAGGTATGGGGCACAGGGCCAGCAGGCACCCACCCTGCAAAACCCCTTGGCACCACAAGGTTGGCTTCTCCGTTTTGGCTGGGGGGCGTCAGGCTGGGCACCCAGCACTGGGGTTTGCCAAGGTGGGGCAGCCCTAAGGTCCCCCCACCCCAGCATGTGTGAGGTCCCCCGGGACCCACATGGGGTGAAAATCCAACCAATGTCCCCTCAGGGCAGGCAGAAGCCCCCACTCTGCCCCAGTATCTCTCAGACCCCCCCCAGGAGGCTGTGCTGGAGCACAGGGGGGGCTCGGCAGACCCCAGGGAGGAGGCAGCACCCCAGCCCCAGAGTGCCTGGGCGTGAACGGGGGGGGCACAGCGGGGACATTGTCCGGCTCGGCAGGACGCCGCTCCCTTTGGAAACAGCAGCTAATCCCATTTCATCCCCCTTCATGGCCATCAGCTGTTTTTCAGGCATTCGGGAGGCGGGTCGCTGAAACCAGAGCTATTGTGTCCGCTGCGCCCCAGCCCCCTCCATCCATCCATCCGTCTGTCTGTCTGTCTTGCCTGGGCGTGAACGGGGGGGGCACAGCGGGGACATTGTCCGGCTCGGCAGGACGCCGCTCCCTTTGGAAACAGCAGCTAATCCCATTTCATCCCCCTTCATGGCCATCAGCTGTTTTTCAGGCATTCGGGAGGCGGGTCGCTGAAACCAGAGCTATTGTGTCCGCTGCGCCCCAGCCCCCTCCATCCATCCATCCGTCTGTCTGTCTGTCCATCCATCCCAGCCACACATCCACACCCAGCTCCCTCCCCGGCACCATTCCCAGCTGGATCTTCATGGACTGACAGGAGACAGGGATGCCAGACCCACACAGGATCTGCTCCCCTTCACCTTCCCCCAAGCTCTCAGCCTGACCCTGTGCTCCCAGCCCAGGCAAGGAGGAAGAGGAGGAGGAGGAGGAAGGGAAACACGGAGCATCCCACCGCGATGAGTGAGCCCTGGGGACAGCCACCTGCACAGCCCAGTGCTCGATTGCTCCCCACTGAGAAGATGCAGGCTCCCAGCAGGAGGGCAATGAGCAAGAAACATAAATCACCCCATAAAACCCCAATTAACACCCACCCCCTGCCCTAGATTCAGCCCAGTTTCCTCACCCAGCTGCAGTGAACTGGGATGTACTGGGGTGTGCTGGGGGAGGACAGTCCTGCAGGATGGGGACAGAGTGGGACAGGATCCCCCAACCATCCTGGCAAACGCTCCCTGGAGCTGCAGAGCTGGGACAGGGGGAGACAAGAGGTCCCCAGCCCCACGGTCACCCCGGGGAAATGTGACTCACACACCCAGGAGTGGGAACACACACCCTGATCAATGAAGGGGCTCTAAAAATAGCATTTCCCTTCATCAGCTTGTTGTGAGCCCCGGACACAGCCACGCTGCTGAGCACCGGGGGGGCTCCACCCCACAGCCTGGGTCTCCCATGGGCTGGGGGTGACCCACTGGGACAGGCTCCCCCCCAATGCCATGTGTGTCCCCACTACCTGAGAGGCACAAGGGACACTCATCCTTCAAGCTGGGGGCAGCAGGACCCCCCCAGGCACCCCAAGCCCTGCCAGCTTCCCACATGGACCCGAGTGTCCCACAGAAACCCCTCCAGGGACCAACGTTCCCCACCAGTGACTCCACATCCCACTCCTCGCCCCGACAGGACCCGGGCATCGCCGCCGCACGGAGCCAGGAGGACTCAAGGTTACAGACGAGGACTCGCAGGTTGTCGTCTCACCCAGCAGTGCAAAAAAGCAATTAGCTATCGCAGCTAAAATTAGCTCAGCGGTTTCTTCCCGCTAATGGTCAAACTCATCAAGGTTTCCCTACGCCGGGGGGCCTCGGCACCTCCGCGTGGGCAGGCAGTGATTGATGAGAGCCGACGGAGCCACTGGCGAGTGCCTGGGGACACAGGGTGGCAGGACACCAGCATCCCACCCCCCCCGTCCCACTGCCACCCGGTGCCTCAGTTTTGCCCCCCAACTGCAAAGAGAGGGCTCCTGGCACGCTCAGGATGGCTGGTCCAGAGCTGCCACCCTCCAAGATGGGCAATGGGGACGATGACTGCTGGCAGGGAGGGTGACTTCGGCACGGGGGGGGCCCCCAGCATTCCTGGAATTGTCACCGTGCCATCCCTGTGGCCAGCCGGGATGCCCAGCTGCTGGCACGCTCTGGCAGCTGGTCCCAGTGCCCAGGGCCATCCCCAGCCCACGGTGGCTGCTGGCCAGGAGGTGACACTCATCCACGCTGGGGAGGTGACAACCCGGAGCAGCCGGCAGCTGCCTGTCACAGCATCCCCAGGGATGGCTCCGCACGAGGCCCAGAGCTCCCCTGCGCCCCAAGTCTCCATTCTTGGGGGAGGGGGGACCCCGAGGGCAGGGGCGCAGCCGCCCCATCAAGAGCAGGGAGACAAAAGGGGGCCGGGGGGACCAGCTGCAGCCCGGGAATGTCCCCTGCCCTCGGCCCCTGTTCCCAGGGATCAGATTTCCCAGTTCCCAGGCAACCCGAGCCCGGCACGGCTTTCCAGGCGCAGGCATTCCTGCACCCCGCGGGGCTGGGGGCAAGGGGAGGGGGCCGACGAGGGGGCCCCTGCCTTCTCTGGGCGCAGGAAGGGGAGAACGGGAGGAAGGCGAAGCATCCTTGGGATCGAGGTGTGGGATGCACCTCCAAAAGCATCGCTGGGAGCTGGGAACACACACCCCCCCAGAGCATCACTGGGAGCCGGGGGGATTCAGCCCCCCCCAGAGCATCACTGGGAGCCCAGGGGGGATGCAGCCCCCCCCAGAGCATCACTGGGAGCCCAGGGGGGATGCAGCCCCCCCCAGAGCATCACTGGGAGCCCAGGGGGGATGCAGCCCCCCCCCAGAGCATCACTGGGAGCCCAGGGGGACGCACCCTGACAGCTGGTCCCCAGCCCCATGGACGTGGCACCCAGGGCTGTGTCCACACCGTCGGCATTGCCGGCATGCCCAGGGTGTGAGGGATGCCAAGCAGGGCCAGCACGGCGGGGAGCTGCTGCCAGCACATTCCTGCCTGCTGGGGGTGCAGAGGGTGGCAGGAATGCACCTCGACTCCTGATCCACCTCCACGGATGGCTCCGGGGATGCAGAGGGGTAGGAACCCCAAAACAGAGCCACAGGGATCGGGGAGGTCCTTGGCATTAGCACCCCATCTCCAGAATGACCCTGTGTCCTCACCAGCAGCTCCATGCAACGCTCCCCTGCGCAGGAGGGGGATATCTCCTCCCTTCCCTCGGAGCTCCCGGGACCCCCCTCTGCCCCCAACCACCCTGATCCCAGCCCCACAAGGCTGCAGGATCCCCATGGGCACTTTGGAAGCCCAGGAGTTGAGCAGCACGGGCCACCAGCCCCTCCGCCACCCCCCTGAGCCCACCACCAGCCCTGGCACAACCAGGGGGCTCAGAACACCCTTCGTTAGCACGATCACATCACCACTGACAGCAGCATATTTATTCCTGGCCTGGCACTGACCATTTCTCACCCAGCCACACACGACTTGCTAACAAACTCAGGGAGATAACGAGGGCTTGGAGACAACAGGACCTGCCGCTCACCCACCCCAGCTGGGACCCAGCACCCAAAGAATTTTGCACCCCAGCCACAGCAGGGCCTTTTTCACCCCAGGAAAGAGCCTGCACTGCTGCTGCAGAACATCAGCTTGTCCCCAGACAGTTTGTGTAGGGCCTACAGTAAGGCACGCTGTGGCTGGAGCTCATCCCCAAGCAGAAACCAGCCCCATCAGGGGACAAGGACACGGTTCACAAAGCCCCGTGAAGGCGGCCGTGGGGTCACTCCTCATCACGCAGGCACCCCGTGAGCCAGCCTCCCTCCTCCCAGGTTTAGTTATTATCAGCATTTTCCAAGGTTCACGAGCAACCCGCATCCGCCTGCCTCCTCCTTCCCTCTCCTCCAGCTCCTTCATTCCCTCCCGCTGAGCAGGAGTGCCACCGCAGCCTGATGCCCATCGCTACGGGACCGGCAGCACTCCATGCTGCCATCCTGGCCCCCAGCTGGCACCGGGGCAGGAGCTGCTCAGTTGCCCCCCCGGCTATCCCACCCCACTGATGCGAGCCCACAGCCCCCCTCCTTCCCCCCCAGCAGCCCTCATCCTGCCCCTTTTTCCCCAGGGAGCCGGCTACCAGCCCCTGGGCACGGTGGCATAGCCCAGCCCTGCTGTGGCTCAGATCACTGCCACCCCAAACCTTTTGGGACCAGCGCTGGGGCAGGGTGACAGGGGCTGGGAT
>NW_015091046.1:226764-229964 GCF_001431845.1 Calidris pugnax
CGGGCATGGTGGCATAGCCCAGCACTGCTGTGGCTCGGATCACTACCACCCCAAACCTTTGGGGACCAGGGCTGGGGCAGGGTGACAGGGGCTGGGATGTGACCACATCCCCCCCCCCACCACCTCCCCCTTCCAGTTATCAGGTCATCAAAATTTCATCGCTCTGCCTGGTCACTAATGGCTTCCAAAGAAGCATCAAATTTTAATCTTCCCTTCCTCTCCCCCTAAAAGCCACTTTCCTTCCTGAGCCGGAGCTTTGCACGAGGCCACCAGCTAATGTGCTGGCGGGGAAGGGGGAGCTGGGGCAGGAGACACCCACACTCAGCCAGCCCTTCCCCAGTAACCCTCCATGGATGTCCCAGCATCAGCCTGTCACCAGCATCAACGTCCCCAGGGGGGAGCAGGGGCTCATCCCCCCCTCCCACTCTGCCCCACGCATGCAGACGTGCCCGGGCACCACGCGTGGGTGCCAGAAGGTGCCGTGCACTCCCCGACTCCAGCCTCTAATAAGCCTCTTTGGTGGAAGCTGCCCGTCTCAGGCCCCTGCCCCAAATCCCGTCTGGAACCTTAAGCCTCCCAAATCCCCTCCTGGGACTGGCCGCAGCCTCCTCAATCCCATTAGAGATGCTGGTCCAGCACGGAGGGTCCTGGGCTGTGCACCCCCAGCCCTGCGTGGGGGGAAACCCCATCCCTGGGGGTCACAACATCTACAAGAAGTGGGGAGGAGAAGGCTTGGACCCTCTTTAGACACCCACCAACCCCCTGGGGTCACAACATCTACAAGAAGTGGGGAGGAGAAGGCTTGGACCCCCTTTAGACACCCACCCACCCCTTGGGGGGCTCCTTTATTGTCTGCCTTAATCAGCTGAAGGCACCTTTGCTGCAGGCGTGGGGTGGCTGGGGCAGGGCTGGGAGCCATGGGCTGCCTGTGCCCCCCCCCCAAAGCCGTGTCACAGCCCCCCCCGGCCGTGGCACCGGGGCTCGGTCCCGGCACAGGTCGCACTGCGACACAGCTCCTGCCCGGGCGGCGCTGACTGATTAGCCTTCCACCCAGCACCACGTTCAGCCCCGGGTAATTAGCACCAGGCCCCCTAATCAATAAGTTATTTTTTGCCGTGGGTAATTAATAATTACACAGCGCAGACGGGCTTGTAATTAAACTTCCATCCCCTCTCTCCCCACCAGCGCCGGGCCTTTGTTTTACCAACTGCAGGTATTAAAGTGTTTCATCCTGCGCCCGGGGGGGAGCCCCCCGTGCCCCGGCCAAGGAGGTTTCACCCCACGCCGTCCCCTCCTCCTGCTCTATTGATCCCATTTTCTTGGGCTGCCGGGATCAATAGCAGCGGCACAAAGCGCTGCCGG
Organism: Calidris pugnax; assembly: GCF_001431845.1. Classification (NCBI taxonomy): domain Eukaryota; kingdom Metazoa; phylum Chordata; class Aves; order Charadriiformes; family Scolopacidae; genus Calidris; species Calidris pugnax. The sequence goes on from NW_015091046.1 coordinate 228,127, forward strand.
CCTCGGCTCCCGCTGCCAACCCTGCAGGGATGCCCACGCCGGGATGCCCTGCCTGCCCCACCGCCGTGGGGCTGAGCCGAGGCTGAAGCTGGGCATCCTGCCTGCACATCTCCTCTTCTTCCTCCTCCTCCATCTCCCTCACCCCAGCACCCCATTTGCCCAAGGGGCTGTGGTGACGAGCGTTGGTAGCCCCAGCACAGCGGGCACCGCAGCCGGCGAGGTGACCCTGCCGGCGTGTCCCCAGTGCCATCAGCAGCAGGGGACACGGGGGGGGGGGGGGGGGGCCGGGCCCCGCCCCTCAGGAAAGGCTGAAAGCAGCGCCAGCCCCACGTCTCCCCACCCCACGGCGAGACCCCCACGGATAAATGGAAGGAGATTGGGTGACGCCAGGAGCCCTGTCCTGCAGGCGGGGAACAAACGGGCGACGGTGGCAATGCTCCCTTCATCACCACTCTGTCCCCAGCAGCCACCGCTCACGCGTGGCACGGCCGAGCAATGTCACGCCGCCCCCGAGGACGTGACACGCGCCGCAGGGAGCCCAAGCTCCGGCAGCAGGAGAGGGGAGCAAAAAAAAACCCCCTTCCCCACCCCTCAGGAAAGGCTGAAAGCAGCGCCAGCCCCACGTCTCCCCACCCCACGGCGAGACCCCCACGGATAAATGGAAGGAGATTCGGTCACACCAGGAGCCCCGTCCTGCAGGCGGGGAACAAACGGGCGACGGGGGAAGCCGCCAGCCGGAGCCGCCAGCCAGGAGAAGAGAAACTCGGCAAGGGAGTGAATCAATCAAAGAGACCTTCACAGCTCCCCACACAGGGCCTGCCCGGATAATATACTGCCGCTTTAGATGTTATGTTCTGAACTTAATTACTGAGAAATTATAGCAGTGCTGGGGGAGGCTCAGGGGGAGCGGGAGGACAGGAGCGCACAGGGACTTCTGGCTCCACTTGCTGCCGCAAACAAGGGCAAGAAATGTCGCGGGCAAGGAACCCCCCAGTGCTACACCCCACCGTGCCCTCCCCCATCCCCACCACCCCCAATTTCGCAGCCTGGATCCGCTCGGTCCAAGCGGTGGGGACGGAGGTGGCCGTGCTACAGCCCTGCCAGCCAGGAGCCTCCTCTGCAGCCCCGCGGGGAGCCTCGCTGCTGGGGAGGGGACGGGACCCCAGGGTCCCCCCTGGTATCCCTGAACCCCAGCTGCACCCCAAAAGGGCCACAAACTCTTTCTACATCCCTCTCGGGTAGCGGAGCTGCTAAAAACCAGGCTGTGCCAGAGCCCCGGAGGCGAGGAGCAGAGAAGGGCTCACCCTGCCCAGCGGCACTGCCTCATCCCAGGGGCCGGATGGGTGCACTGGGAGCCCCGGGCACCCACGGGGGCTCAGGGCTGCAGAGCCCCCCCAGCCCCCACCTGGTCTGACCAGCCGGCTGGAGGTCAATGGGACCAAGCCCACGGCAAGAGCAGCTCCCGCGGAGCTCCCCAAACTCGCACCCCACATCTCATGGTGCAATGGGGATCCCTCAGGAGGGGGTGAAATGGGTGCCTTCACCCCGGGGATGCTCAGCCTCCCCAGAGTGGTCCAGGGCAGTCTCTACCCCATGCTCAGGGCAACATTCCCCCCCCCCAATCCCCAGCCTGGGGGCAGTTATGGGGCAGGGGAAGGCGGTGGCGGAGCAGAGCCGAGCTGCTCGCCCCCACCGAGCCTTCCCCAACACCGCGCCGCGCCCGGCACCGGCGGGCCCCGGGGCCCCAGCTCCACGGGGGGGTTTTCTTGAAGACCACCGGTGCTGGCACCCCCCCACCCACGGCAGGAGCTCCGGGACCGCCTCGGTCCCCGTTCCCC
>NW_015091046.1:231257-237576 GCF_001431845.1 Calidris pugnax
CCGCCCCCCCCCCCGACAGCACTCAAAGCATCAGCAGCCGGTCCCTGGGAAGGGGACACAACATGTCCCCGAGGTAACTCCAAAGCAGAACTCATTCCACAGGCTTATCAAAGCAAACATTTTAGGGTTCTTAAAAAAATAAGAGCTCTAACCTCAGAGATGAGCTAGCTGGACCTCCCAGATTAACATACCACCTCTCCAGGCCTGATCCTGCAATTCCTCAAACCCAGATCTCCCGACAGGATCAGGCCTTGAACATATATCCTTCAAAAATGTCTGTGCTTGATGCCAGTACAGTGCCTTGCATTTGGTGGGGGAGAGTGGGTGAGTCAGGGCTGCTACCGAGCAGTAACACCCAAGGACCTACACCATCTGCACAGGAGGAAAAACCTACCCCGACGGCTGGATCAGCCTCCTGAGCACACACAGTGCCTCTGAGCCAAGGGACCTAGAAGGATCAGGGTGAAATGAAAGCGTGAGCAGATTAGCCTGAAGGCAGGCCCAGCACCGCCGGGTCAAATCAGGGCAGGGACGGAGGGAGCACTCTCCCACAAGCATCCATACCTCGGTGTGTGCATTAGTGCCCGGGCACCGGTGTGCATTTCCACTACACACTCATGTGTAAATCACGCACAGCCCTCGGGGGGACAATGCCTGTGTGCACGCTGCGTATTTGGAGAGCTACTGCCAAATTTCCCATCGACCTCTTGAAGAGAGACTGAACAATAACCCAGCACTTGCCCACCCCGGCATTAATCAGCTCCGTGGCTGGCATTCTCAACTGAGATGACGGGGATCGATGTGCTGTGGGAGGCTACAATCCTGGCTCGCCCCTCGAGGAGGTGTTTCCCAGTGCGGGCTGGAAACAAGCAGAGGGAGGAAGGCTGCCCTGCCAGGGGGCTGGGACCCCGCTCCCCAGGCACCAACAGAGGTGCTGCAGCAGGGAACAGCCACACTAAAGCTCAGCACACTCCCAGGCCCCTGCGGGATCAGGGCTTTGTTCCATAAAGAACAGGAATTCCTGTCTCCGGGGCCATAAATTCAGCGCCTGCCCCTGGTGCCTGCACTGATTTATGGTTATTACAATTAATCTTGCCGAGGTGTGAGCTGTTTATTACCATCTTGCACAGGTACCCGGCTCCCCACACTCACCCAGGCTGAGGTTTGATCCTGCAGCAGCACTCCCACCAGACCACGTTCTCCCTCCCAGCACCTCCCTGCCAGCTCTTCCCGACAAACCCATCCAAGCAGGAGCAAGTTCCAGCAGGAACCAGCCACCGCTGTTTCCAGGAGTGGGTGGAAAAGCCAAGAGCTGCCCCGAACAATGTTGGCACATCTCGGGGCTCACAGAGGGCAGCAGGCTCTGGTGGCACCCACATTGCCACCAACCAGTGACCCCAAGAACATCCAGGTGATGCCTGGGTAGAAGGCTGTGACCCCCAAGTGCTGCTGGGTCACCCCTGCCCCACACAGGGCAACCCCATCTCTCCATCTCCCATGAGTTTTGGTCTGATGCTCCAGCAACGTCACACAGCACATTGAGAATCTCAACTTCTGAGCCACAACGTGGGGCAGTGTCACTTGTAATTACACCCAGAATCATAACGATGCACGCACACGGACCAGATGGGAGCCACGTTGCCTTGCCTCCCCGAGACTCTTCTAGAAGAAGGGGCAAAGATGCACAGATCCCCACATGCACACCAGGGTTGGGGGTCCTCTCTGGAAACCCCTGACCCCCCCATGTAGGGGGGCTCCAGCCCTCAAGGGCAGCAGCATGTCCACCAGCCACTGCTGGAGACCTCGGCTAATGAGGGGTTTGCCTTACAAGCCACCGCACCGGCCCCGCGGGCAGCAGAGACCCGCCTCAGGCCTATTTGTAGAGTTGAAAAGCTGTTATTTTGCCTCTCCCTTGAAGAGGGCGCATCAAAGTCAAACCCAAAATACGTCGCTGGGCTTGAATTAAAAACTCTTGTCTGAAACCAAGGCAAGTTCCAAAAAAAGATCAAGGCTTTATTTGAAATGTAAAAGTCTTCGCTGGGATGTCAGGCACTTCAGGGACTCGGAGTCAATGCTATCCAAAGGACAACAGCCAAGAGCTTCCTTCAGCTGTCCTCAGCATCCCTCTTCTTCCTTGGATGAGGCACCTGCTCGCTCTCAGCAGCATCCCTGCTCCCCGGGCACAAGAGCAGCATCCCATGGGGAGCTCCATGCCCCCTTCAAGCTCCCTGCTCTGGTAAGAGCAAGGAGAGGGGAGGTCGAAAGCAAGAGACTCCAGGAGCTCCATCATTTTCCACTACGGAAGGGGAGAGGAGGCAGATGTAACCACAGGCATAAATGGAAGGGGAGAGGAGGCAGATGTAACCACAGGCTGTCGGCACAGGCACGGGGAAGAGAAATTGGATAATGGAGGCTCTGCAGCCTCGCAGACAGAGGTATAACAAGCTCCCGCGGGCAGGAGCTGAAGCCAGACCTACCCAGACTAGCAATAAGGTGCACGTTTCTAACAGGGAGGATAATTGACTGGCTGCAGCAAGACTGCCCAATACTTTTTTTTTGTGATTAAGATTGGAAGGGGCATTTTAATTTCTCCAGAAACACCTGCTCTCCTGGAAGAGTTAATTCACAAGCAGCCTTTGTGATCTGTTCACTCCTCTTTTTAAACCTGGGCTTAGAATAGGTTCCTTCTCCCCAGAACTGTGGTGTGGGGTGAGATGCAGCCATCACACACCCCCGGGCCATGGAGCTGCTTCCCAGCCCCCAGGCAGGGCCACACGCAGGCAGATGCTCTATTTTCAGCAGGACTGAAGCTGCCTCCCCTTGAAGAGCATCAAATGGGGCTCCACGCTGCCCTCGGATGCTGGGCAAGGGGCCTCCAAACCAACTTGGAACAGAAGCATCTTAAATATTTCATGTCTTCAAGAAAAATACCGAGAGAAGGAGTAACAACAGGAGTGAGCTCCCCCCTTCCTGCCAGAGCAGCTCCACTTCCAGCCCAGAGCTCTCTCCCAGCATCAGCTGCTTGGGGCATCTCAGCCCAATTAAGATCTTCCTTCAAGCCCAAAGTGAGACTGAGCCACACACCCCTGTGCTCAGCGCAGCAGAGCTGGAGGGATCCGAGCTGGCAGAGGGGAGAGCAAGAGCATCTCCCCAGCGATGGCTACAGGAGTCCAGGGGTCCCCGAGCAGGATCCAGCTCTCCCCTGGGAGAGCAGTGGTTTGGGAACAAGCCAAGAAGAGCCAGAAACTTCTCAAGGAGACCTGCCCTCAACTGCCACAACTCCATTCCACCTCTGCACCCACCATCAGACGGGTCCATGTACTCAATTAGCCACAGGGGCAGGGGTGAGGGTCCTGATACCCTCCCTGGACCCTCTCACCAGGGCCTGTCCTGCTGCTGACTGCATCAGCAACATCTCCCCAGGAACAACACACAGCTTTTCCAATGCTCCCACCTCCTCAGGGTGGGACACGGGGGACCAGGAGCTTCTCAGCCCCATCCCCACCGAGCCCAACCACGAGGGTTTGACGCACACAGAGCACCACAGGGCTGGGGACTCCCAAACCCGCCACAGCACAGAGAAAGTGTTGACATTACAGCTCTTTCTGCTGCTCCAAACCACCTCTAATTGAGCACCCCGAGACAGGCTGAGTGCCTTCCCCTGTGCCAGCGAGCGGGAGCTGCAGGAGGAGAGGTGGCATTAATCCCAGAGCCATCCTCCGCCGGGGAAGCCAGCAGGAACAGGAGCCTTTGCTCCAGCACAAAGCTTTTATCAACCTTCCTGCAGCGCAGCCAGCTCTGCCGAGGAGCTCAGGGCAGCACGGTGAGAGCAGCTCATGCTGGAGGAGGGGGGCTGTCCCCCAGGGAAAAAGCTGGAGGTTGGGGACCCCAGCTGAATCCCCACATGCTGCTCCAGGCAACGGGGTGTGAGCCCCAGAGTCGGGGGGGAAATGCCATTCCTAAAGCTGCCCCAGACCCATAGCCCTTCCCCATGTGGAAACTCACTCTGGCAAATCCTCCTCCAGAGCATCTTGGAGGTCACACAGTGGAGCAGAAGCATTTTTTTATGTAAACCAACCCAAAGCCGCAGCCACGGGACCGGGAGCCCCACAGCTCTTGGACGCACCAACTGCTCCTCCACCACCCTGCAAAGCTGAGTTTTGCTTTTTTTTCCCCTCCCAGCTGGAAAGGCTCAAGAGGAGCCCCCGGGATGGACCACGGGGAAATCTGGCTCTGCCACTTACTGGCAGGGCAAAGGTGCCACCACCAGCTTCACAGCGACGAGCTCAGTGCTGGCCCCACACCCCGAGACCACCAGGGCAGAAACATCCCCTTCAGCAGCACCATTCCCCCCCCGCCCCAGCCCCCAACAGCCCAGACCTCAAGGCTGATTTTTAAATCAGGAGATTAAAAATTTAAACTAAGGCTCTGGCTCATTTTAACATGATTTCTTAACATTTAAAGGCCACCTTCCTGAGCATTTCTCCAGAACAGCAGCTGGGGACCAGCCGGGTTTGCTGGGGGCAGATCCAAGACTCACACTTAATCACACGCTTCCAGGAGCTGAGATTTTTAAAGGCACTCACTGCTGAGCCCCACACACCAACCAGGGCCAGGCTGGGGGGTGCCAGGAGCCCCCTCCCCAGCCCCAGCTCCACTCCCCTCAACCAGAGTATTTGCAATAAGCACATTTCTGACCCACAGCTCCCTGCACCCTCCCCATTTGATGCTCAGAAAAGGTTGAATTTTTTTTTTTTGCTGGGCTCTCCCAGCCCAAAAGCAAAGGACTTCAGTGGGCACCAGCTCACTCTTGAGGAGCATATATCACTGCCCATGCCCCCCCAGCAGCTCAGCCTCCACAATCACCACACTCAAGGAGTTACAGACACACACATTCCCACTGCAGCCCCACTCACACCCCACAGCTCCAGACAGAAGCTCTCAAAAGCAGCAAAAAGAGCCCAAAATCCCTCTTACCGGTTCCCACCGGGCACCGCTCATGGCCAGAAAGGGCCAGGTCCAGCATCTCCTTGCCCTGGCACAGGGCTGGGCATCTCCTGCTCCACCAGCACCTCAGAAGAGCAACCCCCTGCCCTGCCAACTCGGGCTCATTTAACTCTTCTGCATTAAACCAGCAGATTTAATCCACCTGCAGGTTAAACCCCTCCAGGTGTGCGCAGGGAGTGACTGCAGCCCCCCTTCCTGCCCCGTTTCCCCATTTAATACACTTTTAAGAGGGAAAGGGGAGCTCCATCCTTGATACTGGGACGGGATCCTCTCTGGGGGCTGCCATCCCTGCCCACAGGATCGGGCTCCTGCCTGGGGCAAGGGCAGGGGGCTGCCAGCTCCTTCCCCGTGTGCCCACCATGGGCTGCAGCACGTCAGTCCCTGATGGGATATAATTAAGAAGCTGCAGAGAACCCCCCAAAGTGGCCAGTGTCTCCTCAGGGCTATCAGGAGGGTGGGCAGGAGGTTGATGCCCCCCATGTCCTTTTCCCAGCCACCCCAAACTCTCCGTGCCCACCCTGTGCTCCAGCCTGGCACACTGCTGGGGGGGGGGCTCCCCAGTGTCTGGCAGGCAGTTTCCCAGTGCTGGGTGCTTCGGGTGCTGCACTGATTTCCAGCACTCCAGGATTAGGAGATAAATAATGGATAATAATAGGAGAAATAGTAAATAATATATTTACAGACTTGCATAATGAATAACAGGGCGGGCAGGCGGCTCGGGCGATCGCCGGGGCCCGGCAGAGCCAACAGCCACAGGACTGCTGAACTGGCAAAGGGGAGTGGGAACAAGTGGGAACCCCAGGAGGGGGATATGGGGCTCCCAGAATATGTGTCCCCCCCCCAGACATCAGCCATTCACTGCTCTGCTTGTGTTCCCACAAAGCCCCAGGGGCATTTTAGGGAGATGTAATTACCAGCTCCTCAATCAATCCCGTTAACAGCAGCAAAACCTCAAAGTGCATCATTCCCTGTTTGTGGGCAAAAAATCTGGTTGGGATCGGGACCTGGGGGGGGGACCCTGACATGAGGGTCCAGCCCAGTGCCCTCCCCACACCGAGCCCACTGGACCCGCTGGATTCACTGCTCCCTCCAGCTCTGCTCTGCTCCCCCCTGCTCCCGGGGGTGGGGGGCAGCCCCTGCACCCCAAACATCACCCTACATCCCCCCGGGGGCACCCTGCAAACACTCTGGAAATGGATTCCGGCTGGTTCCTGCTGCGTAATTGTGCTCGATAAGGGGCTGTCGATGGGATTTGCTGTCAATTGTCACCCCGCTGCGGGGGCGGGGGGGGGACGGGCTGAGCCAGAGCTGC
>NW_015091046.1:238932-255928 GCF_001431845.1 Calidris pugnax
GCACATTGAGAATCTCAACTTCTGAGCCACAACGTGGGGCAGTGTCACTTGTAATTACACCCAGAATCATAACGATGCACGCACACGGACCAGATGGGAGCCACGTTGCCTTGCCTCCCCAAAACTCTTCTAGAAGAAGGGGCAAAGATGCACAGATCCCCACATGCACACCAGGGTTGGGGGTCCTCTCTGGAAACCCCTGACCCCCCCATGTAGGGGGGCTCCAGCCCTCAAGGGCAGCAGCATGTCCACCAGCCACTGCTGGAGACCTCGGCTAATGAGGGGTTTGCCTTACAAGCCACCGCCCCGGCCCCGCGGGCAGCAGAGACCCGCCTCAGGCCTATTTGTAGAGTTGAAAAGCTGTTATTTTGCCTCTCCCTTGAAGAGGGCGCATCAAAGTCAAACCCAAAATACGTCGCTGGGCTTGAATTAAAAACTCTTGTCTGAAACCAAGGCAAGTTCCAAAAAAAGATCAAGGCTTTATTTGAAATGTAAAAGTCTTCGCTGGGATGTCAGGCACTTCAGGGACTCGGAGTCAATGCTATCCAAAGGACAACAGCCAAGAGCTTCCTTCAGCTGTCCTCAGCATCCCTCTTCTTCCTTGGATGAGGCACCTGCTCGCTCTCAGCAGCATCCCTGCTCCCCGGGCACAAGAGCAGCATCCCATGGGGAGCTCCATGCCCCCTTCAAGCTCCCTGCTCTGGTAAGAGCAAGGAGAGGGGAGGTCGAAAGCAAGAGACTCCAGGAGCTCCATCATTTTCCACTACGGAAGGGGAGAGGAGGCAGATGTAACCACAGGCTGTCGGCACAGGCACGGGGAAGAGAAATTGGATAATGGAGGCTCTGCAGCCTCGCAGACAGAGGTATAACAAGCTCCCGCGGGCAGGAGCTGAAGCCAGACCTACCCAGACTAGCAATAAGGTGCACGTTTCTAACAGGGAGGATAATTGACTGGCTGCAGCAAGACTGCCCAATACTTTTTTTTTGTGATTAAGATTGGAAGGGGCATTTTAATTTCTCCAGAAACACCTGCTCTCCTGGAAGAGTTAATTCACAAGCAGCCTTTGTGATCTGTTCACTCCTCTTTTTAAACCTGGGCTTAGAATAGGTTCCTTCTCCCCACAACTGTGGTGTGGGGCGAGACGCAGCCATCGCACACCCCTGGGCCATGGGGCTGCTTCCCAGCCCCCAGGCAGGGCCACATGCAGGCAGATGCTCTATTTTCAGCAGGACTGAAGCTGCCTCCCCTTGAAGAGCATCAAATGGGGCTCCACGCTGCCCTCGGATGCTGGGCAAGGGGCCTCCAAACCAACTTGGAACAGAAGCATCTTAAATATTTCATGTCTTCAAGAAAAATACCGAGAGAAGGAGTAACAACAGGAGTGAGCTCCCCCCTTCCTGCCAGAGCAGCTCCACTTCCAGCCCAGAGCTCTCTCCCAGCATCAGCTGCTTGGGGCATCTCAGCCCAATTAAGATCTTCCTTCAAGCCCAAAGTGAGACTGAGCCACACACCCCTGTGCTCAGCGCAGCAGAGCTGGAGGGATCCGAGCTGGCAGAGGGGAGAGCAAGAACATCCCCCCAGTGATGGCTCCAGGAGTCCAGGGGTCCCTGAGCAGGATCCAGCTCTCCCCTGGGAGAGCAGTGGTTTGGGAACAAGCCAAGAAGAGCCAGAAACTTCTCAAGGAGACCTGCCCTCAACTGCCACAACTCCATTCCACCTCTGCACCCACCATCAGACGGGTCCATGTACTCAATTAGCCACAGGGGCAGGGGTGAACATCCCCCCAGTGATGGCTCCAGGAGTCCAGGGGTCCCTGAGCAGGATCCAGCTCTCCCCTGGGAGAGCAGTGGTTTGGGAACAAGCCAAGAAGAGCCAGAAACTTCTCAAGGAGACCTGCCCTCAACTGCCACAACTCTGCTCCACCTCTGCACCCACCATCGGACGGGTCCGTGTACTCAATTAGCCACAGGGGCAGGGGTGGGGGTCCTGATACCCTCCCTGGACCCTCTCACCGGGGCCTGTCCAGCTGCTGACCGCATCAGCAGCATCTCCCCAGGAACAACACAGCTTTCCCAGTGCTCCCACCTCCTCAGGGTGGGACATGGTGGACCAGGAGCTTCTCAGCCCCATCCCCACCTCCTGCTGCTGACTGCATCAGCAACATCTCCCCAGGAACAACACACAGCTTTTCCAATGCTCCCACCTCCTCAGGGTGGGACACGGGGGACCAGGAGCTTCTCAGCCCCATCCCCACCGAGCCCAACCACGAGGGTTTGACACACACAGAGCACCACTGGGCTGGGGACTCCCAAGCCTGCCACCATGCAGAGGGAGTGCTGGCATTACAGCTCTTTCTGCTGCTCCAAACCACCTCTAATTGAGCACCCCGAGACAGGCTGAGAGCCTTCCCCGGTGCCAGCGAGCGGGAGCTGCAGGAGGAGAGATGGCATTAATCCCAGAGCCATCCTCCACCGGGGAAGCCGGCAGGAACAGGAGCCTTTGCTCCAGCACAAAGCTTTTATCAACCTTCCTGCAGCGCAGCCAGCTCTGCCGAGGAGCTCAGGGCAGCACGGTGAGAGCAGCTCACGCTGGAGGAGGGGGGCTGTCCCCCAGGGAAAAAGCTGGAGGTTGGGGACCCCAGCTGAATCCCCACATGCTGCTCCAGGCAACGGGGTGTGAGCCCCAGAGTCGGGGGGGAAATGCCATTCCTAAAGCTGCCCCAGACCCATAGCCCTTCCCCATGTGGAAACTCACTCTGGCAAATCCTCCTCCAGAGCATCTTGGAGGTCACACAGTGGAGCAGAAGCATTTTTTTATGTAAACCAACCCAAAGCCGCAGCCACGGGACCGGGAGCCCCACAGCTCTTGGACGCACCAACTGCTCCTCCACCACCCTGCAAAGCTGAGTTTTGCTTTTTTTTCCCCTCCCAGCTGGAAAGGCTCAAGAGGAGCCCCCGGGATGGACCACGGGGAAATCTGGCTCTGCCACTTACTGGCAGGGCAAAGGTGCCACCACCAGCTTCACAGCGACAAGCTCAGTGCTGGCCCCACACCCCGAGACCACCAGGGCAGAAACATCCCCTTCAGCAGCACCATTCCCCCCCCGCCCCAGCCCCCAACAGCCCAGACCTCAAGGCTGATTTTTAAATCAGGAGATTAAAAATTTAAACTAAGGCTCTGGCTCATTTTAACATGATTTCTTAACATTTAAAGGCCACCTTCCTGAGCATTTCTCCAGAACAGCAGCTGGGGACCAGCCGGGTTTGCTGGGGGCAGATCCAAGACTCACACTTAATCACACGCTTCCAGGAGCTGAGATTTTTAAAGGCACTCACTGCTGAGCCCCACACACCAACCAGGGCCAGGCTGGGGGGTGCCAGGAGCCCCCTCCCCAGCCCCAGCTCCACTCCCCTCAACCAGAGTATTTGCAATAAGCACATTTCTGACCCACAGCTCCCTGCACCCTCCCCATTTGATGCTCAGAAAAGGTTGAATTTTTTTTTTTTGCTGGGCTCTCCCAGCCCAAAAGCAAAGGACTTCAGTGGGCACCAGCTCACTCTTGATGAGCATATATCACTGCCCATGCCCCCCCAGCAGCTCAGCCTCCACAATCACCACACTCAAGGAGTTACAGACACACACATTCCCACTGCAGCCCCACTCACACCCCACAGCTCCAGACAGAAGCTCTCAAAAGCAGCAAAAAGAGCCCAAAATCCCTCTTACCGGTTCCCACCGGGCACCGCTCATGGCCAGAAAGGGCCAGGTCCAGCATCTCCTTGCCCTGGCACAGGGCTGGGCATCTCCTGCTCCACCAGCACCTCAGAAGAGCAACCCCCTGCCCTGCCAACTCGGGCTCATTTAACTCTTCTGCATTAAACCAGCAGATTTAATCCACCTGCAGGTTAAACCCCTCCAGGTGTGCGCAGGGAGTGACTGCAGCCCCCCTTCCTGCCCCGTTTCCCCATTTAATACACTTTTAAGAGGGAAAGGGGAGCTCCATCCTTGATACTGGGACGGGATCCTCTCTGGGGGCTGCCATCCCTGCCCACAGGATCGGGCTCCTGCCTGGGGCAAGGGCAGGGGGCTGCCAGCTCCTTCCCCGTGTGCCCACCATGGGCTGCAGCACGTCAGTCCCTGATGGGATATAATTAAGAAGCTGCAGAGAACCCCCCAAAGTGGCCAGTGTCTCCTCAGGGCTATCAGGAGGGTGGGCAGGAGGTTGATACCCCCCATGTCCTTTTCCCAGCCACCCCAAACTCTCCGTGCCCACCCTGTGCTCCAGCCTGGCACACTGCTGGGGGGGGGGCTCCCCAGTGTCTGGCAGGCAGTTTCCCAGTGCTGGGTGCTTCGGGTGCTGCACTGATTTCCAGCACTCCAGGATTAGGAGATAAATAATGGATAATAATAGGAGAAATAGTAAATAATATATTTACAGACTTGCATAATGAATAACAGGGCGGGCAGGCGGCTCGGGCGATCGCCGGGGCCCGGCAGAGCCAACAGCCACAGGACTGCTGAACTGGCAAAGGGGAGTGGGAACAAGTGGGAACCCCAGGAGGGGGATATGGGGCTCCCAGAATATGTGTCCCCCCCCCAGACATCAGCCATTCACTGCTCTGCTTGTGTTCCCACAAAGCCCCAGGGGCATTTTAGGGAGATGTAATTACCAGCTCCTCAATCAATCCCGTTAACAGCAGCAAAACCTCAAAGTGCATCATTCCCTGTTTGTGGGCAAAAAATCTGGTTGGGATCGGGACCTGGGGGGGGGACCCTGACATGAGGGTCCAGCCCAGTGCCCTCCCCACACCGAGCCCACTGGACCCGCTGGATTCACTGCTCCCTCCAGCTCTGCTCTGCTCCCCCCTGCTCCCGGGGGTGGGGGGCAGCCCCTGCACCCCAAACATCACCCTACATCACCCCGGGAGCACCCTGCAAACACTCTGGAAATGGATTCCGGCTGGTTCCTGCTGCGTAATTGTGCTCGATAAGGGGCTGTCGATGGGATTTGCTGTCAATTGTCACCCCGCTGCGGGGGCGGGGGGGGGACGGGCTGAGCCAGAGCTGCTGAGTCATTAAAAATTAGCGAGGGAAGCGGGAGGCCATGGGGTGATGATGGGGTGACGGGGTGACGGGGGCAGGTCTGTGCTGCGGGGCTGCTCTGCCAAGGCAGTCATTCCCGCACCGAATAACCTCGTGGTGTTATATATTTATAACCTCGTGGTGTTATATATTAATAACCTCATGGTGTTATATATATTAACAGGCGGAGGGACCCGGCTGCTGGCTCCGATTCGCAGCCTGACCCCACAAGCAAAGGGTGACTTGGAAGAACCACCCCCCATCCCACCCGTGCCTCAGTTTCCCCACATGATGGACCACGGGTGACACTGGCACCGGTGCGGGATGACGTGGAGCCCTTCACAAATGGATTGTGCCGCCACCGCGCCGGCCGGGAGCGAGGAGAGGAGAGGAGAAATCCCTCTTCCTGCCTGCCAGAGAAAATGGCTACATTTCAGATAATTCCAGATAGTAAATTTTTTGAGTCCCTATAAGCTAAAATCAATATTGGCACAACTGTGCGTCATTAAAAACTAAATGAACATGACAAAGCCAAACTGCTGCCTATTAAACAAATGAGTTTTCTATCCACACAGGCACAGCGGGTTATTAAATTCTTTATTACAGGAGCATTGCTTTTTATAAAAAAAGGGGTGGGAACACGTCACCCTGCGCCGTGCGCTGCCGTGATGGAGCCGGCCTGCGCCTGCCCTCCCAGTGACAGGGGGGGACGTGCTGTACTGGGAGCAGAGCGGTGTATTGGGCAGCATCCAGCTTTCCCAGCTCAATGCAGGGACCGACGTGGAGCAGCCCCAGCCCCACACCCCGTGGGACCCGCTCCTGGGCTGGGCTTTGCTGCAAGAGGGAAAAACCACCAGGATATTGGAACAGGCTGCCCAGGGAGGGGGTGGAGTCCCCATCCCTGGCTGTGTTTAAGGGCCGTTTAGATGCAGTGCTGAGGGACATGGTGTAGGGGAGGACTTTGTAGAGTAGGGGAGATGGTTGGACTCGATGATCCCAAGGGTCTCTTCCAACCTAGACCATTCTATGATTCTATGAGAAGGGACCTCTGTGGCCTTCAGCCCGTGGAGAAAGGCTGGGATGTGCTGGGTGCCGGGATGTGCAACACCAACGTGATGGGAAGGATGCGACGGGGGATGAAAAGGCTCCAGTGGTGTCACAGCGATGCGATGACATCATAACGGCCACAATACACCAGCTGCCGGGTCCCCTCCCTGCCTTGCTCTGGAAAACCAGCAGCATGGGAGGAAAGCTGCACCCTGCCTTCTCATCCCAAATCCTGGAAGTCCTGGGAGCTCCCTCCATCCTGTCACCCCCAGCTCTGCCTGTCACCCTCCTCTTCCACCGGTGTCACATCGGACACACTCTGTCAACAACCCCCCTGCCTGTCCCCATGTAATAAAATTTCAGTGTCCTGATTGTGTCCAAGTTCTCACCGCACACCGGGAGGTATAAATATTAATGGGTGTGGGATGAGCGCTGGGGAGGAGAGGGCTGGGAGGGGAGTGGAGCCAGGGGGGGGGAAGGATGCTTCTCTGCATCCCCCCCCTCCTCCCCACCACCTCCCACCCCCACCGGATCCGGCAGGAGCAGTGGCCAGGGGCTGAGCTGGGAAGCACTGGGAAAGGTCAGTGTGCTCAGCCATGGAGAGGAGAGGAGAGAAGAGGAGAGTGCCAGTGGGCAGCTGCCAACTGAGTGGCTCCCACAAGTGCCAGCAGCTCTGGGGATGCTGGGGAAGGTCTTCCCATCACCTTCCTCCAGGTCAGACCTCCCCCCCCTCAAAAAAAAAAAAAAAACCCACTCTCTGCATCCCCCCCCTCCTCCCCACCACCTCCCACCCCCACCGGATCCGGCAGGAGCAGTGGCCAGGGGCTGAGCTGGGAAGCACTGGGAAAGGTCAGCGTGCTCAGCCATGGAGAGGAGAGGAGAGAAGAGGAGAGTGCCAGTGGGCAGCTGCCAACTGAGTGGCTCCCACAAGTGCCAGTGGCTCTGGGGATGCTGGGGAAGGTCTTCCCATCACCTTCCTCCAGGACAGACCTCCCCCCCCTCAAAAAAAAACAACAAAAACCACAAAGAGACACAGTGCCAGCACCCGCTGAGCTGGTCCCTGGGGCTGTGCCGGGCTCTGCACCCGTCTGCGTGTCATTTGTACAACATGGTGTGATTCCTGGTGACACGCGGTGACCTGCACCAGCCCCTCCCTGGGGACAGACATGGATCTCACCTGCTCAGTGCTAATGGAGATCTCTGCTCGTGGAGCAGCACAGCGGGCTGGCTGCCCGTGGATGCTGCTGGGCTCGGCTACACACCAGGGCTGATGCCCACGTCCTGCCCTCTGCAGGGTCCAACAACCCTCAGGACTGGCCAGAAGAGGGGAGCAGGGCCCCACATCCCCATTCCCCATCCCATTCCTGAGCTGCCCTTCCCACCTCCCAGAGACCTGCTGGGGTTTGGTGGTGATGAGCTGTGCAGAGACATAGATTTATGCCTTCCCAAGCCGCCCGCTGCACACGAGGGTCATTAACGTTAATCATACTGCGGCGATTAATGCTGATGAGCCACAGGCAAGACCTTCCCCATTCCCCCAATACATGCCACTGGTATCACAGTGCCCCTGTGCCACCCTTTTGCCCTCTGCATCAACCCTCCAGAGCGGCAGCATCCTCACGGCTCGGCGTGGGGAGTGGTACCCCATGGCAGTGGGGCGGGATGCGGGCCAGCGCCGAGATCCAGCATCTCGCTGGGGACAGCACGAGGCAGTCCGGGTCCTCGAATGCACCGGTGGCACCAAGGGCTGTCACTTGGAAGAGCTGTCATCAGAGTGTAGAGTTCACCTCTGAAAAGAGAAAGAAGGAAGAGCTGTGGCAGGGGGAAGAGCGCAGGATGCGACCGCAGCCCCCATCCCGAGTGATGCCCTGGCAGCGGGACGGATGGGACGGTGGCATCACATCCCTCATCTGGAGCAGCTCCAGCAGGGAGCTGGGAAGAAGCAGGACATCCAGGGATGCTGGAGACAATCCCACTGCAGGCAGGAGTCAATCACAGCCCTGTTGAGCAGCGGCAGAGCCGGCCGGGAGCTGGGGGGGGGGAAGCGGCAGCAGGAAGTTTTATGGGGCCTGAATCAATCAGTGGGAATCCCATAAAAGTCGGTGGGTATAAATGGGCTCCTCGGATGGGTTTTGACATCCAATTGTCTTTTCCATTTCAGTTGTCATAAAGCTATGCACACCCATATATACAGCGAGAGAGAGGGGACACACTCGGAAATGCTGATGCGCAGCCACGTGTACGGCAAAGCATGACACACGTGCACGTTGGCACGGGGAGGGGGGGCTCTGGACACACACGTGTTGCACATGGGAGACCCCTCAGCTCCAGCCAAGGACCCAGGGATCCATCCACCTCCCATTACCCGCAGCAGGGGCAGGGGATGGGTGAGGAGGGATGGATTTGTGAGGCTGCGAAAAAGACCTTCGTTTAAAGAAAATAAATAAAAGACCCCTCCAGCACTTAAGCATCCCTGCTGCATCCCAGAGATCCTGCAAGGGACACCCCCTGTCTCTGCAGAGATGTTTTAGCTACAGGATTAGCTGCAAACTTAGATGAACGAAGGAGGTCGTCCATCATCTCCGCATAAATCGTTTGCCGGACTCGGGTACGTGAGCGTCGGGGCTCGGGGATGAAGGGGTGGCTCGTGTGCTTAAATAAAAAAATAAATTTGCACTCCTGATGGTGAACGGAGAAACACAAACCGTCATGTGTCACCCTTGGCCATGGCAAAGGACCCGTTGGGAGGATGAGGAGCAGCATCAGAGGCATCAGACATGGGATAGAGGGGAAAGGAGGTGGAGGGAGTCGTTGCCCAGTGGTCCAGGCGCCGGTGCCTCCTCTTCCTCCTCCTTCCCCCCTTCAGAAATGAGAGTTAAAGAAGATGGAAGAGAATCGCTTCTGGATAAACAATTACGGATGATTTCCCTCTGCCCATCTGGCGCACGGAATGAGGTGTGCAGCAATGAAACACCCGGCGCCGGTGCCTCCTCTTCCTCCTCCTTCCCCCCTTCAGAAATGAGAGTTAAAGAAGATGGAAGGGCTTGAGGGGGGTGGGTTGAAGGAGGGGGGTTGCAGGGCGTCACAGTGTGGCATCAGGATGGGACAGGAGGGGACTGGGAACTGCAGGGTCCCCTGCACGTCTTGGTTGCAGCCATCCTCCTCCCTGTCATGGTCCGTGCTGGAGAGCTGGCACCCCTGGGGTCCCCACAGGAGATCTGGCATCCCTGGGGTCCCACACCAGAGATCTGGCATCCCTAGGGTCTCATGTTGGAGATCTAGCATCCCTGGGGTCCCACACCAGAGATCTGGCATCCCTAGGGTCTCATGTTGGAGATCTAGCATCCCTGGGGTGCCTCACCAGAGATCTGGCATCCCTGGAGTCCCACAACAGAGACCCGGCATCTCTGGGTTCCTATGCCAGACCCCCAGTATCTCCAGGATCCCACACTGGAGATGGCATTCCTGGGGTCCCATGTCAGACCCCTGGCATCCCTGGGGTCCAGAGATCTGGCATCCCTGGGGTCCCATGTTGTATGCCCAGCACCCCTGGGGATTCCATGCTGGAGATCTGGCATGCCTTGGGTCCCGTGTTGGAAACCCAGTACCCCTGGGGTTCCATACTGGAGATACAGCAATCTCTGAGGTCCCACCCTAGAGACCCTGCATCCCTGGGGTCCTATACTGGAGACTTGGCATCCCTGGGGTCCCACACCAGACACCCAGCATCCCTGGGGTCCTGCACTGGAGACCCAGCATCCCTGGGGTCCCAGGCTGGAGATCTGGCATCCCTGAAGTCCCACTTTGGAGACCCAGCATCCCTGAGGTCCTACCCCAGAGACCCAGCATCCCTGGGGTCCCACACCAGCTGGCATGAGCACTCCCCAGCCAGTAACTCACGGCCGAGCCGCTGCCTTCCTTCCAAATCCATCTCATCTGAGCGCACGGCCACGGCGAGAGGGATTTATCACTTCCCTGGGTGCCGGATCCCCTCTGCGGATAAGGCAGTTTATGCAAACAGATGCCAGCCTGTGTCACCTCCTTATTTCTCTCTCCTCGACTCGCGGCTCATCATCGGTTACAGCGGTGACCAGTCACCTAAATCACCCAGCTTTGCTCTCGCTCCCCGCTCTGATTGATGCTGCCATTTTTCTTCTCTCCAAACAGCCACTCGCCACCTGCGGCTTCTGCTGGGACCCCGGGGAGGGGGAGGCTGGCACCATGGGGCTCCGAGGTGCCACCTAATCCATGGGGTGCTTTGGACCTGCAAAGGAGTCCCCAGAAACCTGCACCCCGGAGAGAATCCTGTTTGTTCAGACCGGGCACCAGAAAAGCACCAGTTTCACGCTCAGCGGCCGTCGGCATCCTCGTGCCCGTGGAGAACGGCCCAACAGATTAGCAGGGGCTTGTTCACCGCCGCAGCTCCCCGGCTTGGCACGGGCCCCGGCACGGCTGCCCGCTGCCAGGCTCTGCCTCTTTGGCAACCAGCTGCTTCCTTCTGGCTGCCATCAGGGCCAAGGGCTTGGAATTGCTGAGAGCAACCAGGCTGCTGGCAGGGCTGGGGCAGCGGCGGCGCTGGGAGCTCTGCGGCCACGAGGGCTGCTTTGGCACGGGGGCCGTAATTAAACACACATCAGGGTCCTCTGACGAGCTGGGACGGGCAAAAGGCTCTGGCAGAGGAGCCAGGCAGGGCGGGATGCTCTGCCCTACCTGGCTTGGGCAGCGGATGCTGCTCAGCATCTCCTCGCCACGCTCATGTTTGCTTTCTTGATTAAACGCTCCGGTGGAGGATGCTGGTGTCTCACCGGGGGTCTGCTCCTGCGCTGCCACACACCCTTCCCAGAGAGCTGTGGGGATGAAGGCACCACGGGCTGTGCTGGACCTGGGCATCCTGGCTGTGTCCAAGCCCTGGGTGCTCACCGGCTGGCAGCCCAGGGAAGCTGGAGGGGACTAAAGCGTGTGGCCTCGCAGCATATGCAAGCGGAGAGCGAGCAGTCCCAGGGCAGCTGGGGGTGCGTGGAGAGCTGGCTGCCAGAGCCCACATCCCCTGCCAGCACCTGCCTGCAGGGACACGCTCCTGTCCCCTGCCAGGCTTCGTCACCGCCGGATGCGGGGAGGGTGGTGATGCTCACTGATCCACAGCTCAGCCCCTGGCAGCCGCAGCCAAGGACGTGGCACAGCTTCCCTGGGGAGGCCAGTGGAGAGGAGGCAATGCTGGGATGGAGCTGGAGGTCTCCGCAGCCACTGTGACTGCTAAAGGGAGGAATGGACCCCTCTGATCCCCCCATTTTGCTGCTGCCCACGGAGGGGAACCCAGCAGAGCTGGCAGCAAGCTGGTTCCAATTGTCCCCTGTGCCAGGCCGAGGGGACACATCCCTGGGCGCTGGGGAGAGCATCAATTTTTGATGCCCGTTCCCCTCCGTGAGGTCTGGTCCTGACTCGTGTGCCATTAAATCCGGTGTCACCGGGACCGGATGAGCCGTCCTGCTCCACGGCTCCCAGCTGAGCAGGACTGGACCCGGCGCCATGCTCAGCCACCAGCAATTCATCCCTGCAAAAAGGGGGTTTCGCAGGGCGGCGGGGGCTCCCGCTGAGTCCATTCTCACCTCCCTGCAGGGCACTGCCAGCCCAGGTGAGGTGTGAATGAACCCCCTCCTGCTCCCCTGACGTCCTCCCCAGCCACACGCCAGCCGTGCCCTCACCCTGCCCACCCTCACCCAGCCACCAGCTCCTGCAGCCCCCCACTTGCCACATCCCCACGTGTCTCAGCCCCCTGAGCTGCCATCCCCAACGTCCCATGGGGCACCCCGGGACACCCCTCGCCTCCCTCCCAGCCAGAGCCCGGGGCTGCGCTTGGCACGGGTTCCCCGGTGCATACCAATAACAAGCTTCTGTTAAATAATTGAATTCCTCAAATCGTTCCCTTTTCCCTCCGGTTTCGGTACACATTTGTCATCGTGCCATTAGGCAGACGCTTTGCTCGCACTTCATTTATTCATAAGAGCAGGCAGCGGCGATGACAGCGGGGCTGAGAGCCACCACTGGCACGGGGCACGGCTGTCCCCAGCCCTCCCGGCCCTCACGGTGACACCGGGACGGTGCCAACACCGGGGTGAGGGGGTGGTTTTGGCAGTCTGCGCATCCCCCCATCACATCAGATTGGGGGGACAGATGGGGACACGTCGGCTCCGCTGCACCCCCATGTCCCCACAGGGCAGGGAGGAGGGACCCCCCCAGTTTGGCAGCGCAGAGGCAGCGCCCGCCCACGGCTGGTGTCACCGTAAACGACTCCCCGTGTGGAGCAGACAGTGACAAAGCAAAGCAAATAAGCCCATTATTGGGACAGCATCCCGGCGAGGAGGAGGCGAGGCGGGAGGACGCGTGCCACCGCGCCGCTGCTGCAGCACGGCCCAATTACGCGGCTCCATCGTGACAGCGCGCGTCAGCAGATGAAAGGACACCAAGGCAGCCCTTCCTCAGCATGTCCCCCCCTGCCTCTGCCAACACCCCCCCATCCCCACAGCCTCCCGTGTGCTGCCCAGCCCTGAGGGACGTATCCTGACTCTGCCCGGACTGGGATCCCCGTCCCGCTGAGCTTTGTGAGACCTGCCCAAAGGCAAAGGGGGACACGCGCCCATCACCGTGGCCTCTGGGCTCCTCAGCACTGAGGGGTGCAGGAGACAAGCCACCATGGGGCCTCCAGAGCCCCTGGGGTGGAGTTGTCTACATTTCTCGTCTCAGAAGGGCCAGAAGAGGAATTAAAGATAAAAAAAGGGTGAATGGTGGGAGCTGCAGGCACCTTCCCAGCCCCACGTCCCACTCCCACGGAGCCACCGGGGGCTCCTGCCACGGTGTCAGGAGCCACAGCGGGTGAGAAAAGCCATTAAAGGTCACCAGGGAACAGCAACCCCTTGGCTGAACGTCACCAACCCCACCACAGTGCCAGGGGACAGGAGCCACCCTGCGCCACGGGGCATCGTATGTGCCCTGGGTGCCTCTCCCGGAGGGGCAGTGAGGGTTGAGGATGGCCAAGGTGGCTCCAGGTGGCCCAGTGAACCCACAACCACAGCCCTGTGCTCCCCCCAGGGTCCCCATGGGGCTGAGCACCCCCCAGGGCACCAAGCTTGATCTCCCCTGGGGCAAGTGGAGCATCCTCACGTCCCTCCAGGCCATGCTTGGTGTCACCCCCGTGGGCTGCGGGGCTGGAGGGGACGCGACACACCACGCACAGGCCAGCAGGTTCCTGCAGGAGCACTGCTCAGCTAATTGCAGTAATTAGCCCGTAATGAAGCAATTATTTGAGGACGTGGTGCCATGTGTTCCTGCGGGGGAAGAGGACAGGGGGGACACAACCTGCATGTCTTGGAGCGATGGGCAGTGGGCATGGGGTGATGTGCCACGTGGGGTGATGGAGGGGACATCGCCCCAGACTGTGAATCCCCTGAAGGGACATGGGGGTCCCCTGAGCTGCTGCAGGGCAGAGAAATGGAAACTGGGGGGAACAGAGGCAGCCAGGGCTGGTGTCCCCCCCAGCTCCTCCCTGGATATCCAAGAGGTCCTCCCACTCCACCCATTTTTCCCTGAGACAGCAGTAAATCTCCAAACGGAGCCGAGCGGGAGTGGCAGTGACAGGCAGATGCCAAGCATGGCACACAGGCTGTGCCCGACCTTTTGGCCAACCCCACCGCCTGCCCTTCCCTCTGCCCTGCCACGGTCCTGCCCTGCTGCCACCAGGGTCACACACGCGGTGACAAAGGCACGTCTGGCTCCAGCAGCAATTTGTGGCACGGAAAAATTGCTGAGGTGGGATGGAAGCGACATTCAGATCCTGTGCTCTCCCCTGGTGATGGACCCCAGCCAGGTCCCTGTGTCCCCACGCACGGAGCAGGGACAGGCTCCATTTTTGTGCACCAGGAGAGGTTTAAATTGGATATTAGGAAAAATTTCTTCACCCGAAGGGTTACCAAGCATTGAAACAGGCTGCCCAGGGAATGGTGGAATCGCCATCCCAGGATGTATTTAAAAGAGGTGGTGCTGAGGGACACGGGTTAGTGGTGGTTTTGGCAGCCTTAGGTTGATGGTTGGACTCAACCATCTAAAAAGCCCCTTCCAAACTAGGCGCTTCTACGATTCTCCACGAGCTTTTGCCCCGGTTGGACTTGATGATCTAAAAAACCCCTTCCAAACTAGACGCTTCTACGATTCTCCACGAGCTTTTGCCCCAGGATGCCTGACCCTCCCTGGCCCCCCAGCCCATGGGAGACACTGGACCCCCACGATGGGATGCTGTGGGGCGGCGGGAGGGATGGAGCTGATGGAGGGGGGGCTGGCAGGCGCTGTGTGGACACGTTGCTCCGGAGGCATGTGCCGGCGCCGGAGCCAGGCGAGGGGCTGCAGCCAGCTGGCCCGCTCCTGCCTGCGCGGGCTGGCCCAGCGCCGGGCTCTGTCTCCGCTCTCCTGGTGGGGGCCAAGTTAACCCCCTGTGTGCAGAGAGGGGACAGGGACAGTAGCAGCCTGAGGTGCAAAAAAGCATCAGCAGCCCCCGAGGAGCCACCCGGGGACGTGGGTGCTTCAGCCCACCAGCAAGCCCCATGGTGCCAGAACAACATGCCAAGGGCATCCCCTCTTTTTAGGGCTCCCAGAGTGGCAAGGAGCACAGCTGGAGGTGTGGGAACCCCCAAGTCCCCCCCGGGGGCTGCTGTCCCCCAACCCCTCTCCACTCCATCCCTCCCGGAGCAGTCGAAAGCTGTGATTTCCCCAATTTCCCCCCAGAGCCCAGCCTGCTGGAGAAATCAGGGCTCATCCCTGGTGGTGGACGCATGGGGACACCGATGCCATCACAATTACCGGGGTGCCAGGACCCACCCAGCCCCTCGGTGGCGGTGCCAGCCCCAATCAGCGCCTCTGCACCGGGAGCCATCGCTCGGCGTCACCCCGGCGGTGTGGGCACGCGGCGGCAAAGCCCCCCGGCACGAAGTGAGTCGTGGCTCCGGCGGGGAAGGAGCGGACGGGGAGGGAAATAAAAGCAAATGACATCAGTGCTGGCACAGGAGCCCACCCCGGCGAGCTATTTCAGGAAGGGCCGGGCCGGCTGCGTGGTTAAACGTTTGCAGATGTTGCTTTGTGCATCTCCTGGGGCTCCTTCCGCCGGCGCTGCCGGGCAGGGACGCTGCCAGCGCCGGGGACACGGTGGCACGGGGATCCCTTCTCCACCCCAGAGGTTAGGGAAGCCCCAGGAGCCCCAGCACAGCCTGGGAGGTGTGTGACACCTGGATGAGGTCCTTGTCCTGGGGTGGGGAAGGTGGTCCCTGTCACCACCCTCCTGCCACCAAGTCCCTCTGCCATGCACCCCGGGGGATGGAGGTGGGAGCTGAGCAGGGGGATGTGGGTGCCCAGCTGGTCACTGGGACATGGTGGCATCTCAAGGTGACTGTCAAGGGCAAGGAAACAGAAACCTGGCAGTTGCCATGGTTACAGCCTAGCATCCACCGGCGCTGGCTCCGAGCACATGTAACGCCCGTGTTTAATCACCGGGGTGGGCTGCGGGAGGAAAGGAAGGGCTGACAGCCCCCAGCTGTCCTGATCGCAGCCCCCTTTGGTCTTGGGGAAACTGAGGTACAGCCCTACCCCCCTGTCCCCACAGCCAGCGCCAGTGGGAACCAGGCACCCCTCTTTTGGGCACTAACCCATCCCTCCTTCCTTCCAGGGCAATTAGGACACCCCGGATTTGCACAGTGAACTCATCCTGGTGGGTTTTTTTGCAAGGCACAATTTGTGGGTGAAGGGATCCAGTCTTGGGGGGGGGCTTTGGTGCACATCACCCCCCCAAACACCGCGGCTGCTGACCCATCTTGTGAGGATGTGAGCCCCTGGCAGGGATCTGGACACAGCTCCTGTTGCCAAGGGCTGGAGCCCGGCTCGGAGCCGGGATGTGATCCCAGGTCTCCATCAGCCTCAGCGATACCCTGAAACCAAAAGAAAAAGCAGCTCGGGGTGGAACGAAGTCAAGTGAAAGACGTGGCAGATGTTTTTCTCCTCTTCCCAGTTTGCCCAACACAGGGCACGATGCTGGCAGGTCCCCGTCCTCGCTGCCACCCGTGTCACCCGGCAGGGTGGGATGACGGGCACGGCGCTGGCAGGTGGCATTTGCCAGCTGCCCCCCGGCTGCTGCGGGGAAATCAGCGTCTCCGCCGCGACAGGCAGGAATAGCCCCTGCTTCAGCCGCCGCCAGATGTTCCTCTGCAGAATAATTTGATGGAAAAACCAGGGAAGGGAGCGCGAGTTTCGCCAGCAACATCTTGCTTCAATAAAAAACCAGGAAATAATGTTAGAGGAAGGAAAGACGTGCCCGAGTTTATCCTCCTCCAGCGCAGAAATAAGCTGTGTTTGGGGAGGGTCCACGAAACCAGGCTGTGCTACTCACCCTAAAAGGATGGCTGGATGAAATCCCATTTCCCAGCTCCACAAGCCCATCCTGGTCCCAAGGACCATCCCACCCCCCCCCAGAACGTGAGGGTGTTTGGGCTGGGGATGCTCTGCAGCCTCCGGCCACGCTGGGCTTTCAGACTGACCCAGGTGACACTGTCCCCGTGGGGACCCAGACCTCTCTGCCTGCCCTGGAGAAGGCAGAAAGCCCTAAAATCAGTCCAAGCTGAGGAGGAGGGGGTCAGCCACGGGGCTTGGCGTTCACGGCCGCCTTCCTGCCTCCGCTCAGCCGCTGCCAGGGACAGGATGGGGAAAGGAGCAATTAATAACACAGGTCACTGGCTCCAGCCAAAGAGCCACGAGTGTGCTCTGCATCTCCATCCCCTGTCACATTTCCATCCCCATCCACATCCACATCCCATCCCCTTCCCTATCCCTATC
>NW_015091046.1:256000-257258 GCF_001431845.1 Calidris pugnax
GAGCCCCCTCTCCCTGCCCGCATGGCCCCCATCACACATCAGACTGGCTTGTGTGGATCTTCTCAAAGAGTGAGATTCAAAGTGAGACACCAGGACCAAGCCAAGAGCATCGGTGCTGCACCATCCCCATCCCCATCCCCATCCCCTTACCCATACTATTCCCATCCCACCCCTATCCCACCCCATCCCAGTCCCCATCCCAATTGATCATCCCCATCCTGGTCCAGGCTTCCTGCCGTGTCACTCCCACCATCGAGCAGTTGCAAACAGGGACCAGGGAGTCGGGCTGGAGCAGGACCAGGACATTGTGGTCCCCAAGGAGAAAAAAAAAAAATCCCCCAGGAGAGGAGGAGAGAAGGAGAAGAAAAGGGAACTAACAGGGAAAAAAAAAAAGTTCAATCAGATTTGCAAAGGGCACAATTTACAAAATCCATCACATATTTTACTAGGCTGGGATTTACGGATTAGCCTGTAATACTTAGGTGGCTTTTTGTAATAAAACCCTGAGCTGCAGCAGCCTTGGGAAAGTGAGAAGGTGGAAGAAGTCTCCTCCACATCCCAAGCTCATTTTCCCAGCATTTCCTTCTTTTTTTTTTCCCTCATTTTCTTTTTTTTTGATCAAGGCAGCCCTGTTAATCAGAGCTTTATCTGCCTACAGAGAAGGACTGAGCTCTTTATTGGATTTTTGTCAAGAATAAACGATTCAGTTTGGGATATTGTGGAAAAGGTTTCCGCAGTATTACACCGGCTCAGAAAGGAAACAGCAGGGATCAATTCCTTCCTTGCAACGCGCTCAACAGGCTGCAGGAAACGCACCCTGCGCCTACGTGGCACTGCCTCAGGAGCCAGGGACAGCGGGCACGGTGTGGGTATGGCGTGGGCATGGCGTGGGCATGGTGTGGGTATGGTGGGTACAGTGCTGATATGGTTCAGGTATGGTGGGTATGGTGTGGGTATGGTGGGTACGGTGTTGATATGGCACAGGTATGGTGGGTATGGGGCTGGTATGATGGGTATGGTGTGGGTATGGTGCTGGTATAGTGCTGGTATGGTGTGGGTATGGCGTGGGCATGGCATGGGTATGGTGGGTACAGTGCCGGTATGGTTCGGGTATGGTGGGGATGGTGTGGGTATGGTGGGTACGGTGTTGATATGGCACAGGTATGGTGGGAATGGTGCTGGTATGGTGGGTATGGTGCAGGTATGGCGTGGGTATGGTGTGGGTATGGCGTGGGCATGGCGTGGGTATGGTGGGTAC
>NW_015091046.1:257354-258933 GCF_001431845.1 Calidris pugnax
TCCACGGCCCCCTTCCTGCCTCCGCTCAGCCGCTGCCAGGGACAGGATGGGGAAAGGAGCAATTAATAACACAGGTCACTGGCTCCAGCCAAAGAGCCACGAGTGTGCTCTGCATCTCCATCCCCTGTCACATTTCCATCCCCATCCACATCCACATCCCATCCCCTTCCCTATCCCTATCTCCATCCCATCTCCATCCCCATCTCCATCCACATTCCCACCCCATCCCCATCTCCATCCCCTTCCCCATCCCATCCCTATCCTATCCCCATTCCCTTCTCCACCCCACACCCTTCCCCATACTATCCCTATCCCATCCCCATCCCATCTCCATCCCCATCCCCATCCCCATCCCATCCCATCTCCATCCCCATCCCCATCCCCATCCCCATCCCATCTCCATCCCCATCCCCATCCCCATCCCCTTACCCATACTATTCCCATCCCACCCCTATCCCACCCCATCCCAGTCCCCATCCCAATTGATCATCCCCATCCTGGTCCAGGCTTCCTGCCGTGTCACTCCCACCATCGAGCAGTTGCAAACAGGGACCAGGGAGTCGGGCTGGAGCAGGACCAGGACATTGTGGTCCCCAAGGAGAAAAAAAAAAAATCCCCCAGGAGAGGAGGAGAGAAGGAGAAGAAAAGGGAACTAACAGGGAAAAAAAAAAAGTTCAATCAGATTTGCAAAGGGCACAATTTACAAAATCCATCACATATTTTACTAGGCTGGGATTTACGGATTAGCCTGTAATACTTAGGTGGCTTTTTGTAATAAAACCCTGAGCTGCAGCAGCCTTGGGAAAGTGAGAAGGTGGAAGAAGTCTCCTCCACATCCCAAGCTCATTTTCCCAGCATTTCCTTCTTTTTTTTTTCCCTCATTTTCTTTTTTTTTGATCAAGGCAGCCCTGTTAATCAGAGCTTTATCTGCCTACAGAGAAGGACTGAGCTCTTTATTGGATTTTTGTCAAGAATAAACGATTCAGTTTGGGATATTGTGGAAAAGGTTTCCGCAGTATTACACCGGCTCAGAAAGGAAACAGCAGGGATCAATTCCTTCCTTGCAACGCGCTCAACAGGCTGCAGGAAACGCACCCTGCGCCTACGTGGCACTGCCTCAGGAGCCAGGGACAGCGGGCACGGTGTGGGTATGGTGGGTATGGTGTGGGTATGGCATGGGCATGGCGTGGGCATGGTGTGGGTATGGTGGGTACAGTGCTGATATGGTTCAGGTATGGTGGGTATGGTGTGGGTATGGTGGGTACGGTGTTGATATGGCACAGGTATGGTGGGTATGGGGCTGGTATGATGGGTATGGTGTGGGTATGGTGCTGGTATAGTGCTGGTATGGTGTGGGTATGGCGTGGGCATGGCATGGGTATGGTGGGTACAGTGCCGGTATGGTTCGGGTATGGTGGGTATGGTGTGGGTATGGTGGGTACGGTGTTGATATGGCACAGGTATGGTGGGAATGGTGCTGGTATGGTGGGTATGGTGCAGGTATGGCGTGGGTATGGTGTGGGTATGGCGTGGGCATGGCGTGGGTATGGGGGGGACGGGGCTGGGATGGTTCAGGTAT
>NW_015091046.1:277861-283825 GCF_001431845.1 Calidris pugnax
GCACTCAGCGCAGCCCCGCGTATTTCAGCTCGGCTCTGCCCCCTCCCCATCCCCATCTCCCATCCCATCTCCATCCCCATCCCCATCCCCATCCCCATCCCATCTCCATCCCCATCCCCATCCCCATCCCCTTACCCATACTATTCCCATCCCACCCCTATCCCACCCCATCCCAGTCCCCATCCCAATTGATCATCCCCATCCTGGTCCAGGCTTCCTGCCGTGTCACTCCCACCATCGAGCAGTTGCAAACAGGGACCAGGGAGTCGGGCTGGAGCAGGACCAGGACATTGTGGTCCCCAAGGAGAAAAAAAAAAAATCCCCCAGGAGAGGAGGAGAGAAGGAGAAGAAAAGGGAACTAACAGGGAAAAAAAAAAAGTTCAATCAGATTTGCAAAGGGCACAATTTACAAAATCCATCACATATTTTACTAGGCTGGGATTTACGGATTAGCCTGTAATACTTAGGTGGCTTTTTGTAATAAAACCCTGAGCTGCAGCAGCCTTGGGAAAGTGAGAAGGTGGAAGAAGTCTCCTCCACATCCCAAGCTCATTTTCCCAGCATTTCCTTCTTTTTTTTTTCCCTCATTTTCTTTTTTTTTGATCAAGGCAGCCCTGTTAATCAGAGCTTTATCTGCCTACAGAGAAGGACTGAGCTCTTTATTGGATTTTTGTCAAGAATAAACGATTCAGTTTGGGATATTGTGGAAAAGGTTTCCGCAGTATTACACCGGCTCAGAAAGGAAACAGCAGGGATCAATTCCTTCCTTGCAACGCGCTCAACAGGCTGCAGGAAACGCACCCTGCGCCTACGTGGCACTGCCTCAGGAGCCAGGGACAGCGGGCACGGTGTGGGTATGGCGTGGGCATGGCGTGGGCATGGTGTGGGTATGGTGGGTACAGTGCTGATATGGTTCAGGTATGGTGGGTATGGTGTGGGTATGGTGGGTACGGTGTTGATATGGCACAGGTATGGTGGGTATGGGGCTGGTATGATGGGTATGGTGTGGGTATGGTGCTGGTATAGTGCTGGTATGGTGTGGGTATGGCGTGGGCATGGCATGGGTATGGTGGGTACAGTGCCGGTATGGTTCGGGTATGGTGGGTATGGTGTGGGTATGGTGGGTCCGGTGTTGATATGGCACGGGTATCGTGCTGGTATGGTGGGTAAGGTGTGGGTATGGTGGGTATGGTGCAGGTATGGCGTGGGTATGGTGTGGGTATGGCGTGGGCATGGCGTGGGTATGGTGGGTACAGTGCTGTGGGTATGGTGGGTACGGTGTTGATATGGCACGGGTATGGTGCTGGTATGGTGGGTAAGGTGTGGGTATGGTGGGTATGGTGCAGGTATGGTGTTGGTATGGTGGGTATGGTGTGGGTATGGTGTGTATGGTGGGTATGGTGCAGATATGGTGCAGGTAGGGAGGGTATGGTGCAGTTAGGGTGGGTAAGGTGTAGGTATGGTGCAGGTAGGGTGAGTATGGTGCAGGCATGGTGCATCTGGCACAGTTAGGGTGGGTATGGCACAGGTATGGTGTGGGTATGGTGCTGGTATGGTGGGTATGGTGCTGGTATGGTGCTGGTATGGTGCTGGTATGAGGCTGGTATAGCAGGCATGGTGCTGGTATGGTGGGTATGGTGCTGGTGTGGTGGGTACGGTGCACCGAGATCAAACCTGAGTGATGAACGGGTAAAACCCACCCAGAGATGCTGAGGAGGACGTCAATGTAGGGTCACCAGCCATGAACGTCCCCGCTGGGGACAGCAGGGACAGGGCAGGGGGAAGGAAAGCGGAGGCGCGTTTCCCTTTCAGGCAGGATTATAAAACCCATCACTAAAGTTCTTCTTAATCGTCTTAGCACAGACCTCATTAGGGAAACGAACTTCAGGGGGCAGGAACTCGCCCCGTCCTTTCTTCCCCGGGGCTCAGCCCAGGGGGGGAGCAGGCTCTGTGCCCCCTCCTCGCCACGATGCCACCGTGATGTCCCCGCCATGGTCTGGCCCCGGTGCCCACCCTCGGCACGGCGACAGGGTGGGTGGGCAGAGCCTTTGAAGAGATGGAGATGAGTGGGTGTGCGATAGCGAGTTATGAAGCCTCCTAATTAAGAAAATCCTTCGGGGAATGAAAAATCCCTGGGCTGTCAGGTCTGTGTGGGAACAGGCCGAGGCAAGGACCTTGGGGATGGGGGTTTCGCTGCCAGTGCCTGGCACTGTCCCTGTCCCCATCCCTGTCCCACCGGTGATGCAGGCAGGGGGTCCACAGCCCCCTCCCTGCCCACAGGAAAGGCAATGCTGCAGGAAGGGGTCCTGGGGACACCCCTGCCCACGGACACCCAGCCATGGGGTGAGGAGGTACCCCATCCATGCCAGGATGCCAGGCCTCAATCCAGGGTGTGGGGGTGCCCCCCTGCCTGCCCCAGAGAGCTTGGTGAGTTATTGCTGCAGGAAAAGAAACTGCTAATAAATCCCTAGGCAGAAGCCAGGAAGGTTAAAACTCCATCTATAAAGGGAGATAATGATTTATCAAGTGGCATCCAACTCCTCTTCCCCGCTGCGGGGCTCTTGGGCTGCCTGGGGAGGGAGATCCAGGGCTGGTGCCCACCTGGGCCAGAGCTCACCAGGGCATGGGGCTGGGGGCTCACCCCTGGCTGATGGTCCTGTGGGATGGAGGGGAGGGAAGGTCCTGTACAGCAGCCACCCTCCCATCCCATCCCATCCCATCCCATCCCATCCCATCCCATCCCATCCCATCCCATCTCCATCCCCATCCCATCCTATCTCCATCCTCATCCCATCTCCATCCCCATCCCCATCCCATCTCCATCCCCATCCCATCTCCATCCCCATCCTCATCCCACCCTTATCCCCACCCCATCCCACCCTCATCCACATCCCCATCCCATCCTGTGCCGTCCCATCTCTGTCCCATCCCCATCCCCTTCCCCACCCCATCCCATCCCACCCCATCCCATTCTGTGTCTCCCAGGGATGGAGAGGCACCTTGAGCAGCTCTGGGTGTCAGATGGGACCTGCAGCACCCTGGGATGGGGTCACCATGTCCGATGCTGCCCTGCCAGCACCTTCACCCACCCCGCTGTCCCAGCATCTCCTCTGGCCGTGCCACAGCTGGCAGCAGGTCTCACACCGACACACGGCACCTCGGAAGGAGAAAACTGAGGGGAAACGGGAGGCAACGAGAGGAGCAGGAGAGCCCATAAGTCACCACTGCCCCGAGATGTTCATAAATAATGTACACGGCACGGGGCTGGGGAGCTTCTTACCCAGTTAATTAACATGTACGGTGAGCGCACGCACGCTCGACACGACGGCAGGCCCCCCCCCCTCGCTCCCAGTAAAAATACTTCTCGCAGGACTGACACATTTATTATTTCTCCCATAATTACCTTATTGTGAGCGTTTGTTAGGAAGCACCCTGGGAACGCCGGCCCCATGCAGGGCTCCCAGGCGGGAGCCGGCTTTGAAACGCTGGCGGAGAGTTTTTTCGCTCTGGAAAGTGGGTCAGGATCAGACCCGAGGCCTCCACGCTGAGATGCCATCCGTGGCACGGTGCTGGGCTCCGCTCGAGCCGGCACAATGTCTCCTGGGAAGAGCAGCAAGGATGGGCACACTTGCCAGGATGAGCAGGGATGGGGGTGGGATGGGGATGGAATGGGGATGGGGATGGGATGAGATGGGATGGGGATGGGAGAGGATGGGGATGCAGATGTGGATGCAGATAAGGATGGGGATCGGGATGAGATGGGATGGGATATGATGGGGATGGGATGGGGATGGAATGAGGATGGGGATGGGATGAGATGGGATGGGGATGGGAGAGGATGGGGATGCAGATGGGGATGCAGATAAGGATGGGGATCGGGATGAGATGGGATGGGATATAATAGGGATGGGATGGGGATGGAATAGGGATGGGACAGGATGGGGATGGGGATATGATGGAATGGAGATAAAATGGGGATAAGGATGAGATCGGATGGGGATGGAGATGGGGATAAGATGGGATGGGATGGGGATAGGATCAGATGGGGATGGGGATAAGATGGGATGGGATGGGGATGGGATCAGATGGGGATGGGGATAAGATGGGATGGGGATGGGATCAGATGGGGATGGGGATGGGATGGGATGGGATGGATGGGATGGGATGGAAGGGGATGGGGATAGAGATAAGATGGGATGGGATGGGGATGGGATGGGATGGGGATGGGATGGGATGGGGATGGGGATGGGAATGGGACGGGGATGGGGGATGAGATGGGGATGGGAACTGGAACAGGGCTGAGTGACTGCAGCGTGAGCCATGAAAGTGGATATTAAAGGCTTTATTACAGGGTGACGCTTGCTAATTGCAGAGCTCCTTTCAGGGAGCCGGCAGCGGATGAGCTCGGGCGACAGCACCCAATTATTGCAGCTCAGCAGGGGGAAAAAGGAAAGAAAGGAAGAAAAGAAAGCGCAATTATCGGGACCTCGTCTGTGGCACGGCACAGGGCTGCAATTTCCAAGCAGACTCGCTTTGCCCGGCCCCACTCTCCTCGCAACACTGAGTGTGTGACAGCTTGCATTTATTTTTAAATGGGCAGTTGTCCATCTCTGCCTCCCATCCGTCATCCCTGCCCCACTGGGACTGGCTCCTGCATCCCACTGATGCTGGTACAGGCTCCTGCATCCCACCGATGCTCCCCCAAACATCCCTGCCATCAGCTCAGCCCTGTCCCTCGGTGGGTACCAAAATGCTGCCTGGCTGACCCTGCTGGGGGCTGCGAGGCTTTTTCTCCCCCCTCCATCTCACTCACTCCCACCTTTTCCTCCCAGAGCTGCTCCCGGCTCCGAAATCGCAGCCTTGTATATTAAAAAAGGTCAGATTTCAGCTCTTGTGAAGTAGCAAGGGATGAGATGGGATGGGGATGGGAGAGGATGGGGATGCAGATGTGGATGCAGATAAGGATGGGGATCGGGATGAGATGGGATGGGATATGATGGGGATGGGATGGGGATGGAATGAGGATGGGGATGGGATGAGATGGGATGGGGATGGGAGAGGATGGGGATGCAGATGGGGATGCAGATAAGGATGGGGATCGGGATGAGATGGGATGGGATATAATAGGGATGGGATGGGGATGGAATAGGGATGGGACAGGATGGGGATGGGGATATGATGGAATGGAGATAAAATGGGGATAAGGATGAGATCGGATGGGGATGGAGATGGGGATAAGATGGGATGGGATGGGGATGGGATGGGGGTGGAATGGGGATGGGACAGGATAAGGATGCGGATGGGGATAAGATGGAATGGAGATAAAATGGGGATAGGGACGAGATCGGATGGGGATGGGGATAAGATGGGATGGAATGGGATGGGATGGGATGGGATGGCTCCTGCATCCCACTGATGCTGGTACAGGCTCCTGCATCCCACCGATGCTCCCCCAAACATCCCTGCCATCAGCTCAGCCCTGTCCCTCGGTGGGTACCAAAATGCTGCCTGGCTGACCCTGCTGGGGGCTGCGAGGCTTTTTCTCCCCCCTCCATCTCACTCACTCCCACCTTTTCCTCCCAGAGCTGCTCCCGGCTCCGAAATCGCAGCCTTGTATATTAAAAAAGGTCAGATTTCAGCTCTTGTGAAGTAGCAAAAACCAGAGCAGCTCCCACCGATGCTCCCCCAAACATCCCTGCCATCAGCTCAGCCCTGTCCCTCGGTGGGTACCAAAATGCTGCCTGGCTGACCCTGCTGGGGGCTGCGAGGCTTTTTCTCCCCCCTCCATCTCACTCACTCCCACCTTTTCCTCCCAGAGCTGCTCCCGGCTCCGAAATCGCAGCCTTGTATATTAAAAAAGGTCAGATTTCAGCTCTTGTGAAGTAGCAAAAACCAGAGCAGCGTGAACAGACGCAGCCGCCTGTTTCTTGGGGGATCAGGAAGCTGGGACACGGGGGGGGGGGG
>NW_015091046.1:283835-307066 GCF_001431845.1 Calidris pugnax
GCGGGGGGTGGGGGGGGGGGGTCCCGGTGCTGGGACCCGCTCACCTCCATCGCAGGGGGTGGGGGCAGATGCTGCCATTTGTGCCTATTCCACATCCCCACTTAGTAATTGACAATTAAATTTAATTACACCTTTGAGAAATAATAGTGTAGGTTGGTTTAATGGGCCTGTCTGGAGCGGGGCGGGTTTTCTCCTTCGCCTTCCGCTCAATGAGGTGGGTGATGGGGTGAGGTTCATGGTGTGGTGGCACCGTTTGCTGGGCTGGGGTGCCAGGTGCTGGGGCTGAGCAGCAGCTCCGGGCACCCCATCGTCACCGCTTTGCCCTGGGGGATCCAGCAGCATCCACAGGGAAAATGCCATCGGCTTCACTCCGGCCCTGTGCTGGGGGATGCTTTCAGAAAGCTGAAGTTCCCCCAGAATGGCTTAATTATTTATCTCCGTAGAAAAGGCTGCACTGGCTTCAGCTGTTTCC
The DNA here is from genome assembly GCF_001431845.1 of Calidris pugnax. Taxonomy (NCBI): domain Eukaryota; kingdom Metazoa; phylum Chordata; class Aves; order Charadriiformes; family Scolopacidae; genus Calidris; species Calidris pugnax. The sequence goes on from NW_015091046.1 coordinate 284,308, forward strand.
AGCTCTGCTCTTTTTGCCTTTTTCTTTTTTATTATAAATTTTCTTTGAAACAATATCTCAGAGATCTCCCATTATTTGCTGCCTGATTCATGAATCCTTCAGACGCAATCACCGGTGGCTCTCAAGGTTTCTGCTGCAATTAGGGAGGTTTTCAAGACAGAGAGAGCACAGGCAGGTGTTTGGCAGGAGCCGAGGGGGACGGGGGGCTCGGCGACTAGAAAAGGCAGGGTATGAAACTGCTGCACTGGCTTCAGCTGTTTCCAGCTCTGCTCTTTTTGCCTTTTTCTTTTTTATTATAAATTTTCTTTGAAACAATATCTCAGAGATCTCCCATTATTTGCTGCCTGATTCATGAATCCTTCAGACGCAATCACCGGTGGCTCTCAAGGTTTCTGCTGCAATTAGGGAGGTTTTCAAGACAGAGAGAGCACAGGCAGGTGTTTGGCAGGAGCCGAGGGGGACGGGGGGCTCGGCGACCCCGGGGCTCCACAGCTGGGGGGAACCTGGAGCTCAACACCTCCCTCAGCCCGGCAGCCTCCACCTTCCCCATCCCCTTGATTCACAACCCTCTCTTTCTCTAATTAAAGATAATCACCTGCAATTACCTAATTAGTTATCTGATTTCTGCCCTCTGATCCCCTCCACGTCGCGTTCCCTCGGGGACGCTGCTCGGTGCCATCAGCACCCATGGGCACCCGCACCCACCCCGGTGACGAGCTCTGGGTGACCCAGCACCCAGGTGTCCCCAGGAGGGGACAGGATCGGTGGCCAACCCCCCAAACACCCCCCTTGCCCCCAGATGCTTGGAGACATCACCCTAGTGTGGCCCCAGCCACCCCCATGTCACCCCCAATGGGGCATGGGGACATGTGCTGGGGCCACACCAGCATGGGTGATGGGGCTGTGGGTGCTCTGGGGACCAGGGGCAAGGACACCCCGCCGGGGAGGGGAGTGATGCTCGAGGGATGTGGGGAGAATTTGGCCAGAAGTGGGTGGGAAGACCATTTCCAGGAGCCTGGGGAGGCAGTGGGGACACACGGACACCCCAGAATGCAAATAGTCCTTGGGGTCCCCAGAGCCACCGAGTGATGCAAAGATGCCAGCAAGAGGTGACCGGGTGTCAGAGATGTCCTCGGCATCCAAATATTCCCCCTGGAGAAAGCCAGGACATGGGCAGTGACGGTGGCACTTGGCATTGGCACCGTGGCCCTGCTCCAAGGGACGGGCACGGAGCCGGCAGAGCCACTGCCACCGGCTGGGGACGGGGACAATCCAGGCTGTTGGATGCACCGCGCAACCACGGAAGAAAAATTAGGCCAAAGCAGGGCCCGGCTCTCTCCCTCCCTCCGAGTGATCATCGCCCTCATTAAAAAACAACTAATTATTATTCTGGCTCATTAGCAATTATAAATCTCCAGCTCCGGTACTTCATTAAAAAAAATGACAAGTTAGCACTTAATTATGTTCCCCAGCAGCCCGAAGGGTGGAGGTGTTAACCCTCCCCACCCTGCTGCCCGCCAGCACCCACACCAGTGCCCACACCAGTGAAAGAACCCGCACCAGTGCCACCACCAGCACCCACACCAGTTCCAGTACCTACACTAGCACCCACATCAGTGCCAGCATCACCACCGGTGCCACCACCAGCACCCATACCAGTGCCAGTGGTGCCACCACCAGCACCCACACCAGTTCCAGTACCTACACTAGCACCCACATCAGTGCCAGCATCACCACCGGTGCCACCACCAGCACCCATACCAGTGCCAGAACCCACACCAACATCCACATCAGAGTCAGTACCTGCACCAGTGCCAGCACCCACACCAGAGGAAGCACCCACGCCAATGCCAGCATCAGCACCTGCACCAGTGATGGCACCCACAGTAGTACTAGCACCCACACCAGTGCCTGTACCCATACCAGCAGCCACACCAGTACCCACACCAGTGCCCACACTCCCACCAACCAGCTCCCAGGGTGAGAAGGCACTTCAGACTCCTCACCCCATCCTCTGCAGAGGGACACCGAGCCCTGGCATCTCCCTGGACACTGGTCCTGCAGCCACTGGGCTGGCTGAGCCTCCTCCTGGGGAGAGGGGAACTGGGAGGAGGCAAGAAACCAGCCCATACACCCAGCATCCATGTGGAATTTACAGGAGGCAGCAAAACCACCCCTTCCCAGAGGGCAAAGCTGGCCCATGGGCACGTGTCCCTGAGGAATGCCAGCTCCATGTCACCGCCACCACAGCCGGTGATGCTGCAGGTGATGCTGCAGGTCGCAGGGCAGAGGTTGCAAAGCAGCAGCCGGCAGCAAAGGTGAAGTTTGGTGCCAAAGCCACCCCTGGGGGTTGGACGAGGTGGCCTTTAAAGGTCCCTTCCAACCCAAACTCAAAGCAGAGCTGCTTTTAGGCAGGGCAGGCAGCTGCCTGCATCCCCAGCACCCAGCTGTCTCCCTGGCACAACACACAGCACCCGGAGCCTTCACCTTCCCGCTACCCGACCGATAATTGGCCACTAAATCCCTCCAGGGGAGAAATGGTGGGGGGAAAAAAAATTACAGCTGCGGAACTAGCTCTCCAAAATTATATCACCTTCTCTGACAGGATAATTGCTCCTTTTCCCCAAGATTTAGTACGGATCTCACATCCTTAAACAGTTGTGTGTTATTTTAAGGGCTCCCAGTGTTTTTCCCTCCTCTCGCAGGTAGCGCAGGATCCGGCGGCAGAGGTGGTGCCCCCCCACCGGCACAGCGAGCTATTTTGGGGTGGAAAATGGTGACAGTGGCACCGTGCATGGGGCCTGGGGAGGTGGCGGGGGGGTGATGCAGGGAAGTACATCCCTGTGGTACCCAGAGGAGATGCTGGGGGGGGTGATCCTGGTCCGGGTGTCACCAACGTCTGTCGTTGCACCGGCAAGGCCCCCGGCGCTGCGGCACCGGCGGCGTCCCTTGTTCTCCCTGCGCTCTAATGGCTACATCAATATTATCTCGCCTGCAACGTGCCCTCTGACAGATAAATTAATGACACGATGCAGAGCCCATGCGGCGCCAGGGAAGGACACGCACAGAGTATGGGGGGCAGACCCTGAGGACAGGGACAGTTTTCAGCCCTGGCACTCCAAGGAGGCAGGAATCCCTTTCCCTGAAACAGACCCCAGTTTTTGGGGTGCCTGGTGTGGAGAGTGTTGGGTCTGTGCCAAATCCGTGTGCTCCTTCCCAAACACTTGCCCCCCCAGGGAAAACCCTCCCCCTGGATTTCCTCCAGACTTTGATCCCACAGATCCATTGCAGCGAGCGATAAATCAGCCCGAGGATGCAGGAGCCTGATGGAGATGCCACCAACCAAGCCCCATCCATCACCGCCCCGGGTCTGACCCTGCTGTCCCCACCGCCGCCTGCCACCTGCCTCCCCTGCTTTGGGACCGTGGCCCTTGCACCCCCCCAGCCCCCCAGGGATGCTCTTCCATGGAGGGGACCCCCAGAAACGCCAGCCCCCCTCAGCACAGCCCAGGGCATTCATTAGTTTTCTGCCACCCCACACTGCCACCAGCCCTCTGCCAGCCATGGGAGGGGTGAGGGGACCCCCACGTCACCCCACTGTCCTCCTCACATCCTTGTTCCCTCCCACCCTGAACCATCCAGGGAGAGGAAAAGCAGTCCTTTCTATTGCATGTTTTGCTTTGAAAATAACCCCCCATTAAAGCGGTTTGGGATTACAGCCATTCAGGAGCCCAGGAGCATGAAAAGAAAAAGCATCTCCCTTACGAGGAAAGGCTGAGGGACTTGGGTCTTTTTTGTCTGGAGAAGAGAAGGCTGAGGGGGGATCTGATCAACACCTCTAAATACTTCAAGGGTGGGTGTCAGGAGGATGGGGCTGGTCTTTTCTCAGTGGTGCCCAGGGACAGGACAAGAGGAAATGGGCACAAACTTGACCATAAGATGTTCCACCTTAACGTGATGAGGAACGTCTTTTCTGTGAGGGTGGCAGAGCCCTGGCAGAGGCTGCCCAGAGAGGTGGTGGAGTCTCCTTCTCTGGAGACATTCAAACCCCACCTGGACACGTTCCTGTGGGACCTGCTCTGGGTGGCCCTGCTTTGGCAGGGGGTTGGAGGAGATGATCTCCAGAGGTCCCTTCCAACCCCTTGCGATTCTGTGAAAAGATGGCTCAGCAGGAGGCTCTCTGTCCTGCAAGCCCCATTCAGGAGCATCAATTGGCAACGCTGGGGAGCTGCTGCCCGATTACACCCCCGTGCCATTCACCAGTGCCCCCCAGCCGTGGGGCTGGCGTGGGGCTTGGCATCCTCCAGCAAAGGTTGGCATTGCCAACCTGCACCGAGCCACAGCGTGTCACCAGCCGTGCCCACCGCCACAGGGACCTGCCATCCCCATCCTTGGGAGCTGGCTGGGGCAGGACTGCAAGTCAGTAAATATATTATTTATTATTTCTATTACCCTTCTCCATTATTCATTGTTTAATTCGCTGCTATTCTATTATTAACTCTCCCAAGCGCTTTGGTGATGCTCTGACATGAAAGAGGCACCGCGAAATTTCTCTTCCCTGCCCTGGTCCTCGTGCCAGGACGGAGGTGGGATCAGTGGCCCCTGGCACGGCCATGCCCCCTCAGTGGCCATGGGGCTAGCTGGGGGGTGGCCACTGAGCCCAGAGCCGGGTCCCTCTCCCCATGTGCCACAGAGAAAACTGGAGCAAACTGTTTCCTAAAGCCCTTGGGGGCAGGATTTGGCAGCTCAGGAGTATTTTAACCGACTGAAAGCCCAGCTCTGGGTGTAACGCTGCCACCTTTGCTCCTGGGGGACTGGCACCCAGCCGCCTCCCTTGGGAATTTAGGTGGGTTTTACCCCCATGGGGGTCAGTGGGGCCGGTCACAGCCAAGCCCCTTCCCCTCCTCTCCCCCCCAGAGCTCAAAAAACTAAGGCACGGCTGCAAGTCCAGCCAGGGGGAAATTTGTGAAAAGAACCAAGAACCTTATTTTCCTTAAAAGTCAGGATTTGTGAGAAAAATGGCCTGAGCTCAGCTGCATGGGCTCCTGCTGTCCTGGGGCAGCACCGTGGGGCACGGGTGGCTGTCCCCAGCGGTCCCCCCACCGTCCCAGCATGGTGCTGGCATTAATCTTCAGGGGGGGGGTGAAGGAAGGAGCTGGGGGTTGCACATCCCTGGTCCCTCCAACTCCCGCTCTGCAGGGACCTCCCCAAAGGCTCTGAGCCACCATGAGCACCCCAAAATACAACAGCCCCTCTTATTCTTTGTCACTGGGTGGGGAGGGGACACTTTTGCTGGTGATTTCTTGCACAGCCAGACCCTGCCTGGTGTTCTCTGCCGCTGCCGAGGAGCTTCTCCGGGAGCCCAGGGAGCATCAGGCTGTTCAGCAAAGAGCTCTGGGTGTAATGGATGGGACACCCACGGAAACAAACACTTACAAATGACTCTAGCATTTACCTAAATGTCACGCCGCCTGCTCAGGTCCCCGGCTCCGCCGAGTTGGCAGAGGAGCTGCGCAGCGTTTCGGGGTGCCACCCGAACCCCAGGAGCTGCAGGGAGCCCTGTCCCACCCCGGCAGCCCCGGTCCCGGTGGATCCTTCCCATCTGGTGGGTGCCCACGGTGGCACAACCCCCCCAGCACCGTGTGTGGCCTTTTGGCAGAGCACCGTGAGAGAGCTGGGGAAGGCAAACCTCCCGGCTCCATCCCCAAATCTCCTCATCCATCATTTTTATTCCTCTTCCCTGTTCCCCTGGGTGAGGGGGAGCCAACTGGCTGGGCTGGGCTGAGCCCTCATTTATTCCAATTTATGAAAATGCATTCCTTCTCCACGTTCCTTCGTTTAGCCGGGCAGGCGGTGGTTACGGGTCGCCGTGGGGTGCCCAGGTCACACCCCAAGCACCAGCCTCCCCCCTCCTGTTGCTTTTCTGCTGAGATGGGCACATTTTTAGGTGGGGCAAAATCTGTTCCATCTCCCAGCACTCATCCAGGGCTGGGCATGATGGGTTCCATGGAGGAGATGGGTGATAACAAGGGATGCTCAGTTGGGGGATGCAGACACTGCTTCTCCCAAACCATCTCCATCTCCTGCATCACCCCGGTGGGATGCAGACACTGCTTCTCCCAAACCATCTCCATCTCCTGCATCACCCCGGTGGGATGCAGACACTGCTTCTCCCAAACCATCTCCATCTCCTGCATCACCCCGGTGGGATGCAGACACTGCTTCTCCCAAACCATCTCCATCTCCTGCATCACCCCGGTGGGATGCAGACACTGCTTCTCCCAAACCATCTCCATCTCCTGCATCACCCCGGTGGGATGCAGGGGGTGAGCTCCCTGGGGAGGGGCAGGGGACCACACCAGCTGCAGCCTCACAGCCCAGGGCAGCCCATCCTCCTCCTCAGATGCTCCCAGGAGATCCCACGGATGGGATGCCTTCCCTCCCAGCTGGCCAGAGACCTCTGTAAAGCATTAATGCCCGACACTGTTGGTACCGCAGGCTCCTGACAGCCCGTCACGGATTAATACCTGGGGTGGCTGCTTGTGGCAGCTCCAGCAGCTGCAGCAGGTCCCATATCACCACCGACAGCCGCAGTCAATCTCCTGCTGCTGCAGCTTGACGTTGGTTTTACCCGGGGTGAGGAGCGTGGCCCTGCCAATAAACCTCACCTCCCACCACCAATATGAGGGTGCAGCAACAACGGGCAGGTCCCTGCTCCGGGCTGGGCTGTGAGGAAGGAGATTTGGGATGCTGGGGGGGCATGGGGGGCAGCGAGCATCCCCCCCGCAGCCATGGGGATGTTTCCCACAGCCACCCGTGAGCCCCCGGGCCCCTCCGCGCCCGCCCGACATCCCCGGGAGAACGGCTGCTTTAAATTGCTCTGGTTAAATTATGCATTAGATTTTTAAAGAGCCGTTTAAGCTCGGAGCAAGATGTGGGGTTGGTTTTTGTTTTTTTTTTTTCTTTTAACAGCGCCTGATGCCCACCTCGGGCTGTTAAATTTAATCTGGGGCCCATCAGGTGGGTCATAATTTCTCCCGTTACTGAGACGTGGGAAGCGGCTCCAGCTCTGGCACGTGGGCACCACGGTGCCCGTTGGCACAGGCTCTCCCATGCCGGTGCCTCGCTCCAGGATTAGCTTTTTGGGGTGATTTTCAATGAGGTTCCATGGAGATGGTGAGATCCTGAGCCCTGCTGGCCCCTGCCTGCCATGATACATTTATAATGATGGCCAGGGAAAGAGATGCTCGTTAATTTGCTGGTGGTTGCAGCGAGGGCTGGGCTCTGCAGCTGGTGCAGAGGCAGGACCTGGCACCAGGAACCTCTCCAGATCTTGGTGGAGGTGATGGGGAAGAGGAAAAAGCATCCCCCAACCTTCCCTGGGGACCTGAGGGACCACAGCTGGGGCTCTGCTCCTCCATCACACCTCCCGGTGTCACCAAACCTGCCCCCAGCCCCGTGCCCTCCTCCAGCATTGGGGAACCGGGATGGTGAGGAGACACTTTAATCTCAATCAATTAGAAATAAGACAGTTCTAACAGCAGGGCAATAAAAGAACGCTTTAATTTTAGAGCTAATTAAATATCAACAATTGGAATGCAGCAACAGACAGTTAACCTGGAGTAACCCATTATTTATAAGGAATATAATGCATTGACTGGGGGGATGAAGTGAGTTGTAGTCATTTTAATATCAGCTGTCACAGTCTAACTGTTCTCTTTTGTCTCACTCCAGCACAATCATCTCGCTGGCTTCCTCCGGGACCATTACCACTTCCCTGCTCGACAGAAGATTAATTAAGCCCGGGTCCCAGCAGAGGACGGGCACGCGTGCTCCTGTCCCTGCTCGGTGAAGCGGGGTGACACCAGGGCGCAGCCTGGGCCCGGGGGCTCCACCAGCCCAGCCGAGCGAGGCGATGCCTCCTGCCCGAGGGTTCGGTTATAATTGCAACCCACCGACCGCCTGACAACTCATTAGAAGCTGTAAATTATTAATGGGGAGCGCTCGCAGCTCTGCCGGGTACCCCATCAACTGCAGTGACTCCAGGGATGGACAGAACCACAGTCCCAATGGGGACCAGGTGGGAACAGATTCCTTTTTTGGGGGGGAGGACACCCTGGCACCCCAAAACCTGCAGCAAAGCCCTCTGCTCCCCATGGTACCACAATTCCCTGGCCCCCTGTGCTGGGGAGCAGAGGAATGTGAGGGAAATCCTGAGCCCACCAGCCCTAGCGCAGCCCCCGGGATGTCCATGGGTGATGTCCATGGGTGGGCTCTCCACAGATGATGCCCATGGGTGGGCTCTTCACAGATGATGCCCATGAGTGATGTCCGTCAGTGATGATGTCCATGGGTGGCTCTCCATGGGTGATGTCCATGGGTGGCTCTCCATGGATGATGATGTCCATGGGTGATGATGTCCATGGGTGGCTCTCCATGGGTGAGATGTCCATGGGTGATGTCCATGGGTGATGGGAGCTGGGCAGGAGGAGATGCTCACCCCCAAAACAGCTGCTCAGCCAGGACACACATCCTCCCCGCAGCCCCCGAAGCCTCCGCTGCTGCAGCCCAGGCACATTCATCAGAGGTCTCTGGCAACTTCCCGGCCTGCTGCAGGGAAGTTCATTTAGTATGTGCAAAAGCACTATTTAATTTAGCACATTTGTTAGATTTTTTAATAGCTTCAGGGGCAGGGAGGAGCAGCAGGGACCCGAGAGCGAGTCCAGCCATCACAGGCAGGAGCTGCTGGTGCCTGGGCTCTGGAGGTCCCCGGCCAGACCAAAAGGGACACAGGGACAATGTGACACCATGAACCCCATGCAATTTCAGCCCCTGGGGATCTTCTGGCAGCCAAATAATTTGAGGTGGAATGAAAACCCCTGGCACGGGCTATGTCTCCACCAGCTTCACTCCCACTGCAGCATCGGTTGGGCAAAAGCAAAACTCCTACCTTCCCAAAATTGGAATTTTCCTCTGAAAAAGTTCCTCAAAACTCATTTTGGTCTCTGCAGGGTGCGTTCCTGCAGCTCACACTCAGCCACTGCACTGCCACCATCCCACCCCCATGCCACCACCATGCCATTTGTCCTCCCATCCCCATCCCAGCCCCTCTGAGGTGTCCCCCACACCTGGCCGGGGTCCGGAGCAGCTCGGTGGTGCCACGCTGGCTCATGCCCTCACCCTTCCATCCTCTCACCCTGCATGGCACTGCCACATTCCATGGGGGATGAGCCACCCCTGGCACATCAGGGATGCCCCATGCCACTAGCAGCCGCCGCTCCTGCATTTAGTAAGAGCTGCTGACAGTCAGATTCCCGCTAACAGAATTATTCCCATTATTCCCGTATTAAAGCCATAAATTGACTTTCCCTCTCAGTTATTGGCGCTGCCGCCGGCCTCGCCGCGTCCCGGCTGCCAGCGACGGGGCTGCCCATGGGATCTGAGAATATCTCACTTGGAAGGGACCCAGAAATATCATCAGGTCCAAGTCCAAGTGTCGGGGAGCTGCCCCCCGGGAGCGGGAGAGGGGAGGGAAGGGGGGATTTGGGGCCCCAGGAGAGGAGCGAGGAGCCTCTTGGGGTGAACCCAGGGCGCTTCACTCCGCCCGGAGAAAATGTTTTGACTCCATCACTGAGTTTTTGTTACAGGTCTGAAATACCGGCTTTAAAAAAGAAAAATGCCATCGTGTGACATCAAAAAAAAAAAAAAAAAAAAAAAAGAAAGAAAGTCAAGGAATTTACTTTGGGAAATGTCAAAATTAAACACTTCCCCAGCGAAATGTCTCACCAGCGAAAGGCTGGCAGCAATTCCCTCCCCCCAACCCCGCCAAGGCTGGCACTGTCACCCAGCCTCAAGCACCATCACTGGTGGCAGTGATTTGTCACCGAGCTGCCCCAACAGGAGCAGCCACGGGGGGTCAGGGAGGGCAGGGAGAGGGCAAACCCCCCCCCGGGCCACCCCTTCATTCACAACGTTTCCATGGGAGCTCATCGCGGCCCTAATTACTGGGAAAAATCACAGCCCTTTTCCACCTGCCAAAGCGAGAGAGGGGCTGCTCTGTGTGGGAAGTTACGTGGGATTTCATTAGTATTATTATTGTTATTATTTAATTCTGAAGGTTGTAGGATTTACAGCCCGAGCTTACTTATTATCAGACCCAGCCAAATAAAAATGATAGATTCCCGTGCCCGCTTTACAGCAGCTCTTGGTGGCTATTACGGTTGCTAAAAACGTTTTCTATTCACAAAAAAAAAAAAAAAAAAAAAAAAAAGAAGAAGAGGAAAGAAAGAAAAAAGGGAGAAGAAAAAGACCAAAAGGAAAAAATGCAATAGGAGCCAGGGAAATGATGGATTGCAGGAGATAATCCATCTTGTCAGCCTAGGACTACATAACCTTGATGTCAGCGGGTATTTTTCTCTGCCTGAGCTCTCCCGCTCGCCAGCACCGGGTCGGAGCCACAGCACAGGGATGGCTCCCACCACCCCTCTGGAAAACAGCCAGGATTTGGGGGTTCCCCTCATTCCCCTGTCCTGCGTGAGGAGGGGGATGCGAATCCTCCTCCCAGGGGGATGTGGGGGAGGACGGAGGATGTGGCAGGGTGGCCAGGGACAGCAGGGGACAGTCCTCAGGCACGTCCCGGTGGCAGCGCAGCCTCTGCTCCTTCCTCCCCTCAATCTTCTTTTTGTCATCTGCCAGTGTGTCCGTCCATCCCCCCTCCAGCTTCCCCGGCTCCCACCCCCCGCCGCCGCCGCGCTCTCCTCCCCGCGTCTCTGCCATTTTTATCTAACGCTGGCCGTGAAAATTGGTGTGAAATAAAAAAAGGCATCTCTGCCCACAGATGAAATCAATTGATTTGGCAGGTCGCCCGTGGACACCTCCGAGCAGCACTTCCAATTTGCAGGATGGACGCCGGCTCGGTGCAGTTTCTTCCCTTTCTTCTCGCTCAGGGACGTGCTTGGTCCCGGCGTGATGGGGGACAGGGATGATTTTGGGGACCCCACGGGGCTGGGCAGGAGCTGGAGCATCCCCGTGCTGTGGCTCTTCAGTCTCTCACCTCCCACCCTGCCTCTGTCTGGTCTGGCTCCATAGGTGGTCTCAGGGCTGGGGACAGTTCCCCAGGCGTGGGGCAGCCCCACATGTGGCAGGACACAGAGAGGACCAGGAGAAGCTGCACGTGGTGCTGGCACTACCCTGGACTCTGCTCCTTCCCTCCTCCATTCCCATCTTCCTCTGATCTCCATCTCTCCTCCATCCCCATCCCTTCTCCATCTCCATCCCCCTCCATCTTTGTCCTCTTGCTATCTCCATCCACCCTCCTTCTGTCTCCATCCCTCCATGTCAATCCTTCATCTCCATCCTTCCTCCATCTCCATCCCTCTTCCATCTCCATCCTTCTTCCATCTCCATCCTTCCTCCATCTCCATCCTTCCTCCATATCCATCCTGCTCCCCCCACTGGAGAACAGCAAAAATAGAGTCAAAAGGGTGCAAAACCAGTTCTCCCAAGACTTTGAGCAGCCGGATGGTTTTCCAGCCCCAGACTGGCTGTGTCCATCCCAAAAAACCCAGCAGCACACAGCAGGGGCAGCAGCCTGGGCTGCCAGCTGGGATGTGGCCACCCTTCCCTCCAACCACGGGAAACCATGGAGAAAACCCTGCAGAAGGATGGGGAGAGCTGGGAACGCAGCAACTCCTGACCCACACCGGTGGGGACCCATCTGCCCGGCCCCACCACCTCCTTCACATGCTGCCTCCATCCTGGCCAACACCAGCCCAGTTGCTGCCCAGAAGTTCAATGTTTCACAACTCACTTCATTGGGGCTTCAAGGCAAATGTGACGTTAATCATGAAAACCTTGATATTCTGCAGGAGACTTAAGCCCTGGAAGGGAAGGGGAAAAAAAAAAAAAAAACCAAAAAAAAAAAACCCCAACTGCTTTCTTAGCATCGCTTTCATTTTACTTTGAGGTTAATAGAAGGCTAATTTGAAAGCACTCAGTTAATGAGAAAGCTAAAAATACTCCTCCCATGCAGACCCTTCCTCCGTAGCGCCCGTCTCGGTGGCATCGGCTGCAGATGATGCTCCTCACAGCTTGGGGACACGGTGTCCCTCACCTGCCCCCTGTCCCCTACCCATGGGTCCCTCCTGATGGAGGAACATGGTGGCTTGGTGGCCTCCCCCGCAGGGACATGTCCCAGCCACAGCTGGGGTCACCCCATGGCCCCTGGGCAGGGCTGGGGCATGAGGGGGGGACATGTACAAGGGTCTGTGGGGCTCCGAGGACCTTGTGTTGGCCACATGTGGGGCAGGGGACAGGGATGGGGACAGCTGAGGCTTGCAGCCACACCATCATCTGCCAAAAATGAGCAGGGCTGTGGGGACCAGCACACCCATGAATTGTCACCCTGCATCCCCCCCGTCCCCGCTGCCTCCCCATCCCCAGGAACACGCCGCTGCCTGGGGAACCCCTTGTTTTCTGGTCCATCGCTCTGTGATGGGAAACTAATGTTGTGTGGCCGGTTACAGCCCAGCCCTGGGGACTTCAGGGGGGGACAATTCATGATCTGCCTTGAAAACGCCCCAGGGAGCCCTGAGCCAATGTGGGGGGCTCCCCCTTCACACCCCCTCACCCCACTGACACCCCCAGACTTCACGAGCCGCCTGCTCCCCTTTGGACCCTCTGCAGCTCCCAAGGGATGGGGGCACAGGGACAGGTGCCCACCACGCCATGGGGACGAGGGACAGAACTCAGCCACCCCAAGCACGAAACAGGGTTAATTAAGCTCCTCTGCCCCCCCCCGGGTGCGTGGACGGGCTCATCCATCTTTCTGCTCATCCTAGTTTAATTTCCACAGCAGTTCCCTGTATCCTTCCAGGAGCAGCTGATGATGCTCCCCCGGCATCCCAGTGAGTGGAGGGGATTTTCCAGCTGCCGGGGGGGGCTTGGGGGCCGGCTCAGCTTCATTCATCCGCAGGGTCCACCGGTTGCCTCCTCCTTGCCTGGGCACGGCCACTGGATCCCAGTTTGCCATCACGGAGCCTGGACCGGCTCCAGGCTCTGCAGGGGGGCTGGTTGTGGTGGGAGGTTCTGCCCGCCTGTGCCAGCCCCTGCCAGTTTGCCCTCCTGGGAGCTGGCACCTTCGCCAGCACTCCCAGCTCGCACGCAGCCACTCGGGATGTGGTTTAATTAGGAAATGAGCCGCATGGAAAATTGCGCGGTGGAGTGGAGCGTCTCCACTCTCAGGCTCGTGGCTCAGCTCCAAACCGGCGGAAAAATCACCCACGGCTGAGGACAACTCCTGGAGACTTTCCAGAGCTGGTGGTTGGGATCCGTGGCTGGTGGCTGCAGGGTGACACACGCGTGTGACACAGGGCTGAGGAGCTGAGAGCCACCAATGCCCAGGGGGGTCCTCAGCCATCTGAAAAGAAGCCACCTCCCCTGCACCCTGTATCTAAACTGCTTCTGAACTGAGGTCTGGGGGAGCCCTGGAGCCCTGCCCGGGCATTGCTGGGATTCAAGGAATTGCCCTGGTTCCCCTGGGAGATGCTGGGAGATGCCAGGATGTGCAGAGAGATACTGGGAGATGCTATGAGATGCTGGGAGATGCCAGGAGATGCTGGGAGATACTGGGACATGCTGAGAGATGATGGGATGTGCCAGGAGAAGCTGGGATGTGCTGAGAGATGCCGGGAGATGCCATGACCTGCTGGGAGATGCCATGACCTGCTGGGACATGCTGAGAGGTGCCATGAGTTGCTGGGAGATGCTGGGAGATGCTGAGAGATGCTGGGATGTGCTGGGAGATGCCGGGAGATGCTGGGACGTGCTGAGAGATCCTGGGAAATGCTGGGAGATGCTGGGAGATGCCAGTAGGTGCCAGGAGGTGCTGGGACAAGAGGACACACGCCAGGAGATGCCCCAGCCAGCAGCAGAGGCAGGGGCAGGCAGCGAGTGCTGGCTCTGCCTGTTGTCCCCGGCGCTCGTCTCTCCAAAGGTGCCCCAGAGATGCCAAAGCCTTTACAGCAGAATGGAGTTCAGAAGGACAGGGCTAAATCGCCTCCCCGGAATAAACGAGGAGACTTTCATTCCCTTTCCAGAGAGGCACATTAAAGGGTTTCTTGTTCTCCTTGCGGCAGAAAGGCCGTCCCTTTCCTGTCTCTCTTCTCGGCTCCTCCGGAGACAGACTCACACGTTTCCCCGCGTTCCCTTTGAGGAGGGCCGGGTGTGTTTAACCTTCGCTTCCCCGGGCAATTAAAAAGCTTTATTGGGGGGACACAGTGAGATGCTGGCGGGGGGAGAGAGGCACCGGGGGCACGCCGACAGCTCTGCTGCTGCCACCATCGCTCCCTCCAGCTCCCCGACTCCTCCTGATGGTTTAATTTTCCTCGGGGTTGAGGGGGGGAGAAGAAAAGCACTAGATAATTGTAGCGGAATGGGCTGATAAGTAATGTTTGGTATCCTTTTTACAACCATTCCCCAGGGGCCCATTATGGTAATTTTTCTTCTATAACTGGCAAATTGTATAACAAGTCAGATGATAAACTAGCAAGCCAGGCAGAAATTTGCATTTTAATACAACTGTCTAAATCATTTCCCCACGTAGGGCCGGACAGGGCACTTCAGCCACCTCTGCTGTACAGGGTCTTTTGCGGGGGTGAGGGTCGGGACCCCCCTCACTGGCCCTGGAAGGGTCTGTGGCCCCATGGTGAGGGCCATGCTGTGGGGCCAGGGGCTGCCATGGGGCTGGGAAGGGGGACCCCCCCACCCATTCATTGAAGCATTTCCTGGGATGCAATGTCCCCAAGCCACAATGTCCCCAAGTCCTGTGGCATGAAGTCCCCTTGCCCTGTGCTGTGATATCCCCAAGCCCTGCACCACAATGTCCCCAAGTCCTGTGCCCCAACATCCCAGATCTCTGCACTGTGATGTCCCCAAGCCCTGTGCCATGATGTCCCAAGGCTCTGTGCCATGATGTCCCCGAGCCCTGTGCCGTGATGTCCCCAAGCCCTGCCCATTCAGCAGGAGCTGTTAGCAACCCATTCACTGGAAATCTGAAGAGTGAAACACCAGGCTCCCCAACAGCTTTATAAATAGCTGCTCTGAGTCCGACTTGAACTTTTGATTAAACA
This sequence comes from Calidris pugnax, assembly GCF_001431845.1. Taxonomy (NCBI): domain Eukaryota; kingdom Metazoa; phylum Chordata; class Aves; order Charadriiformes; family Scolopacidae; genus Calidris; species Calidris pugnax. The sequence continues at coordinate 299,436 of NW_015091046.1, forward strand.
GAAAAGAAAAAAAAACATTAAGGAGAGAGGAGAGGAGAGGAGAGGAGAGGAGAGGGGGGGAAAGCCCTGGATGCAGAAGCCATCAGCCATCCCTCTGTGGCCGCAGGGCACGTGCAGAGTTGCAGCATCCCTGGCATGCAAGGCCATTAAGGCAGAAGCTTGTACCTGTCCCTGCTCCAAACATGAAACCTAATTAAGATTTTATAAACACCTGCCCAGCGCAGAAAACTGCCACCGCATTAGCAAGGCAAATAATACCCAAATCAAGTTATTTTCTTGCCTTGTTTTAGTCCAGTTTTTAATTAGGTGGCTGCCACGACGTGGTGTGGCCCCGTGTAATCATGTCACTGTGATTTATCAGTGCCCTGCGCTGGAGTCACTGCCACCCTCCAACCTCTGCACCACGTCCTACGTGCTGGAGCACAGCGGGGAGCTGAGAATGTCCCTGTCCCCAGCCCTGTGGTGACTTGGAGACCCCCTCTTGCTGCCCTCCCCAGGAAGGGACAACCTGCTGGGCAATGACCACACTGGTACAGAGATATTTTCTTTAAATAACACCAAAAAAACCCACCCACAACAGAGAAGAAATGATCCCGTGTCTAAACTTTTAACAGGAAAGTTTTCAAGCAAAGCCTGATGGTGCCACCACAGCCTGTGCCACCACCCTGCCAGCCCGTGGGGACAATGACAGGTCCCCATGGGGTGCAGGGGAAGGAGGGGGGTGCCCCAGGATGGAGCTGCAGCGATGTGCCAGGGCGGCAGCACCCCGTTTTTTGGGGTAGGAAACGGGAAGACAGGGCTGCAGGGGAGGGGGGCTGGCCGCTGCGTGCCAGCTCTTCAAAGGACATTAAACCAGTTGCCACCGTCTTCCAGCATTAGCACAAGTGACACTCGCTTTGTACCCACATGTTTCCAGCGCGGAGCAGATGGCGAGGCCGCTGGATGCGATTCAGACCGAGCCGGGCACCGTATTTCCCCTGGATCCTCTGGGATGTTGGTTATCCGGCAGCCCGAGGGGCTCTGCCAGCTGCCAGCGCCTCCGGCTCCTCACCCGGCCTCCGGGAACAATCCTGGCACAGTCCCATGCTGCCGGGGCTCCGGCTGGGATTGGCTTCGGTTGAGGGCTTACGGGATGCTCGGGGCACTGCCAGCCACAACATTTGTGTTGCCAAATTGCCTCTGACGGAGGAAGGAGGGGGAAGAAACAAGCTGGTTAAAAGCAGGTATTTACCAAACGGTGGAGACATTTCCTACGCGGCACCTTGGTACCACCCTGGGTGATGACCATGTGTTTTGGGAGATGACCTGGCAACGCCATCGGGATGCAGGGATGCCCATCTTGGGTCCACCATGGATGTGGGCTGGGATGCTCAGGCCCCTGCGAGGTTTTTGGGAGGTTTTCTTGCCTCAGCCCAGTATAAGCAGGATGCTGGGGCTGGATCCATCCCCCCTGCATGCTGGCAGAGCCAGGCAGGTCTCCTCACCTCCCCCTTGCAGCCTGCCTGGCTCCTGCCAGCTCCAGTGCTGCTCTGTGATTGATGAAATAATTCAAGCCCGAATGACCGGGAGAGAGAAACGCCAGCACGTTGTCCTTTTTCTTGATATAAGGGAGAGAAGAAAACTGCCAGGGAGCTCTAATGGCAGAGTCAGGGAGAGGAGCCAGGGCGAAGCTGTGGGGCGGGAGGTTGAGCTCTGCCTGCCCGGGTGGGTGCGGGGTCCAGGGGGGTCCCTCAGGTCATCCCCTCGCCCCATCGCTGTCTCTGCTGATGGACGATGTTGGGCAGAGGCACCTGAGATGCCCAACTGGGTGCTCCCATTGTCCCAGACCCCCCCCTGCATCCCCCCCTGGCATCACCCCGCTCTCCCTGCCCTCCTAAACTTGCAATTTTCACCACTCTATGAATTCACAGCTGATTTCATGCCCCTTGGCAGGGCTTGGGCAGTGATTTCAGCCCGAGCTGGGGGATTTGCCACCCCATTTGCCAACACAAACCGGGCACACCGGGAGGGATGCTTTGCCTGGGAGCTCTCCTGAGCTCCTGCTCCAGGCAGGACAGCACCGGAGGGACGGAGGGATGGGGAATCCTTATGCCAGGCCCTGGGGGCCATGAATAACGAAAGAGGAATCCATAAGTAATTACATTCTAATTAATTAAGGATGATGGATAGAGGGGACCGGGTGACTCCACGCAAATCGCACAAGCTGCAAAGGGCTTCGCTCCTGCCACCACCAAATTGATTTGCTGGTTTGAAGGAGGGGGGAAAAAAAAATAAGAAAAAAAAATAAGAAAAGGAGCTTCACATTACAACATGTACAGCTCTGGAGGTACCATTGTGCTGTGGCTCCCTGGCCACCTGCCCCAGCAGGGTGTCCCAGCAGGGCTGGCACTGGGGCTGGCACATCCCGGTGCCGAATCCCGGCTGTGGCAGGGGTGAGGGGTGCGTGGCACGGAGCCAGGGTGGCCACTGAGCCAGGGCGGCTGCTTCGGGGGCCGAGGGACTTGGTTTTGCAGACCTCAGCCCCCGGGTTCATTTGCAACCTCTCCCACAAGCTCCTAATGACCTGGCAGCGGCGCGGCTGCCGTTCGGCGCGACAGCCGGCACTCGGCTGAGGGCTCCGCTGTCAGCCCGTGCTGCAATTAATTAGTGCTCTGTCTTATTAGCACTTTTATCTACTCAGCCCCGCGCAACGCAAACATCATGCTGCTCCCCATCCGAGGTGATGTGGTGCCATTTGGCCAGGGCCCAGCGAGGAGGTTGGGGGGCTGCAGCCCAGTGGGGTCCCCACACACCAGCATCCCTGAGGTGCCACCAAAGCTGTGCCAGAGCACCCATGTCCCCTCTCCAGGGACAGAGAGCCAGCACCCTCCTCGCTTTACACTTTGCATGTTGCTCTCTGGCTCTGCACATGTGTGCACACGCCTGCACACGCGTGTAGAGCCACACTCCCCCTCCCCGCTCCCGAGCATCTCCATTCCCAGGGTGGGCTGGCACGTCGTCAGCGAGTGGCTGTTGTTGCATTGCCCTGCAGACTAATTAAAGGCACCGGGGAGAGCGGGAACACCCTGACCAGGGGAAGGTTAATGGCTCACACCCATCTCGTGCACAGCGAGGGGAGGCTGGAGCTCGACTCAACTCCGCGGCATTAATTGCGGTATTGAGCGGCGCGGCGCGAGCGGCCCTGGAACTGTGCCTCGTCATTACGTTGCCGTGTTGATGTTCTTTAAGTAATTGGCAGCTTTTTCTAGGTCTCGTCCTCTGTTTATTTTCACAGGAGTCATCGCATGCGGCAGCTTCGCAAAGCCCAGTTCCCACCTTCAGTGGGATTGCACGGAAAAGCAGCCGGTAACGAGGTGATGGGGAAAATGAAGGGGCAGCAGCACAGGTGGGGATATTCCCTTGGGAAGGAAAAAACTCACCACCCAGGACCATGGGGCTGCTGGAAGTGGGTGACAGGGATGGACATGGCCATTGAGAGAGGAGCCCCCGAATTCCCAGGGAGGAACACATGGAATGTGTGCCAGGAATAAGAGGAGACCGGCAGGGATGCTTCACTGCTGGAGGAGATGGGATGGGGAGGTGAGGGGTGGGATGGGATGGGATGGGATGGGATGGGATGGGATGAAGTGCCATGGTTTTGGATGTCAGCAGAGCTGTGCCAGGGAACACACTGCTGTTTGGAGGTGACAGGCAGGTTGTCCCTGCCCGGCAGAGCCGGCACGGTGTGCCATGCCCGTGAGCTATGCTGGAGGGCACCAGGCCACTCGGCAGGGAGGCTGTGCCGCTGGTTAGCATTCTCCCGAGGATCCCAGCAGGTAATTACACACAGATTAAAAATGTAAGCAAAAGCAATTTTTCTTCCTCACAAGTCTGGGCAGAGACGTGCGACCTGGTGCTGAGGGGGAGGAAGGAGCCACGCTCGCTTTCTGGCTTTTCCCAGGGGGAAAGCGGGGTCCTGCCCCCCGCAGCACCCCACACCCCTCCATCCCCATCCTCCTCCTCTTCCTCCACAGCTGTGAGCTGCTGGACCCTCCTTGAACCCGGCCTCTCCCCTCCGTGGTGGCACCTAGCAGGCTTCAGAGAGCAGCCAAGGAAGGGAGCTCCTGCTGCAAAGGGCACATTGCTCCAAATTCATTCCCTTTCTGTGATCACTGGCTTTTAGCAGCCCAGGGAAGGAAAAGTGTCGTTTAAGAAAAAGCATATTTTTTTAAAAAAATTGCCAACATCCCTTTAATTAAGCGATAAAATGAGTGAGAGCATGAGGAACTGCACGCTGATTCATCCTGAAGACGTTGGGCACGGGGCCAGGAGGATCTTCTTACTGCAGCAATGAGATTTCATTAAAAAAAGTTTTATTTTAATTTAAAAAACAAAACAAAACAAAAACAAAAACAAACACCACACTTGTTAATTTAACCAAGAGGCTAAAAAGTCATGAGCAGAGAAAACTGCCTTCTATGAACTCGCCACCACACGAGCCCCAACGCCGCTCGCTTCCCGCACGGGGAAACACTTGAGCCACCACTTCCCTTCCCCGTTCCTACATTTTAATCCAAAATTATTTTACTGCCCACCAAAGAAAAAAAAAAAAAAAAAGAAGAAAGTGCATAAGTAGTCATTTATTAACAGCTATAAGTATCATTAGGCAGAGATATGTGGTAAAATATAGATTACACCGGGAAGAACCAAGTATCCGAGTGCCATTTTTCCTGTTCAGCATGTCATTACACATCCCGTCGTGGCGTATCACAGCGATGATTAGTAGCATCAAATGACTTCTGAAAAATGATTATGTGCCATTAAAAACATTAGTCTGTCTGAAACCAGCACAAACAAATGGCCGTGCTGGGGATGAGTCATTAGCTCCGGGGCTGGGGGATGTGATGGGAATCCCGGAGACGCCGTGGGTGTGACCGGAGGGGGCTGGGGGGGCACCTGGGGAAAGAGGGTGGTGAAACCACCAGCGGGGAAAAAGCTGACAGATCGAGGGGTTTTGTCACCTGAGTGGGTGCTGGGATGGCGGATGGGGGGACCCATGGGGATGGGGGTCACAGGATGGGTGCAGGAGGAGACTGTAAATAGCTCCTCTCCTGCAGGTCGCAGACGTGGAGCTCCCCCTGCTCTGCTCTCAGCTCATCCCGCTCTGTCCTTCCCTCTCACCAGTGGCAACTCCAGAATGTGGCCCAGGAACCTCCGAGACCTGGCACAGACTTGTCTGCATGTACTGGTGCGTCAGCTCCACCACTTCAACCCGTCACTCCAACCCATCGCTCCAGCCCCATTTCCCCCAAGTCCATTTCCCCATCTCCATCACACCAAACCATTGCCCTGGCTCCACCCAAACCATCACCCTGGCCCCATCACCCCTAACCATCACCCCAATGCCATCACCCCAACCCATTTACTTGGCCCCAACCCATTACCATGGCTCCATCACACCTATACATCATCCCAATCCATTGTCTTGGCTTCATAATCGCAATCCATCCATCACATCACCCTGGCTCCATCACCCCAAACCATTTTCCTGGCCCCAACCCATTACCATGGATCCATCACCCCAACCCATCACCCCGGACCCATCACCCCGGACCCATCACCCTGGTCCCATCACCCCACCTCCATCACCCCAACCCATCACCCCACCTCCATCACCCAAACCCATCATCCCAGCTTCATCACCCTGGACCCATCATCCCAACCCATTACCCTAGACCCATCACCCCAAACCATCACCCCAACCCATCACCCCAGCTCCATCACCCCATCCCATCACCCTGCCCTCCCCACCCCACGGCTGTGCCCACACCCTGTCAACTTGCTGCCGGCACTTCGCTCCCTGCTGTTTCCACTTTAAGGGGACATAAATCCAGTTAGTACATCCAAAGAAGAAAAATCAAAATGTCACATCTGTGGAGACGGTTCAATTGAAGGGGTATTGATTGTCACAGAGAATATTCTCACTTTATTCACCTACTTAGTCCCTTCCCCTAGGCACATATGAATTCATCAAACATTGTCACACCACATAATAATACTTGTTCCCGGGTGTTGTCGCAGCGGCTCAGACTTTGTCCTGCCTTCCTGGGCAAGCAGGAATTTAGGGAAGAAAGCTTTTGCCAGCAGAACAGAGGCGTGACGGCGGCCGAGGTGCAAATTAACCCTCCCGTGGCCGAGGGAGGCCCCAAAGCCCCTCACCACCACGATGCGCAGGACGGCTTGGGCTTTGTTCCCACTTCCTTGGGGTTTTCAGTGAAGGATATGAAAATAAGTTGGGGAGAAAGGAATTTTTCCCTTTGTTTGCAGCCTTTTATTGCTGCAACTTGGCTTCCTCACACGGCCCCTTCGGAGCAGGAGCCGGCAGAGCCGGGACTCGGTGGCTATTGCCCTTCTCCAGAGGGGAAAGAAGGCAGCGGAGGAGAAAATACAACTGGAACGGAGATTTAGATGAGGAGAAGAGGCCATGGAGCCAGCAGAGTGTCTCAGGAGGAAAGCAGATGCCACCTCCTCAGCCAGCCCCACTGCCAGGCAGGGGTCCCACATCCTGTGAGACCCTCGGTGGGCAAGAGCCATGGCCACCAGACATGGCACAGAGTGCTGGGGTCACGCTCAGGTGCTGCCATTGCAGGTTGCTAATTCCTCCCAGGTAAAAAGTTGCTGCTAATTACACTTCCTAATTAAGAAAGGCTGGATGAGGTGCTACGGCTCAGGAACACAACCTCCAAGGGCCATGCTGGAGCTATGGAGGCTTCAAGATCTTGAGGTGAGCAGGATGCTGGTGGGGTGACACTGTCCTGGACCCCCAACAAAGGGGCTGGGTCATGTTAGCACATCTCCCTGGGGATGTGACAGGCCCCCTGAAGGCTGGTGATCCATGGGGACATCCCAAGCGGTGCCACTGTCCCCAGCCATGGAGCTCCTCTGAGTGTCCTTTGCCCCGTGGGGAGCTGAGCCGGGTGCTGCCACCGCTGTCCTCGAGCCACGTGGGTGGTGGCAGCCACCAACCCCTGTCTTCAGGTTGAAATAAATTGGAAGCGTGAGCCGGTGCCTCTAACCATGTTTATTATTCATATTATTTGTGCGTTGATCTGATTCTGTGTAATGATTTAATCTGTTAATGGCCCCTGATTCAATCTGCTCCTCTCCGCTTTAATCTCCTTTTGCCATTTGCACCTGATTTGCTGATTTATCTGACGGCCTTTTGGCAGCTGGGGGTCAGGTTCGCAGCTCTCGGCGCATCGCCGTGGCAGGTCACCGATGGGCGATGGCAGGGTGCCGGCACGCTGCGGCAGAGGGCGAGGAGGAGGAGGAGGAGGAGGAGGAGGAGGAAGCAGTGGGTCCCTTCCCCGGGAGAAACCCCCTGGGGCTGCCCAAACCCAGGGGGGCAGAGTGGGGCTGGGGTGCAAGGAGCATCTGGGCATCTGTCACCACCTCTGGGCACCATGGGACCCAGAGGAGCAGTGGGTACCGGTGCTGGGGGGTACACAGAGCCCCCCCCCACACTGGGGCAGGGGAGTTTTGATGGCACCCAATTTAAAATTCATAACCTGGATGACGGCGGCGCGCAGCCTGCCGGGGCTGGTGTAATTTAGACCCAGGAAATATTTGCAGTGTTTTCAATTCCCTTGATA
>NW_015091046.1:314029-322081 GCF_001431845.1 Calidris pugnax
ACCAAAAAAAAAAAAAAAAAAAAAGAAGAAAGTGCATAAGTAGTCATTTATTAACAGCTATAAGTATCATTAGGCAGAGATATGTGGTAAAATATAGATTACACCGGGAAGAACCAAGTATCCGAGTGCCATTTTTCCTGTTCAGCATGTCATTACACATCCCGTCGTGGCGTATCACAGCGATGATTAGTAGCATCAAATGACTTCTGAAAAATGATTATGTGCCATTAAAAACATTAGTCTGTCTGAAACCAGCACAAACAAATGGCCGTGCTGGGGATGAGTCATTAGCTCCGGGGCTGGGGGATGTGATGGGAATCCCGGAGACGCCGTGGGTGTGACCGGAGGGGGCTGGGGGGGCACCTGGGGAAAGAGGGTGGTGAAACCACCAGCGGGGAAAAAGCTGACAGATCGAGGGGTTTTGTCACCTGAGTGGGTGCTGGGATGGCGGATGGGGGGACCCATGGGGATGGGGGTCACAGGATGGGTGCAGGAGGAGCCTGTAAATAGCTCCTTTCCTGCAGGTCTCAGATACGGAGCTCCCCCTGCTCTGCTCTCAGCTCATCCCGCTCTGTCCTTCCCTCTCACCAGTGGCAACTCCAGAATGTGGCCCAGGAACCTCCGAGACCTGGCACAGACTTGTCTGCATGTACTGGTGCGTCAGCTCCACCACTTCAACCCGTCACTCCAACCCATCGCTCCAGCCCCATTTCCCCCAAGTCCATTTCCCCATCTCCATCACACCAAACCATTGCCCTGGCTCCACCCAAACCATCACCCTGGCCCCATCACCCCTAACCATCACCCCAATGCCATCACCCCAACCCATTTACTTGGCCCCAACCCATTACCATGGCTCCATCACACCTATACATCATCCCAATCCATTGTCTTGGCTTCATAATCGCAATCCATCCATCACATCACCCTGGCTCCATCACCCCAAACCATTTTCCTGGCCCCAACCCATTACCATGGATCCATCACCCCAACCCATCACCCCGGACCCATCACCCCGGACCCATCACCCTGGTCCCATCACCCCACCTCCATCACCCCAACCCATCACCCCACCTCCATCACCCCAACCCATCATCCCAGCTCCATCACCCTGGACCCATCACCCCGACCCATTACCCTAGACCCATCACCCCAAACCATCACCCCAACCCATCACCCCAGCTCCATCACCCCATCCCATCACCCTGCCCTCCCCACCCCACGGCTGTGCCCACACCCTGTCAACTTGCTGCCGGCACTTCGCTCCCTGCTGTTTCCACTTTAAGGGGACATAAATCCAGTTAGTACATCCAAAGAAGAAAAATCAAAATGTCACATCTGTGGAGACGGTTCAATTGAAGGGGTATTGATTGTCACAGAGAATATTCTCACTTTATTCACCTACTTAGTCCCTTCCCCTAGGCACATATGAATTCATCAAACATTGTCACACCACATAATAATACTTGTTCCCGGGTGTTGTCGCAGCGGCTCAGACTTTGTCCTGCCTTCCTGGGCAAGCAGGAATTTAGGGAAGAAAGCTTTTGCCAGCAGAACAGAGGCGTGACGGCGGCCGAGGTGCAAATTAACCCTCCCGTGGCCGAGGGAGGCCCCAAAGCCCCTCACCACCACGATGCGCAGGACGGCTTGGGCTTTGTTCCCACTTCCTTGGGGTTTTCAGTGAAGGATATGAAAATAAGTTGGGGAGAAAGGAATTTTTCCCTTTGTTTGCAGCCTTTTATTGCTGCAACTTGGCTTCCTCACACGGCCCCTTCGGAGCAGGAGCCGGCAGAGCCGGGACTCGGTGGCTATTGCCCTTCTCCAGAGGGGAAAGAAGGCAGCGGAGGAGAAAATACAACTGGAACGGAGATTTAGATGAGGAGAAGAGGCCATGGAGCCAGCAGAGTGTCTCAGGAGGAAAGCAGATGCCACCTCCTCAGCCAGCCCCACTGCCAGGCAGGGGTCCCACATCCTGTGAGACCCTCGGTGGGCAAGAGCCATGGCCACCAGACATGGCACAGAGTGCTGGGGTCACGCTCAGGTGCTGCCATTGCAGGTTGCTAATTCCTCCCAGGTAAAAAGTTGCTGCTAATTACACTTCCTAATTAAGAAAGGCTGGATGAGGTGCTACGGCTCAGGAACACAACCTCCAAGGGCCATGCTGGAGCTATGGAGGCTTCAAGATCTTGAGGTGAGCAGGATGCTGGTGGGGTGACACTGTCCTGGACCCCCAACAAAGGGGCTGGGTCATGTTAGCACATCTCCCTGGGGATGTGACAGGCCCCCTGAAGGCTGGTGATCCATGGGGACATCCCAAGCGGTGCCACTGTCCCCAGCCATGGAGCTCCTCTGAGTGTCCTTTGCCCCGTGGGGAGCTGAGCCGGGTGCTGCCACCGCTGTCCTCGAGCCACGTGGGTGGTGGCAGCCACCAACCCCTGTCTTCAGGTTGAAATAAATTGGAAGCGTGAGCCGGTGCCTCTAACCATGTTTATTATTCATATTATTTGTGCGTTGATCTGATTCTGTGTAATGATTTAATCTGTTAATGGCCCCTGATTCAATCTGCTCCTCTCCGCTTTAATCTCCTTTTGCCATTTGCACCTGATTTGCTGATTTATCTGACGGCCTTTTGGCAGCTGGGGGTCAGGTTCGCAGCTCTCGGCGCATCGCCGTGGCAGGTCACCGATGGGCGATGGCAGGGTGCCGGCACGCTGCGGCAGAGGGCGAGGAGGAGGAGGAGGAGGAGGAGGAGGAGGAAGCAGTGGGTCCCTTCCCCGGGAGAAACCCCCTGGGGCTGCCCAAACCCAGGGGGGCAGAGTGGGGCTGGGGTGCAAGGAGCATCTGGGCATCTGTCACCACCTCTGGGCACCATGGGACCCAGAGGAGCAGTGGGTACCGGTGCTGGGGGGTACACAGAGCCCCCCCCCACACTGGGGCAGGGGAGTTTTGATGGCACCCAATTTAAAATTCATAACCTGGATGACGGCGGCGCGCAGCCTGCCGGGGCTGGTGTAATTTAGACCCAGGAAATATTTGCAGTGTTTTCAATTCCCTTGATATCTCGGGGCGGGGAGGAGGGGAATGGATGGAGGGATGGAGAGAGGGAGGGAGGGATGGATGGAGGGATGGATGGATGGATGGATGAAGGGAGGGAAGGAGGGATGGATGCCTTCCCCCATGCCAGTGGCAGGGGAGATGGGCTGAAGATCGCCCTGCAGGGGGAAGGAAGGGGATGGGGGGGGTCACCAGCAGCCTGAGCCATGTCTCGGACACACAGAATGCTCTCCTGCAGCAGACCCCCACCGCTGAGACCCCCCCCCCGGGGAAGGGGCCAGGATGCTGGTGGGGTGACACTGTCCTGGACCCCCAACAAAGGGGCTGGGTCATGTTAGCACATCTCCCTGGGGATGTGACAGGCCCCCTGAAGGCTGGTGATCCATGGGGACATCCCAAGCGGTGCCACTGTCCCCAGCCATGGAGCTCCTCTGAGTGTCCTTTGCCCCGTGGGGAGCTGAGCCGGGTGCTGCCACCGCTGTCCTCGAGCCACGTGGGTGGTGGCAGCCACCAACCCCTGTCTTCAGGTTGAAATAAATTGGAAGCGTGAGCCGGTGCCTCTAACCATGTTTATTATTCATATTATTTGTGCGTTGATCTGATTCTGTGTAATGATTTAATCTGTTAATGGCCCCTGATTCAATCTGCTCCTCTCCGCTTTAATCTCCTTTTGCCATTTGCACCTGATTTGCTGATTTATCTGACGGCCTTTTGGCAGCTGGGGGTCAGGTTCGCAGCTCTCGGCGCATCGCCGTGGCAGGTCACCGATGGGCGATGGCAGGGTGCCGGCACGCTGCGGCAGAGGGCGAGGAGGAGGAGGAGGAGGAGGAGGAGGAGGAAGCAGTGGGTCCCTTCCCCGGGAGAAACCCCCTGGGGCTGCCCAAACCCAGGGGGGCAGAGTGGGGCTGGGGTGCAAGGAGCATCTGGGCATCTGTCACCACCTCTGGGCACCATGGGACCCAGAGGAGCAGTGGGTACCGGTGCTGGGGGGTACACAGAGCCCCCCCCCACACTGGGGCAGGGGAGTTTTGATGGCACCCAATTTAAAATTCATAACCTGGATGACGGCGGCGCGCAGCCTGCCGGGGCTGGTGTAATTTAGACCCAGGAAATATTTGCAGTGTTTTCAATTCCCTTGATATCTCGGGGCGGGGAGGAGGGGAATGGATGGAGGGATGGAGAGAGGGAGGGAGGGATGGATGGAGGGATGGATGGATGGATGGATGAAGGGAGGGAAGGAGGGATGGATGCCTTCCCCCATGCCAGTGGCAGGGGAGATGGGCTGAAGATCGCCCTGCAGGGGGAAGGAAGGGGATGGGGGGGGTCACCAGCAGCCTGAGCCATGTCTCGGACACACAGAATGCTCTCCTGCAGCAGACCCCCACCGCTGAGACCCCAGGGATGGATGCAGGGATGGATGCCTTCCCCCATGCCAGCAACAGGGGAGATGGGCTGGAGACCCCCCTGCAGGGGGAGGGAAGGGGTTGGGGGGGGTCACCAGCAGCCTGAGCTGTGTCTCGGACACACAGAATGCTCTCCTGCAGCAGACCCCCACCGCTGAGACCCCCCCCCGGGGAAGGGGCAGCTCCGGCACAGGGTGACACGGTGATGCTCATCCTCTGTCCCCTGCCCGAGCGACGCCGGCGGTGACATTGCCATTCCCCACCTCGTGCTGCCAGACCTCCAGGGCTGATTTATGGCGGCGCGAGGAGGCAATCAAGGCCCCGGCCTCCGAGGACACGGCAGTGGCTCCTCTGCTGCATTTTGACCAGGAGCTGGCAGCCGGCACGGGGGCTGCATGCCAATGGGAGCCAGCCCCAGCCAGCCCCTGGCATCCCAGGAAGATGGGTCCCTGCGTCGGTACCCAGGGATGCTCGTGGCAGGGCTGGAGGAGCGGGATGCGTGTTTGCTGACGGGGATGTGGTGCCAGGAGAGCTTTGGGGGACACGTGTGGCGGGGCCTCGGGGACACGACAGGTCCCCATCCCAGGAAGATGGGTCCCTGCATCGGTACCCAGGGATGCTCATGGCAGGGCTGGAGGAGCGGGATGTGCGTCTGCTGACGGGGACGTGGTGCCAGGAGAGCTTTGGGGGACATGTGTGGCCATACCAGGGCAGTGGGAGATGCCATCCTTTGGGGAAGGGTCCCCTCCATCCCCAAGCTGCAGTGGGAAGGAGGAGGGACAGCCCGCAGTGGCACTGAGTTGCCCATGGGATGGAGAAGTGTGTGCACCCCTTGGCCCTGGCCGTGCCAGGCTGGGGTCACGCTGCCCCAGGAAACCCCCCCCTGCCCTCTGCATCCCTCCGGGCTGGATGCACAGCAAACGTCCCCCCAGCCAAAGGCGACGGTGACAAGGAACAGGATTTATCACCAGTTCCTGGGAACAAGCCAGAGCTGAGGAGCTTTGCCCTCCCCTCCCGAGGCGGGGGGGGGCTCCTGGGTGTCCTGGGTTCCCCTGCCTTGATCCTGGCACCGCCGAGCCCCAAACGGCAATTCCCGGCATGGGGCTGGTCTCTGTTCCGGCTCCTCTCGCCTGACGTGAGATGATTTTTGGAGGCAGTTGGTGGCGAGGGAGTACAGCTGCCGCTAAGTTATCCAAACGATTTATCTTAAGATTCATACAGAATTCATTGTGCGGGGAGCCTGGGCAATGTCGGCTTTTAATATTCATGCCGATTTGGAGGCAGCGTTAATCACGGGGCCTGACAATTTGCACTTCCCTTAATTGCCCGCGCAGCCGGCTCTGCCCGGCCAGCACCCCTCGCCCCCCCCAACCCTCGGGGACGGGCGCGGGGTCCCAGCATGTCCCTCCTGGGCTTTTTCTCCCCCATACAGCACTTGCCGTTGCGTGGATGGCGCTGGGGAGGCTGGAGGTGGCCACGGGACCAACTTGGGGGGACTGGGTGGTGCTGGAGGAGCTGCACCCCGACTCCCCGGTCGGAGCATCCCGGGGGGAGCATCAGCGCATCCTGCTGCAGAGCACGGGGGGACCCAGAACATCTCCAGTCCCCGGGGGCTCTCCCCGTCCTCCCGTCGCGTGTCCCAGCGCGGGGACGCAGGCGGAGACGTGCCCTTGCTGCCCACCCGCCGGCTGCCATCGTCCCCACGGCTGGCGTTACCTGTCACCGCTGTCACTCCGCTCCCATCCAGCCAGCTGCCACCGCGCGGGGACGGAATACCAATGAGGCTCCGGGAGATGCAAAGCTCCTGGGTGGCCCTTCCTCGTGGAACGGCACCGCTGGCACCCCCGGGGATGGGGGACAAGGTGTGCCAGGAGCAGGGGTGGCAGCTGCCCCCAGCAAGGTGCCGAGACCCCTCCAACTCGTGACAGGCAGCGAGGTGGGACACAAACCGTGCGTCACACGCAGCCTCCAGGTCCCCTGGCAGGACCCCTCCATGGCCAGTGGCATGGCCACGGGGACACATCTCAGGCCACTTCCATCCCCTTGGGGCCATGCACCCCAAAACCAGTGTCACCCCAGTTGAGCAGCCCCACAAAGGAGCCCTGGGCCAGCACGTGGGGCTGGGGACCCATCAACCCCCTTCATCCCCCCCCCCAGAGCCCCCAAAATCCCCCAAACTCCCCCCAAAAAGCCTCCGTCCCCCCCCATCTCGCCGGTGGCTCAGCCAAAGCAGCTGGTTGCTGTGGGGCTTTGGGTGGGTTTCAGCTGTCCTCGCGCTGTAATTGTCCTAATTAGATCTACATATTTTGATGAAGGTTTCACAAGGAAAAAAAAAAAAAAAAAGAGGCAGCAGGCAGGGGGAGATAATCGAATCGCAGATGACATTCCCATCACCCAGCCTCTCCGCACAGCCTCTGCTGCAGCCCAGTCGGAAAATTATGCATAAGGGGGGGGGGGGAGGAAAATTACCATAATCTTCCTCTGCAGGATGACACCAAATTCGGCTGGAGCTGCTCTGGGTGGTGGGGAGCCAGGCGGGCACCGCAGCTGCTCTGCCCTCCTCCCGGTGCCACCGTCGATGCCACCCCTGGGTGCCACCTGCTTGTCCCTTCTGTGTCCCACAGCCACCGGCACCCACTGGGGTCCCAGCTCGGGACCTTTGGGGCCACCCACCCCTTGCAGCACCCATGGGGGGTGGTCCTGCCTGCATCCTGACAGCCCCTGGATGTGTGGGGCTGATATTTGCACCGCGGGGTCACCAGCCATGACACCCCGTGAAGGGAGGTGCAGGGGACATCGGGGGACACGACGCAGCACCTCACCCACTGCTCTGTACCCCTAATCAGGGCAAATCCCCTTTGCAGGTGGCAAGGGACAAGTGAGGGGAGCATCGGGGCATCACCTTCTGCATCCCCTGCTTGGGGACCACGCAGAATGAGGGGCCAGGACTTTTGGGGACTGGGCAGGATAAGGAACTGGGGTCCCCAACACCCAGTGGGTCCCCGTGGAGTCGGGCATGTCCTACCCCAGGCAGGGGGGGTCACCCACCACCCCAAACCCTTGTGCAGTGCCCAGCCCCTGGCACGATGGAGTTGGTGCCCACGGAAACACTGGGACTTGGCTCCTTTTTATCTCTCCAACTTCAGAGGGGGACCCCGGAGCCAGGCTGCGAGAGGGTCCCCAGGGGGGGCAAGGCTGGCACCAAGGGTGGGGATTTGGGGGGCAGGGCAGGTGGAGGACACTGTAATGAAATGCAATTAAGATGGAGTTCTCTCCCCGTTCTGTGCTGGTCTCCCCTGAGCTGCAGAAAAGCCCCTTTGGAGCCGCAGCATCCCGGGCCACCCGCTCACGCCATGCTGTGCCACGGAGCGTGAGGGTGCCCGCTCCGCCGGATAAATGGCACACGGTGCCATCACACGGGCACCCCGGCAGCAGGGACACCACCAGCATCACCAGCTTCTCCCAATGCTCCCATGGGTGCTGGGGAGGGAGGAGGAAGGAGGGGAGCAGCCCTTTGGTGTCTGCCTCGCGCTGCCGGGTGGGACGCTCGGGTGGTTTCCCCCATCGTGTCACCTTCCCCTGAGCTCCCCGTGTC
>NW_015091046.1:334190-361842 GCF_001431845.1 Calidris pugnax
CCCCCTTCATCCCCCCCTGCAGAGCCCCCAAAATCCCCCAAACTCCCCCCAAAAAGCCTCCGTCCCCCCCCTCTCGCCGGTGGCTCAGCCAAAGCAGCTGGTTGCTGTGGGGCTTTGGGTGGGTTTCAGCTGTCCTCGCGCTGTAATTGTCCTAATTAGATCTACATATTTTGATGAAGGTTTCACAAGGAAAAAAAAAAAAAAAAAGAGGCAGCAGGCAGGGGGAGATAATCGAATCGCAGATGACATTCCCATCACCCAGCCTCTCCGCACAGCCTCTGCTGCAGCCCAGTCGGAAAATTATGCATAAGGGGGGGGGGGGAGGAAAATTACCATAATCTTCCTCTGCAGGATGACACCAAATTCGGCTGGAGCTGCTCTGGGTGGTGGGGAGCCAGGCGGGCACCGCAGCTGCTCTGCCCTCCTCCCGGTGCCACCGTCGATGCCACCCCTGGGTGCCACCTGCTTGTCCCTTCTGCGTCCCACAGCCACCGGCGCCCACTGGGGTCCCAGCTCGGGACCTTTGGGGCCACCCACCCCTTGCAGCACCCATGGGGGGTGGTCCTGCCTGCATCCTGACAGCCCCTGGATGTGTGGGGCTGATATTTGCACCGCGGGGTCACCAGCCATGACACCCCGTGAAGGGAGGTGCAGGGGACATCGGGGGACACGACGCAGCACCTCACCCACTGCTCTGTACCCCTAATCAGGGCAAATCCCCTTTGCAGGTGGCAAGGGACAAGTGAGGGGAGCATCGGGGCATCACCTTCTGCATCCCCTGCTTGGGGACCACGCAGAATGAGGGGCCAGGACTTTTGGGGACTGGGCAGGATAAGGAACTGGGGTCCCCAACACCCAGTGGGTCCCCGTGGAGTCGGGCATGTCCTACCCCAGGCAGGGGGGGTCACCCACCACCCCAAACCCTTGTGCAGTGCCCAGCCCCTGGCACGATGGAGTTGGTGCCCACGGAAACACTGGGACTTGGCTCCTTTTTATCTCTCCAACTTCAGAGGGGGACCCCGGAGCCAGGCTGCGAGAGGGTCCCCAGGGGGGGCAAGGCTGGCACCAAGGGTGGGGATTTGGGGGGCAGGGCAGGTGGAGGACACTGTAATGAAATGCAATTAAGATGGAGTTCTCTCCCCGTTCTGTGCTGGTCTCCCCTGAGCTGCAGAAAAGCCCCTTTGGAGCCGCAGCATCCCGGGCCACCCGCTCACGCCATGCTGTGCCACGGAGCGTGAGGGTGCCCGCTCCGCCGGATAAATGGCACACGGTGCCATCACACGGGCACCCCGGCAGCAGGAGCACCACCAGCATCACCAGCTTCTCCCAATGCTCCCATGGGTGCTGGGGAGGGAGGAGGAAGGAGGGGAGCAGCCCTTTGGTGTCTGCCTCGCGCTGCCGGGTGGGACGCTCGGGTGGTTTCCCCCATCGTGTCACCTTCCCCTGAGCTCCCCGTGTCACCACCCGTCTCCTCCAAGGGACCTCACCCCACAGCCACCCTGGGGCTTTGCCCCACATGGCCACGTGCTCCCACAGCCCCACTGAGACCGGAACGACTCGTGACACAGGTGGCCAGACGTGGTGCTGGTGAGAGACGGGGGGACCCCCAGCACTTTCTGCTCTGCATCGCTTGGGTTTTTATATCCCCTCGGGTTTGGTGCCCTCCTGCCCTGTGGGGGGACACAAAGTGTGCCCAGCAATGGGGGACCCAGGTATTAAATGGCTTTAATACAACCCACTAACCCCCCCCTCCCGGCTCCAGCCCCTCCCAAACCCCAAAAACAGCCGACGGCAGCAAGACGGGAAGAGCTCCAGGGCCAGATGCTGATCCCAGCTCCCGTGTGGCCCCTCCGCCTGGGCAGGATCCGGCCCAGCCCAGCCCTAATTAAAAAAAATATATATTCAAGAGCTTCAAACGGCTCCCGATGCCTGCGGGGAAAACTTCCAGCCCCGTTTATTCTCCTTTTTCCTGCTCCAGCCACGCCATGATGCTGCTGCTGAACACGACCCCTCCCTGGCTTTTTCCCCAGCTCCCTCTGTGTGTGTGTGAGACCCCCTCCCCAAATTTACTCCCCCCTTTTCAGGGCATTTCCATGAAAACAGGCCCTTTTGTTTCTTTGGAATTCATCTGCCTCCGCTGCCTGTTCCCCACCTCGAGCCTGTGCCTGCCTTTGTCCTCCGCAAATAAAGAACAAAAGGGGAAGAGAGGGAGAAAATATGATCTCGCCTCCAAATGGGCTTCTTTTTTTTTTTTTTTTGCTTTTTTTTTTTTCCCCCCAAGTCGTCCATGAAGCCTGGGATGTTCTTTAAGAGCCCGGCTGATGAATGCGAGGGCATGGGAGCTGCCATTAGGAGTGAATTGATCGGCTCTCGGCAGCGCGCTGCCAGGGCCCTTCGCTTTAAAAACCCAGAAAGGAAGAAAGAACGAGAGCAAAGGGGGGAAAAAAAAGGAAGAAAATGCCAAGTGATTGGAAAGAGTTTTCTGTCCCTGTTAATAATAAACGCGGCCAGCAAATTGCACCCGCACTCCGGAGCAGGTAATCGCCATGCAAGGCCTTTCTTCTCTGCACCAGGGGGAAGAAACTGGAGTAAACAGGGGGAAAAAATCAATTTCTGCTGCGGTTTGTTCCCTGAATAGGGGAATCTCCCGGCGAACGTGTCCTTTCACGTCTCCCATTAACCCTGCCAGCTCCCCACCGCCGCCGCCCATCGCCTTCCCCCACAAACACGGGAAGAAGGACCCGAAATTTGGGAGAATGAAACAAGGGCTGGGTGGCGGATGATGGCACCTGGGATGGCACCGGGGGCCACACAGCTCGGGGACACGCCGCTCGGTGCACACACCTGGAGCACACGTGTCGGGCACCGGCGTGCACGGCTCGGGCAGGCGTGTCTCAGGTGTGCACCCCCGGGGCGTGCAGCGCTCCAGCTGCGGGCAGGGCTCCATCCTGCATGTCCCAGCCATGATCATCTCAGACATCCGTGTCTCAAGCTTGTACGTCCCAGCCACGCAGGTCTTGAGCTTCCACATCTCAGCTGTGCATGTCTCCATCTTGCATGTCTCGAGCTTGCATGTCCCATCCATGCACATCCCATCCATGCACATTCCAGCCATGTATGTCCCATCCATGCACATCTCAACCATATGTGTCTCCATCTTGCATGTCTCGAGCTTGCATGTCCCATCCATGCACATCCCATCCATGCACATTCCAGCCATGTATGTCCCATCCATGCACATCTCAACCATATGTGTCTCCATCTTGCATGTCTCGAGCTTGCATGTCCCAGCCATGCACATCCCATCCACGCATATCCCATCCACGTATGTCCCATCCATGCACATCCCATCCATGCACATTCCAGCCATGTATGTCCCATCCATGCACATCCCAGCCATGTATGTCCCATCCATGTATGTCCCATCCATGCACGTCCCATCCATGCACATCCCACCCATGCACATCTCAACCATGTGTGTCTCCATCTTGCATGTCTCGAGCTTGCATGTCCCATCCCTGCACGTTCCATCCACACATCACATCCATGCATGTCACATCCATGCATGTCTCAAGGTCACACTCATGTCCTTGCCCATCTTGGTCTGCCCTGGAGCTCGGCAGCCCTGAGGTGCAGCCACGCAGGGGGGGGTCCCACAGACAGCTCCCCAGGGAGCCCAAGGTGGGACCACACACCTCCACGGGCACATCACCCACATGCAGCCAGTGCATCACCGACCTGGGACAAGCCGTGCCTCCCAGGCTCTAACCCAACGTGGGACCCCAAATGGGTGGCTTTTCCCTGCTGGCTGCCCCAGGCTGGGGAAGGAAACCACCATCATTTTGGGTGTGCAGGTGCTGCCCAGTCACACCAGAGAGGAGATGCTCAGCTCCCAGCAGGACGTGCTGGAGCCTGGGGTGCAGAGTACCCAAACTGGGCACCAAACACTCCTGTAGGACACCCCAAGGCTGCTGTTGGGACCGGTCCAGTAGCTCAGAGCTCACCCTGACGTGGAGATGAGCTGCGGTTCCCCCTTCCCACACCACAGCTCTGTCCCTCCGCTGGGAAAAATGGCTTGTGACTCCGTTAAGGACAGTGTCATTATGCATAATAATAAAAGTACAGCTGTCCTGGTGTGTGTAAACATGGCTGGGACGGAGCACCCATCCGCACCCAGCCCCTCCAGCCCACTGGGATCTCGGGAGAGCACTGGGAGCCAGCTGTGGCTCACAGGGAGGGAGCGGGACTCGGTGCCACCACCAGCCAGAGGTCCCCGAGGTCACGGCGACGACCCAGGGCAGGTCATCTTCGGTGGCTGTTTAACTTTGGCTCAGAGCTGTGAGAGGAGGAGAGAGGAAAAATCACATCGCTTTTTTCTTCTTTTTCTTCTTTCTTTTTTTTTTTTTTTTTTCCTCCCCTGCCTCGTTGTGGCCCCCCCCTCCCCGCAGCCCCCGGAGCTGCCGCCGCCGATAAGGCGATAGCATCTAATCGCCGGGTGACACACACGTCTCACCGCCTGCCAAAAAAACTCCCGGGTGAGCTGACGGGGAGGGGGGGGCTGCCACCCATGGTGGCCAGGTCCCCGTTGTCCCCAGGGGGATGTCACCCTGCCTGGCTCAGCGGGTGGCACCCATGGGCACCCCAAGGTGCCTGGGGCCAGATCCGGCATCCTCCACATGGCTCCATCAACATCCACATCACTGGAGCCTCCCCAAGCTGTTGGAGGAGGATGAGGAGGAGGAACAGGAGGAGGAAGGCTCCTCATCAAGCCATTCACCAAATCCCATGCCGGGGAGGGGGGTGATGGTTCCCCCCCCCAGAGCCGGGGGGTTAAACACAACCGTGATCCCGGCACGGCGCTTCCCGAGCAGAACCAGAAAGATTTTTTAATATAAAACTGGTAGCCAGCGGGTAAATTAAGGATGCTAATTGAATTTCATTAGGCGGAGGAGCCGGGCCGGTGGGAGGCTGGGAGGAAATGTATTTGATGTGTTTTAAAAGCCGCAGTTTCAGAATGTGGTGCGTTTCTTGCTCTTTTTTTTTTTTTTTTTCTCTTTTTTTAATTTAAAGCCAGTCGTAAAAAGATCCCGTCTTTGAGGAGCTAATGACTCTCATGAATTATTTTTGTTGATTTATACGCCCGCTCGGCTTTTAAATAATATTAATAAAGTAAAAGTGAATCCGTTCCCAGGCAGGAGCAGGAGTGATGCTGCTGGGGGGGCACAGGGGCCGTGGGACCTGGCCGGGGGGGGGACAGCCATCGTCTGACCCACATGCCCCCCATATCAGGCTCTGAGGGGGAGGCCACGCTGCGTTTTGGGCTAAAACCAGGTGATTTTGGAGGTGGGCAGGGTGTGCCGGGGCCTCGCTCCCCTGGGCCAAGCATTAGCATTCGGGGGGGGTGCCGGAATGGGCACTTTTCATGCCGGTTTGGTTTTATTATGACGCAAAAAAAGCTCCCTTAATTCTCTGCTGTCGTTCTTCTGCGCCGGTGATTTACACTGTTAGTGTTTTAATTATACAATTCAGCACTCCTTAAAACATGAAAAACTGCTCAACTTTTGAAGCAATTAAAAGGCAGCGGAGTAGATCAGCCCATCAGAGATGAGATAAGTAAATCAAACAATTAAAAAACTCATTTGGTGGCAGGAGGGAGGGGGGGTGTGGGGAAATCGTCCCACCCAATAAGCCTCCCCCTCCCCAGCTGCGGGCTCTGTCCCAGTAACTGGGCTTAGAGGGATACTGGGAACAACTGGTGGGCTGCTGGCTTTGTCCCAATAACTGGGCTTAGTGGGATACTGGGAGCAACTGGTCGGCTGCGGGCTTCATCCCAGTAACTAATTTTAGTGGGATACTGGGAGCAACTGGTGGGCTGCGGGCTTCATCCCAGTAACTAATTTTAGTGGGATACTGGGAGCAACTGGTGGGCTGCGGGCTTCATCCCAGTAACTAATTTTCTGTCCCAGTAACTGGGCTTAGAGGGATACTGGGAACAACTGGTGGGCTGCTGGCTTTGTCCCAGTAACTGGTCTTAGTGGGATACTGGGAACAACTGGTGGGCTGTGGGCTTCGTCCCAGTGACTGGGCTTAGTGGGATACTGGGAACAACTGGTGGGCGGAGCAACTGGTAGGCTGCTGGCTTCATCCCAGTAACTGATCTTAGTGGGATACTGGGAGCAACTGGTAGGCTGCGGGCTTCGTCCCAGTAACTGGGCTTAGTGGGATACTGGGAACAACTGGTGGGCTGCAGGTGGGGAGGGTTGTCCCTTCCCTGGTGTCACCTACTCCTGCCCTTCCTCCTCCTCCTTCCTCTTCCTCGTAACTTAATTCCATCGCTCTGGGGAGCATCCCCAGGATTTGGGGTCTCCAGAAGGAGCCGGGGGGCACCACCGACGTGAGACACGGCCCCGTGCTCGTGTCCCCTCGCAGGCACGCACACGAGCGCTGCCAACAGCCATCCCCAGCAGTCATTAAAAGCAGAAGGTAATTAATTACCCATCTCCAAAACCACCACGGCTGCAAGATCAGGAATCAGCAGGTAATTAAGCTTTTGGCACCCAGCGCCGGCTGGGGCCACCCCAAAGAGGGTGCCCACGCAGCCCCCCTGCCCCACTGTCCCCCCCCACAAGTGTCCCCATCGCACTCGATGTTCCCCCCGGCCCCATCCAAGCACCAAAGCACCCAGAGCCCCCCGAGGAGCACCCCAAAACACCGCTCCTCCAGCAGGATGGGGACGGGGCCGAGAGGGACCGAGGAGGTGCAGGGACAAGGACACGATGGGGGACGGGGACGGGGGTCCCTCCTCCCCCCGCTATCCACCCCCAAGGATTTTTGCAGGTGTTTAGGGCGATTTTGGGGGCTTTGAGCGTGGCTGAAGCTCTCTCTTGTGGCAAAGCTGCTCCATTACAGCCCTACCCGAGCCCCCCCCCGAGAAATGCTGGGAGGCTACAATGCTCGGGAGGCTACAAACAGCCCGCCCGTCCTCGGAGGGATGGGGGAGGCCGGGAGTGCCCGGTGCACCCCGGGGTAGGGGGTGCTGAGACCCTGCCAACTCATCACAAGAGCCGCGCCCGCCATGGCGCTGGCGGCCCCCGCCGCCCTTTTTTGTCCCTCGGGCCGAGCCGTAGCGGAGGGGGCGGGGTTAAGTCCCGGATGCGGAAGTGCCCGCTCAGCTTCCGCTTTCTTCACAGAGGTATCGCTGTTGTGGGTACGCCATGGCGGAGCCGGGACCGGGGGTGGGGGGGGCCATCCGTGGCCGTACGGGGTTGGGCGGCCCCGGGGATGGGCCGGGGGAGCGGAGGGGACCCGGGGGGACCCGATGGCGGGCGGATGGGCGGGCGCGGGGCGGGAGCGGGGGAAGGTGATGTTGGGCGGCCGTTTTCGGGCGGTGAGACGGGGCTGACGCCATCTTGGGTTGTTTCTGCCGCAGGTTGGAGCGCTCTGAGGCCGGCCCGGAACCATGGTGAGGAGGAGGAGGAGGAGGAGGATGGCGGGGTGGGCAAAGGAGGAAGGCGGGAGGGCTTCCCAGCACCCCAACACAGCCCAGACCCCCCCCAGGGGAGGAAGGGCTCTCCCTGGCCTGGCTGCGGGGAAGGGGGATGCTGGGAGGGGGGAGTCTTGGCTGTGGCAGCTGGGGACCCTCACAGGGACCAAGGTGTGGGGTGGGGAGTGGGTTCTCGGCTCTGACACTGAGAGGGAGATTTAGACGAAATATTAAGAAGGGTGAGGACGGTGAGACCCTGGCCCAGGTTCAGCCTGGAGAAGAAAAGGTTCGGGGACACCTTAGAGCCCTTTCCAGTCCCTAAAGGGGCTCCAGGGGAGATGGGGAGGGACTCTGGATCAGGGAGGGGAGCCATAGGACGAGGCGGAAGGGTTTGACACTGAAAGAGGGGAGATGGAGCTGAGATGTGGGGAAGAACTTGTTTGGTGTGAGGGTGGTGAGAGCCTGGCCCAGGTTGCCCAGAGAAGCTGTGGCTGCCCCATCCCTGGAGGGGTTCAAGGACTTGGGGCAACCTGATGTGGTGAGAGGTGTCCCTGCCCAGGGCAGGGGGTGGCACTGGGTGGGCTTTAAGGTCCCTTCCAACCCAAACCACTCTGTGATTCTATGATCCAGCCGAAGGGTTGGTCAGATCCTGCCCTGTTCATCTAATACCAGACGCTCCCCTGGCCATAACCACCTCCTTCTGTTCCTTCCACCATTAACCCTTGGCAGAAGATACCCAAACCATTCTGTGATTCTCCATACGCTGAGTCTCAGTTTTGCCTTTCAGCCTCGCAAAATTGAGGAGATTAAAGACTTTCTGCTGACAGCCAGGAGGAAGGACGCAAAGTGTGAGTGCCGTGTGTGTCTCCAGGAGGAGTGGGGTGGGATGCTCTGGTGTGGGAGCTGCTTTTCCCCACCAGAGCAGGGCTGTGGGGCCACCTGTCCCCAGGGAGGCTGAGGAGCAACTTGGCTTGGGAGCCCTGAGGGGGGACACAGGGTTTGTGACATTTCAGGTGGCTTTTGCTCGGTGTTGACTGGGGTCGCTGCCTGTGAGCAGAAGCCACACTGGGCAAAGGGACGTGGTGATGGACCCCAGAGGCGAGGTCTGCTGTAGGGGGACCAGGGCTGGGCTCCCCCTCAGCCACGCTTCCTCTGGGGTGTTGTGGCCAAGCCCCAGCTGGAAACTGTTTGCAGATATCACCTTGTCTCTGCCTTGCTGTAATCTTTGAAAAGCTCGGTGGTGTCAGGCGCTGGGGATTGCTGTCAGAGTGACAAGTGAATCAGACTCGCCTTTTCCTTTGTTGCAAATACAAAGCCCGTTGTAATTGAAACACCAGAAATGCCTTGTCTCAGTATTTAACAACGCCTGAAGAGTTTTCCCTCTTCTCTTGCTTATTTGGATCCAGCTGTCACGGGGAAGAGGCGCTTTCCTTCTGGAGATGTTTTTATCGCTCGGGGGTGTGGGCGAGAGGGGGTAGTTAAACACCGAAACGCTGTTGGAGCTGGTGACAGCCCCTCATGAAGTGTTGATGCTCAGAAGGTTGGAGACAGACTGAGAGAGCTGGGGTTGTTCAGCCTGGAGAAGAGAAGGCTCCGGGGAGACCTTAGAGCAGCCTCCCAATATCTGAAGGGGCTACAGGAGAGCTGGGGAGGGACTCTTTGTCAGGGAGTGCAGTGACAGGACAAGGGGTAATGGTTTTAAATTGGAAGAGGGGAGATTTAGATTAGATATTGGTGTGAGAGTGGTGAGAGCCTGGCCCAGGTTGCCCAGAGAAGCTGTGGCTGCCCCATCCCTGGAGGGGTTCAAGGCCAGGTTGGAGGGGGCTTGGAGCAACCTGGGCTGGTGGGAGGTGTCCCTGCCCAGGGCAGGGGGGGTGGAACTGGAGGATCTTTAAGATCCCTTCCAACTCTAACCATTCTATGATCTCCATGCCTTTGGGCTCACTCTGTTCAGGATTTGGGTTGTGGGTGAGCTGAGACAAAACAGCCTTGGGGGGATGTAAAGGAGCTGGGAAGCTCTGGCTGCAGGGCACGGGAGCTGCCTTACGAGCTCCAGAGCAGCCAGTCAGTTGCAGAAGGTGACACAGGTAAATGATGAGCCCGGTGCGAACTGTCACGCTCCCTTGAAAATTTACAATGTGATAAATTTTCCACCTTGCTTGTCCTAAACTGCTGCTTCTGCGGAGCCAAAATACCTCAAAATAAAGCTGTTGGCTTTGGAAAACCAGCGCTGCATCTCCACAAGGGAGCAGGGCCCAGTCCCCTCGCTGGGACAGTCAATTTTTGGTGACAACAGTGTAGGGGGAAAAAAAAAAATAATAGTTTGGAGTTTAGTGCCGATGGGTGAGGCCAGGGCTGCCATCATCCTCCCAGCTCAGGTTTGGGGTCACCGCTGTCCCCCTGACCTGTTCCTTCGTCCCACAGCCGTCAAGATCAAGAAGAACAAGGACAATGTGAAGTTCAAGGTGCGCTGCAGCCGGTACCTCTACACCCTGGTCATCACGGACAAGGAGAAGGCCGAGAAGCTGAAGCAGTCCCTGCCCCCAGGTATCCCTTGGCCTCTGGAGGGAAGTGTCCCAGGTTTTTGGGGGGGCAACAGGCTGGATGGAAGTGGCCCCAGTGGGACACGAGCCCTGTCCCACCACGTGTCACGCCGATGGGTGAGGCCAGGGCTGCCATCATCCTCCCAGCTCAGGTTTGGGGTCACCGCTGTCCCCCTGACCTGTTCCTTCGTCCCACAGCCGTCAAGATCAAGAAGAACAAGGACAATGTGAAGTTCAAGGTGCGCTGCAGCCGGTACCTCTACACCCTGGTCATCACGGACAAGGAGAAGGCCGAGAAGCTGAAGCAGTCCCTGCCCCCAGGTATCCCTTGGCCTCTGGAGGGAAGTGTCCCAGGTTTTTGGGGGGGCAACAGGCTGGATGGAAGTGGCCCCAGTGGGACACGAGCCCTGTCCCACCACGTGTCACCCTGTTCTGGGCCACTCGGGTTTTGCTGTGCCTGGAACTGATGCTGGAGGAAATCATAAAATCATAGAATGGGGTGGGTTGGAAGGGACCTTAATGAGATGATGGTGATGATGATGATGAGGTGGTGGTGGTGCTCAGGCAGGGGGTGGGACAGCGAGGACCTTTCCAACTCCCAACCCTTAAACCCTCTCTTTCTTCCCCCCCCAGGTCTGGCGGTGAAGGAGCTGAAATGAGCCGTTCCTCTGTAGGTTTCTCCACGTTTGTTACAATAAACACAAACCTGAAGTGTTCCCTCTGTCACCTCCGTCCTTCCAGCAGCTCCTGCTGAGACTTTTGGGGTTCCTGGGGTTCAGGAGCCTCTTTGGGTCCCTGCCCCGGCGAGAGCAGCTGGTGGTCCCCATCCTTAGGGGGTGGGATGTCCCAGTGGTGGGATGGGAGGGGGGACGAGGTCTGTTTCTGGTGGGGCTGAGCGGAACATCTCCCATTGCCCTGGTGGGACTGGTGTGCACTGGGATGAGGTTTCCGTGACACTGGTGTCACAGCGGGGAGTTGTCCCCTCTCCTGCGGGGAGCACTGATGGGGGGACAGCTGGGTGTTGGGGGACAGAGAGGGGTCTGGAATGGTCACACGTGGCACTGTGTGGTGCCATTGTGGAGGTGACGGTGGTGCAGTCCTTGTAAGGGGGTCCTGTGCCCCTATATCGGGGGGGTGATGGGGTGTGATGTCCCTATAGGATGGAGGATGGGGTACAGTGTCCCTATAGCAGGGGGGTGAGAGAGGGGTCTGGAATGGTCACACGTGGCACTGTGTGGTGCCATTGTGGAGGTGACGGTGGTGCAGTCCTTGTAAGGGGGTCCTGTGCCCCTATATCGGGGGGGTGATGGGGTGTGATGTCCCTATAGGATGGAGGATGGGGTACAGTGTCCCTATAGCAGGGGGGTGATTAGGTGTGATGTCCCTATAGGATGGAGAATGGGGTACAGCGTCCCTATAGCAGGGAGGTAACTGTATATGATAACCCTATAGCAGGGGTGATGGGGTCCCATGCCCCTATAGCAGGAGGATGATGGTATGGGGTACCCCTATAGCAGGGGGAGATGCGATTCCGTGCCCCTATAGCGTGGAGGGGATGGGGTGCCCTTATAGTAGGGGGGTGATGGGATATGATGTCCCTATAGCAGGGGTAGATGTGGTTCAGTGCCCCTATAGCGGGGGGAGGAGGGTGGGGTGCCCTTATAGTAGCGGGGTGATAAGGCATGATGACCCTATAGCAGGGGGCATGGGGTGCAGCCCCCCTATAGCAGGGGGATAATGGGGTCCAGTGGCCCTATAGGAGAGGGAATGGGGTGTGGTACCCCTATAGCAGGGGGGTAACGGTATATGACGACCCTATAGCAGGGGGAGATGTGATTCTGTGCCCCTATAGCAGGGGTAGATGCAGTTCAGTGCCCCTGTAGCGGGGGGAGTGGGGTGCGGTGCCCTTATAGTAAGGGGGTGATGGGGCATGATGACCCTATAGCAGGGGGCATGGGGTGCAGCCCCCCTATAGCAGGGGGATAATGGGGTCTAGTGGCCCTATAGGAGAGGGAATGGGGTCTGGTACCCCTATAGCAGGGTGGTGACGGGGTCTGGTACCCCTATAGCATTTGGCTAGGGGGTCCAGTGGCCCTATAGGAGAGGGAATGGGGTCTGGTACCCCTATAGCAGGGGGGTGACGGGGTCCCCACGGTGTCCCACCGCCTCCCCCCCACCCCCCTTCTCCGCTCGGGGGGGGGTCACCCCTCGTTTTAGCGGTGCCGTAGCCCCCCCAGCATCGCGGGGCACCCCGAAATGAGGAGGGGGGGCAGCCACGGTGTCCCACCGCCTCCCCCCCACCCCCCTTCTCCGCTCGGGGGGGGGTCACCCCTCGTTTTAGCGGTGCCGTAGCCCCCCCAGCATCGCGGGGCACCCCGAAATGAGGAGGGGGGGCAGCCACGGTGTCCCACCGCCTCCCCCCCACCCCCCTTCTCCGCTCGGGGGGGGGTCACCCCTCGTTTTAGCGGTGCCGTAGCCCCCCCAGCATCGCGGGGCACCCCGAAATGAGGAGGGGGGGCAGCCACGGTGTCCCACCGCCTCCCCCCCACCCCCCTTCTCCGCTCGGGGGGGGGTCACCCCTCGTTTTAGCGGTGCCGTAGCCCCCCCAGCATCGCGGGGCACCCCGAAATGAGGAGGGGGGGCAGCCACGGTGTCCCACCGCCTCCCCCCCACCCCCCTTCTCCGCTCGGGGGGGGGTCACCCCTCGTTTTAGCGGTGCCGTAGCCCCCCCAGCATCGCGGGGCACCCCGAAATGAGGAGGGGGGGCAGCCACGGTGTCCCACCGCCTCCCCCCCACCCCCCTTCTCCGCTCGGGGGGGGGTCACCCCTCGTTTTAGCGGTGCCGTAGCCCCCCCAGCATCGCGGGGCACCCCGAAATGAGGAGGGGGGGCAGCCACGGTGTCCCACCGCCTCCCCCCCACCCCCCTTCTCCGCTCGGGGGGGGGTCACCCCTCGTTTTAGCGGTGCCGTAGCCCCCCCAGCATCGCGGGGCACCCCGAAATGAGGAGGGGGGGCAGCCACGGTGTCCTACCCCCTCCCCACCCCCGTGGAAGGGCTGCTGCACCCCCAGCTCGGTGTGACCCCGTGTGGGGACAGGGGACTCTTCCTCTTTCCTCCCCGTGTGACCGTCCCGTGGGGCTGGAGGTGGCCGCATCCTGCCGGGTGCCCTGCAGCATGTGATGGCCCGGGCACTGACTGTGTGTGTGTGTGTGTGTGTGTGTCCCTCTCCTCTTCTCTCCTTCCCCAGTCGCTGCTTTTCCTGGGCTTGGTGGCTGCCGTCTGCCTCGGCCTCAACCTCCTCTTCCTCACCGTCTACCTGATCTGCCTCTGCTGCTGCAAGAGGGACCAGGAGCCCGACACCAAGCGCCCCCACTCCTGCTGTGTCACCTGGATGGCCGTCACCGCCGGGCTCATCTGCTGGTGAGGACGGGGACCCCGTGCTGTCCCCTCCTCATCAAGGGGGGCTCGAGGGTCCTGCTATGAGTTGCTTTAATTAGATCCGTGCCATTAAATACGGGCCATCCCTGCCGGTGCTGGGGGAGCCCCGGGGACCGGCCACGGGCCAGCCCTGTCCCTGTCCCCCCCACAGCCGTGCCGCCTTCCCGGCTAATCCCGGTGGGGAGCGGGGCCGGGTCGCTAATCCCAGCCCGGAGCAGATGGCAGGCAGCAGCGTGACCCAGCTGGCAGGTCCCGTGTGCTCCCGGCCTTAATTACGACAGGAGCAATTAGACAAGGGGGAACCCTTCTTTACCCAGCAGCTTTCCAAGCCCGTCTCGAGTTTTGGTAGCCCGTGGCTAGGAGGATCCCCAGCTAGCCAGCCCACATGCCCCCCAGCAGTCCTGGCCCTGCGGGAGGGGGGACGGGATGGGACACGGGGCCCTTTAGCATGACCCGCTCGCCAGACAAAGGGGCTGGTTTTGCCTGGGCGGAGCGAGATGGCTGCCTGCGAGCCTTGTTCAGAGCAGGGAAATGGCACTAATGAGCTTGGTGTGCTCCCCCCGGGACCCCCCCCCTCCCCACCGCTCTTCCAGCCTCAGGGTGTCTGCTGGCAGGCGGCAGGGGGACCGTTCTGCAGCTCGCCCAGGGCTTTGAAACCCGCCTGACAGCTACACCGAGCCTGTTTGCAGCTGTTAAAGGCCAAATGTGGCAAATGGGCCAGTGTCTGTTGGTTTTATCGGGGTCTGCCGTGGGGAGGGGGCAGTACTGGGCATGCTGGGCACATGCCTGGCCAGGACAGGGGCACATCCCTCGTTGGACCTGGCTCCCATGTCCATCCTGGCTGTGCCCGCTGGCACACTGGGTGCCAGGGAGCACCAAAGTGGCTGCGATGAGCTTGCCACGGGGCCTGGAGTGGCCACAGCACGGCCCCAGCCCATCGCCCGCCTCCCTCCCGGGGCTGAGCCCCAGGAGCAGCTTTAATCGGGAGCGGCGGTGCTTCCAGCGGATTCCCCTAATCTGCTCTGCCCGGCCCCTCCGCCCTCAAATCTCCTGGGGTTTGGCAGGAGGAGCTTCAAACCCACCATGTCCGGCCCGTGGAGCAGCTCCAGGCTCGGGAGTCCCCAGGTCCTGTGTCACCATCATGTCCCCATCACGGTGCTGTCCCTCTTCCATCTGCTTGGCTCTGTCCTGCCGTGGGTGGAGGTCCCCTGAAACTGGGATTCTCCTGGGAGTGTCCCCTGTCCAGCTGGTGTCCCCCCAAGGCAGGGCACCATGTTGGGGTGAATGTCTCCCCCCGCACACACCTCTCTCTGACTGGGGGTCCCCTCTCTGCCCGCAGCACGGCCGTCGGCATCGGCTTCTATGGGAACAGTGAGACCAACGATGGGGTCTACCAGCTGCTCTACGCCCTGGACCACGCCAACCACACCCTCACCGGCATCGACTCCCTGGTAGGGTCACCGTCCCCCCCACACTTGACCCCCTCCTTCTCCCCCGGGATCACCTCGATTTCCCCATCCCAGGTTTGGTTAAAGCACTGGGGAGGGGGGCTGGAGGGACCCGGGCGTCCTGCGCTGCCGGCCGAGCCCCCGGGGCGGCCATGCCATGGCTGAGCACGGGAGGGTGACGTCACCCCACAGAATGGGGCCTTTGTGGCCAGAAAAGAGCTGTCCCAGAGGATGGATGTGGCTGGAGCACGTGGGGTTGGTGTGGGGCCGCTCTCCGCGGGGGTCAGCATCCCGTGGGTGGGGGGTGAATGGCTACCAGCAGGGAAGCCCCCGGTGCCACCCCGGCGAGACTGACTGTCCCCATCATTCCCCAGGTGGCGGGCACCACCCTGCAGATGCAGGTGGGCTTGGAGCAGCACTTGGCCAGGCTGAACGAGGTGCTGGCCACCCGGGGGGACTACCTGCAGACCCTCAAGTTCATGCAGCAGTTGGCCGGTGGCATCGTCCTCCAGCTCTCGGGGTTGCCCGTGTGGCGAGGGGCCAGCGCCGAGCTGACCGAGCTGGCCGGCCACGTCTCCTACGTGGAGTATTACCGGTGAGTGGGGCCGTGGGGTGGCACTGGGCGGCCGGTGGGGGGGTTGTTGGGGGGCGAAGTGGTGGGCAAAGCGTTGACAGAGCCTTCCTCTGCGCCCAGGTGGTTGGCTTATCTCCTCTTCTTCATCCTCGTCCTCACCGTCTGCCTCCTGGCCTGCCTGGGGCTGGCCAAGCGCTCCCGCTGCCTCCTCACCACGTGAGTAACCCATGGCCGGGCTCAGTGGCACTGGAGCTGCTGGGGAGGGGGGGGGACACACAGTTGGACCCCCATGGTGTGTTCACCCCTCTCCCCGCAGGATGCTGTGCTGTGGGCTGCTCACACTCATCCTCAGCTGGGCATCCATGGCTGTGGACACAGCGGCGGCGGTGGTGAGTGGGGCTGGGAGGGGTGGGTTGTTACTGGTCATGCTGGGGCAGAGCTGGGGACTGCGGGTGCCCATCCCCTCCTCCCCAGGCCCCACCATGTCCCTTTTGTCCCCACAGGGCACCAGCGACTTCTGCGTGGCTCCAGATAAGTTCATCATGAACCAGACGGAGAGCGACATCAGCGCAGGTGAGGGGCACGGCGTGGAGATGAGGGACCCCAGTGCTCCCCCAAAACCTTTGGTGGGGGGTCCAGAGCTCCCCACTGCCCACCCTGTGCTCCCCTCCATCCCCATGGGACGCTGACACCGGTGTCTCCCCTTTGCTTTGCAGAGGTGGTTCACTATTACCTGTACTGTGACCAGAGCCTGAGCAACCCCTTCCAGCAGGTATGGGGGAGCCAGCACCCCACTTTGTGCTGCCTGGGGTGGGGGGGTGACCCCGGCAGCTCCGTCACCGCTCCCTGCTCCCCCCTTGCAGGCTCTCACCGTCTTCCAGCGCTCCCTCACCACCATGCAGATCCAGATCCAGGGCCTGATACAGTTTGCACTGCCTCTCTTCCCCACCGCTGAGGTACGGGGTGAGGGGAACTGGGACCCTGGGACCCCCCACTCTGCTCCCCATCTCAACCAGTGCTGCCCTAACCCCCCATTTCTCCTGCAGAAAGACCTACTGGGGGTCCAGCAGCTCCTCAACTCCTCTGAGACCAGCCTGCACCAGCTCACGGCCATGCTGGACTGCCGGGGGCTGCACAAGGTGAGGGAATGGGGAGGTCCAGGATAAGGGTCTGCAGCTCTGGGGGTCACCCCCCCACTGCTGCCAGCCCTGCCCCATCCCTTCTCCTGCGACAGGACTACCTGGACGCCCTTATTGGCATCTGCTACGATGGGGTGGAGGGTTTGCTCTACCTGGTCCTCTTCTCCTTGCTGGTGGCCGCCTCCTTCTCCACCATCATCTGCGCCACACCACGGGCCTGGAAGCACTTCACTGGCAGGTGGGTCTGCCCCCCCAGCCCCTGCCTTCACCAGGGGGGGCACGGGGCGAGTGTGTGGCACCAGCTGGGCACGGGGAACTGCCTTTGGGGCCAGGGGGGTGAGCACTTGGTGCCTTGTCCCCGCAGGGACCGGGACTACGATGACATGGACGAGGAAGACCCCTTCAACCCGCAGGCCCGGCGCATCGCCACCCACAACCCGGCCCGGGGGCAGCTCCGCAGCTTCTGCAGCTACAGCAGCAGCCTGGGCAGCCAGAGCAGCCTGCACCCCCCGGCCCAGACCATCTCCAACGCCCCCGTCTCCGAGTACATGTGAGACACCACCCCATCCTTCCTCCAGGTTCATCCCCCCACCTCGGGGATGAAGCCTCACCCCACACTGGGGGCATGGGGATGAAGGTGGGGGTCTTGCCGTGCCCCCCAACTCTGACGGGGTCTCCCCCTCCAGGAACCAAGCCGTGCTCTTCGGTGGGAACCCTCGCTACGAGAACGTCCCCCTCATCGGCAGAGGTTCTCCTCCTCCCACGGTACGGTGGACACCCGAGGCCAAGTCCTTCTTGTGATGCCCCACGGGACTAGGGGGGGATTAGCCGGGTGGCCAGGAGCCCCCCTGCTTCACTGGAAAGCCACTCACCCGGGTGGGGACAGGGACGGGCGAGCTCGGCTCCCTCCTCCTGCCCTTGCAGAGGACATGTCCCAGCAGCGAGCGCGTCCCCCCTGCCTGTCTCACTAACCCAGTTCCTGGCCGGCCCGTGGGGGCTGTGGGGAGAGAGAGGTCACCAGCCACGTGCTCGGAGGAGACCGAAATAGTCTTCCCTTCAGCTGCTCTTCTCTGCTTTTATTTCTTATTTATTCCGACTTTCAAAGGACACTTTCCGCTGCCGCCCGTGCATGTTTACATTTCCCCGCTGTTTGTTTAAGCTCACCCTGTCTGTTAATGCCTGCTTTATTTTCTTTTCGTTTCTTTTTTTATCATTATTTTTTTTTTGCATCAATTATTTTGGAGCTAAGTTGCCCATCAAGAGTAAGTTCAGCCACTTCCTTCTTCCTCCTCCTCCTCCTGGGGCAGCAGCCGGGTTCCCATCCTCCTTCCCCTCCTCGGTGCCTCCCTCCACCCTCTTCCCCATGGGGCTGGTTTAATTTTTTGGGGAGATCCTGGAAGGCTTGGGGTGTGGGGCACAAGAGGGGTTGGATTTACAGCTCCTGTGTGCTGGGATCCCCATCTCCATCACTTTCTCGGCGTGGTTTTCCCCCTTCCCTTTCTGACAGCGTTTAATCTGCTTCGATGCCTCCATCCGAAGCAGTGATGTCCCCCCTGGTTTGTCCCTCGTGGGCATGATGGTGGCACCCCGGTGTGGCTGGGGACGTGGCTCCGGGCACACTGCTGTGGCAGGGACACCACGCTCACCTCTTCCGGGGAAGATTTTGGTGCCATCAGGTGAAAGCGTGGCGCCGCGCCAGCGCAGGAGCCTCTAATCCGATTGCGCAGAGCTGGCAGCTGGCGAGGCTCTTCCCTGGGGATGGATGAACTGGGGAGGGAGGGAGGGGGGGGAATTAATTTGAGCGCTTCTCCCCGCCCTGAATGGTCTAATTTAACCAGGATTCAGATCCCCGAGGAAGGACTTTCACCCTCCAAAATAACAAACTCGGAATAATCTTCCTTAATGCCTGGCCGGGGTGCCCCTCCCTCCGCAAAATGATGGAGAAATTTAATTCTGCAGCATTGGGGGGGCTGAGGTTTTGCCCTGGGCTCATTGGTACCCCCTTCCCGGTGCGTCAGGGGGACCTTGTCCTGTTCAGCCTGTGGTGGCTGTGGGCACAGGCACCCAGTGAGCCCGTTTGGGTGTAGACAGGGAAGATCAGGGGGCAAAAACCAGCTCAGTTGCCGCAGAAACTGGTCCCAGCCTGGGTGTCGGGGCTAAAGCCCACCCTGCTCCATCTCTGTGCCAGCCCAGACGGTGCCTGCGGTGCCACCGTCCCCTTGAGGGGAGAGGGGAGCTCGAGCCCATCCCAGTGTGAGTCCCTTGGGATTGGACACATCCAGGCTCAGTGACTGGGGCTGAATCTGCTGCCGGGCTGGAGTCGGGAAGGTGGGAGATGAAGGGAAGGGGCAAAGCAGAGTTTGAGGCACTTGAAGTGTCTTGTCTGGAAGGGGTCTCTTGTCTTCCAGCCCTTGACGAGGCTGGGACCAGGTTCTGCCCCCCTTCCCCGTGGCAACCTGGCAGATAATTGGGGAATAATACGGGTGGGATGCAATTTTCCCCTCTCCATCCTCTGGCAGCGCGTGGGGGAGCAGGGTTGGATCGGAGGTGGCTGGTGGGGGATGCCGTGGGTCGGGGGGTACGCTGACCCCCCTGTCCTCTCCCCGCAGTACTCCCCGAGCATGCGAGCCACCTACCTGTCCGTCACCGATGAGCACATCCGGCCCCACGGCACCGAGTTCCCGGCCTAAGGCGCTCGCCCCGAGCAGCTCCCGGGAGGAGGAAAACGCCGGCGGCGGCTCTTTAATGCAAACCAAAGACACCTGGAAAAGATGTGGTGGGGAGCCCGGCAGCAGCCAGAGGATGAGCCCCCGGCAGTGGGGAGCCCCCCCTTCGTGCTCTGCCCACCCTCCTCTCCCCCTCGGCAGCTTCTGCTCGGTCTCAAGTCTTCCTTCCTTATGGCTGATGGTGACTCCGGGGCCAGACGTGGCACCGGGAAGCCCCGGAGATGCTTCACTCCCCGGCATCGGCTTCTCCTTTCCCTTCCCATCTGCACCAGCTCGGGGATGTTTTACGCCACGGAAGGGAGCCTTCCCCAGCTCCCTCTGCCTGGAACCACCAAACCTGGGGGCAAGGGCTGCCCTCCCCCTGGCACCAGCCCCTCGGGGAAGGGGTCCGGGTTCCTTCGCTCCCGTAGCAATGCAGTACCAACCACTAGTGATCCCATGGGTGGCTTTGCTGCCTCCCCCCCCTCAAATGCTCCCCTCTGCCATGCTCCCGCTCCGCACGGGCAGAGCTGGCTCCCCGTGCCCCCCATCGCTGCTCCCCCCCCCACCCCACCTTGGCCCTGGGTTTGGAGGCTGTAGAATTAGGGATGTTTTGGCCTTGCTGGATTTCCTTTGCTTGGCTTCTGGGTTTTATTTTCATGAGTTCTCTGCAGGGCAGGGGCGCGGTTCGACTTGCTGCCTCTGCCCCGGTGTGGTTTTACTGGGCTGCTTGTTGGTAGCCAGTTTTTGGCTAGTTTGTAGGGGTTTATTTTGGTGGTTTGGCTCCCTTGGGTGGGCAGGCCGGCAGCCTGCGCTGGGGTGGGCTCCCCGCCTGCTGCAGGACAGCCCTGGGGTAACCACAAATCCCCTGGGAAGAGGGTTAGGGATGACTCTGGTGTTCCTGAGGCAGGATGTGGTCCCGGGGAGGGCATGGTCCTGCCGTCAGGCTGGGACGACTCCAGCTCTCGTAGCCACCTTGGGCACCACTGCGGTGGCTTATCCGGGGTTTGCTCCAGGGGTCTTTTTCCCTGTGAATGGCTGTACCTTGCTGCGGGTGAGCGAGGGCTTTCCCTCTCTGATTGCAATTAGCAGCCTCCTGTGCTGCCGGTGGTGGTTCTCCATCCCTTCCTCCCTGCTTTGGCTAACAGTGCTGTGGCCTGGCAGCCCCCCCGGGGTGCCAGGCTGTCCCCCTCGGGCCACCTGGGGGGTCTTACTTGATAGCAGTGACTCACTGTGTCTTTTAAAGATAACTTGTACATACCCTCTGTTCCCCTAACGCCGTCTGTCCGTGTTATGTGTGACTAGCATTATTTGCTATTGGAAACTTCAGGGGACTTTTTTTTTTTTTTTTTTTTTTCCAGCTTTTAATGTTTCGATGTAACGGTACTGGTAGAAAAGAGCTGTTTTTAAAACGCATGTTGAACTAACCTCATTAGGACTCCGTCTAGGAGCTGGAGTCCGGCCTGATTTGTATGTGCCCTTTGGGGAAAACGACAATAAACACTTGTACTAAACTTATCTCCTCCCTGCGGGCGTCTGGGGGTCTGGCGGAGGCCTCTGGGGCCCCACAGCAATGGCTGCGGCCTTGGGGGCTGCTGATGCCGGCCACATGGATGGCCTGGCTCCCTCAGGAACCTGGTGTGGTCCCACAGGAATCTCTCCTGGCCAAGGGCTGTGGCTGGAGGGGTCGGGGGGAGCAAGGAGGGGGCTCCACCATGGGCTGTGCTCCCCTCCCTGAGGCCCTGGCTCTCCCAGCCTGCTCTCCGCCCCCCCACCACCAAGGCTGGGGCTGGCAGCAGAAGGCATTTCTCCTTCAGGAAGCCGCCGCCCCAACCCCCTGTGTTAATCGCAAGCTCCCTTGGTTTCAATTAGCCCCCTAATTGCAATTAGCCAGGTTTTCCCCTCCCAACATGGCGGCAAGGGGCGGCCGTCACGTGACACCGCCGCCTTGCCCTTCCCAACATGGCGGCAGGGTCATGTGGTCGCCCCTCAGCCGTTGCCAGTCAACGGCAGACGCGGTCCTGCCGGTGGCTTCCGTTGAGGCCTCACCGGGGGAGACCAGGCCGCGTCTGGAGGCCTGGGTCCTCGGCAGGAGGGCGAGGGGTTGCCCTGCCGCGGTGGGTGCCCCCCCCAGTAGTCCCCGACCCCTTTCGGGGTCCGCTCGTAGGTCTGTGGGAGGAAGGGGTGCTCGCTGCCCCCCGCGAGGGCCGCCATGGAGATCAAATATGTCTACACACGGAAGCGCAGTGAGTTCGGCCGGCCCTGCAACTTCTCCGACTGGCCGGCCACGGTCAACGTGGACATCCCTCCCGACCCCAGCATGGCCAGCAACTTCATCCTGAGGAACCCCGTGGATAGCTCCGTCCAGCACACCAGCGACATGTCGGAGCACGAGGTGAGGGCCGCCCTCCAGGTGGTCCCGGGGAGGAAATGTGGTATTTTGCACCTTTTCGGCTCAAACTCTTGCCCTGTTTCCTTTGTGCCAACCCCCCAGGTCAACACCGAGCCGGTGGAGGTGGAATCCTGCGGTGTCAACCACGTGGAGGGCGGCTGGCCCGAAGACATCAACCCGCAGGATATGGAAAAAACCACCCGCTTCAGGAAGAAAGTGGAGAAAGACAAACACTACATCGACACCATCGTGCACCTCGGCACCGTAAGACCTTGCCCGTCCCCCTCCCTCCCGCTCCCAGACCCCCCTTGCCCACCCGCTGCCGGTTCCCTCGCCTCAGCAGCTCCCCAGAGGCACGGCCTGTGCTTTCCCCGCAGCTGATGGAGCACTGCATCAAGCAGAACAACGCCATCAACATCTACGAGGAGTACTTTGGAGAGGAGGAGGAGACGGCAGAGGTGGAAGATGAGCCCCCCTCGGCAAAATACATCGATGTCATCAGGTAGCATGACCAGCGGGGCTCGCCAGGCTCTCCAGATCCACAGCACGTATTAAGCTGCTGTTAGAGGCAAAGAAAGTGGAAAATGCAGCAGCTTTAGGGTAGTGCTGGATCAGGTTATGGATGAGGAGACCTGCTGCAGCCCCTCTGCTCCCTTTCTCCATCTGTCTCTCCCCTCTCTCCCCTCCACCCCACCCAGGCACTTTGGAAGTAGGTACCACCATCTGAGCATCTTCTAACAGTGCTTCAGATGAGAAATTATTTATTTATTTGTGATGCCTCAGAGATTATTTTCAAATGTCAGGGGCTGTTAGGTCATTTCTAGAAGTCAGGTCCAGTAACATAATTGGATTCTTAGAAACGCATCACTGGAAAGACTTTATTAAATCACCAACTCTTCTCCCCCCCACCCAACTCTCCAAGAGAACCATTTCCTGCACTCAACGCTCAAGGGCTGCAGCTTGTTTTAATTGCAATTCCCACAGTTTCCTTTGGGAGACAGTCATCCCGGGGCCGGGACAGAGCTGTTAGCGAGCTAAACATCTTTCTTTGATGTCCTGTTATCAAATAGGGATCCCAACGAAACCAAGAGGACGGCCACACATCTCTCCTGGCACCCTGACACGTGCAAGAAACTGGCAGTGGCTTATTCCAGGCTGGAGTTCCAGAAAAACGCGAAAGACATGAGCTTTGACTCGTACATCTGGGATCTCGGTGAGGGGAAGGGAAAACTCACCAGTCAGTCATGCTGCCACTGCGGAAGCACTTTGTGTCTTCAAAGCACGTAACGAAACCTCACAGCTCTCCAGAGGGGGGTGAACAGGGGTTGGGTTTCTGCTTCGCCCACAGATCGATGCAGAGAAGGGGAGAAATGGGACCTGAAAGCTGGCCAACAGGTGGAAAAGAACCACTAAAATCCCACTACATGACTTGATGAGCCAGAGCACTACAACAGGCAGCTGAGCCACGCTCCTCTTACGTGGTTCTTGTCTTTATATGGTTCACTTGTGCTTGATTAAGAAAAAAAAGAGGCAGCACAAGCCCAGGCTGAGAATTACACTCTTCTGTCAAAAGCTGCCTTAAACCTGGTGTATTTTGGAGTGAAAGACACAAAGAAGAAGGGTCAGGGTGTCAGAGATTGAGGCACCAGGGGTCTGTCCCCAGGCTGGCAGGTTCTTTTCCCTGGGTATGGTGAGACATCCTGGTGGCAGGGCCAGCTCACCAGCTTCTCCTCATCCAGCATGGCTAGGCACAGAGGAGCAGGGTGCAGTGGTTTCGGGGGGGCTAGTTTTGGGGCAGGGGTGCTCACCCTCCAGCCTGCCTTTGCATTTTGCTCTTTACTCCTCCTTTCTCGGCAGAAAACTCCAACAAGCCGGAGCTCGCTCTCAAGCCGTCATCC
Source organism: Calidris pugnax (assembly GCF_001431845.1). Classification (NCBI taxonomy): domain Eukaryota; kingdom Metazoa; phylum Chordata; class Aves; order Charadriiformes; family Scolopacidae; genus Calidris; species Calidris pugnax. The sequence goes on from NW_015091046.1 coordinate 357,811, forward strand.
CCTCTGGTGAGACTGGAATACAACCCCAAAGACTCACACATCCTGCTAGGAGGATGCTACAACGGGCAGATGGGTAAGGAAGAGGGATTAGGCACGAGGCCATATTAATGAGACTTCATTTTAATTCGGCAAGAGCCTAGTTCCAGCACTGGAACACTCACAAATGCTGTAAAATCATTAGTGCTGCCGCTGGGAATATCCCGAGCTGGCCAGAAACTCTTGACCTGGGGAGGACGGGCATGTGTTCACCTGAACAGGTAGCCAGGGAGGGGAGGAAAGTGTCCCCGGGAGCCCTTTGCAGGCACTTGGGGCAGCGAGGACCTGGCAGGGATTGCTGGATCAGACGTTGGAGCAGCACACGGGCTGTGCTCCTGCCTTGCCCACGGCCTCGTATCTTCGCGTGCCAAAATCCCAGGAGAGTGGCTGTCGTTGCGTGCACTGAATTGTTCTTGTGCTGTCGTTCCAAGCACTTGGAAAAGGGCCCTTCTTTGCCAGCTTCATTTATGGCTCTGTTGTTTACTCGGCCACACGAGCCCTTTGATTTAATTGCTCTCATTTCAATGTTTTCCTTGCTGTTGGCAGCAGCGATCGGACCTGACGGGGCGTGCATTACGGGGCTGTTCCTGCACACGAGGCAGGTGATGGAGGGGAGGGATCTCACCCCATCCTTCTTGGGGCTCCCCAGGCGTGTGGCACGGGCCCAGCGGAGCACACGCCGTCACATCCAATTGCCTAATTAGAAGTGAGCGGGAGGGAGCCCCTGCATCTCGGTGCCACCACGGCCCGACTGCCTGACCTTTGCTGAACCACGGCCAGTCCTGCGTCGTGGCTTGTCCCCTGCCACACGTCAGAGGCAGAGATAGGGAAGGATGGATGCTGCCGTCCTCAGGGGACCTGCCTTCGTTAGCCAGAGCCCTTTGGGGATGCAGGAGGGAGTGCAGCCGAGGTCAGGTCACACGGGCTGGTTTTTAGAAGTGTAAGAGCCGCTGTTTGGAAGCTGACAAGGGGTCTGGGGGCTGCTTAGACCATCTCTGGTCCTGCTGCAACCCCCCTGTGCAGAGCAGGGGGCAGCCAGGGGGATTTATTGCCTCTGGGGGTCATGGTGCATCTGCTACAGAGATGATTGCTGAAGAACTGCTGCAGCTGTTTAATGTTACCACCCCCTAGCTTCGTTTGCAGAAGGTGCAAATTGCGTTTGGGCTCAGAGTGGGCATCGCTGGGAGTGATCTCAGCCGCAGGCTCCCAGCCCACGGGGTGCTTATGGGGCTGGGAATTGCGGGGAGGGGGCTCCCAGTGAGGTTTGCTCCCTGTTCTGGCTTGGGCAGTGGGGCAGCACCTCCTCGGGAAATGCACGGCAAGCAAAGGAGCTGGGCAAGGGAGAGGGTGCAGATTTTGACAGTTCCTTTTCCTTCCCAGCTTACTGGGACACCAGGAAAGGGGAGCTGCCCGTGGAGGTGTCCCACGTGGAGGTCAGCCACAGGGACCCTGTGTATGGAGCCATCTGGCTGCCCTCCAAAACGGGCACCGAGTGCTTCTCGGCCTCCACCGACGGGCAGGTAAAGGGCAGGGGCAGGGAAAGGTGCCAGGAACTCCCATGGGGACCCCCCTGACAGCCCAAAAGAGCTTCCCCTGCCTGCCCTGCCCCTCGCCAGCCATGGCAGCATGGGAACCAGGCTCCCGGGCTGGCAGCAGGGGCTGGATGGGGCAGCTGCCTGGCTCCAGGGCGCTCTGCCCCCCAGCACTCGTGGCTGAGCCAGGAGCAGCCCCTTCCCTGTGGCCCCCTCCCTCTGCTTGTCCCCTGCAGGTCCTGTGGTGGGACATCCGCAAGCTGTCTGAGCCCACCGAGTCACTGGTCCTGGACATCACCCACAAAGGGCTCCTGGAGAACGCTCTGGGTGCCCGCACGCTGGAGTTTGAGCCCACCATGGTAAGTCCTTGCCCTGACATCAGGGTCACCTTCCCCACACACAACCAGTGCCCTGGGCAGGAGCGTGAGCCAAACCCAGCGGGGTGGGCAGCGCTGGGTCACCCCCCAGGCAGGGCTCCGGGGGCACAGCACAAGCCCAGAGTGACCCAGAGCACTGTGCTGCCGCTTGCAGCATGTTCCCACCCATCTTTAAGAATCAGGAGTTGATGTTCTCCCAAAACACAGGGTCTTGCTGGCATTTTGGTTTCTAAATCCCCCAGAGTCCCAGGGCTCCGTTCTCCCCAGGCTCCCCTTCTGCTCCGACAGCAAAACCCTTTGCTGCCCCGCTGTCCCCTGCCTGCGCTGCGGGGTCCCCAACCTGCTGACGGCTGCTCTCTCCTGCTCCCACCCTCAGCCCACCAAGTTCATGGTGGGCACAGAGCAGGGCACCATCATCGCCTGCAACCGCAAGGCCAAGACACCCTCCGAAAAAATCACCAGCATCTACAGAGGCCACATTGGACCCGTCTACGCGTTGGCCAGGAACCCGTTCTACCCCAAAGTCTTCCTCACGGTGGGTGACGGGACTGCTCGGATCTGGTCAGAGGAGATCAAGGACTCATCAATTATGCAGACCAAGTAGGTGTCAGTGCTCCTAAGTTTGCTCTGCAAAAAAAATCTTCTTTTTTGTGGAAGAGCGTGTCTGGTGACCCCGGCAGGGTCTGCTCTGCTCAGGTCAGGCAGGAGGTGGTGGGGATGGTCACCAAGGGCGAGCGGTGCCAGCGTGGCCATGGGTGCTGGAACGGAGGGTGCCCATGCCATGCTGTGCAGGCAGCAGCCATGGGACCAGGAGGAAGGAGGCCACAAGCCCATCCCCACTGCGTCAGGTCTGTCTGCTGGCAGGTGCCACCTCTCCGACCTGACGGACGGGTGCTGGAGCACCGTGAAGCCATCAGTCTTCTTCATCACCAGATCGGACGGGACCCTGGACGTCTGGGATTTCCTCTTCAAGCAGAAGAACCCCTCTCTCAGCCTGAAGGTGAGGTCCCCAGCAGCTTGGGGTTCCTCACCCTGGGAGGGGAGCAGGGGCTGCCCCCAGCCAGCGCTGGCAGTGGGGTCCTTGGCAGATTTGGGACAGGGGACAGAGCTGGGGGTAAGCTCTATCAAGCAGCAGCCGTCCCCTGAGACATATCTGGAGCCCAAAATTTTGCACGTAGGCTCCTGTTGTTGGCAACCATGTGGATTTGGCTCATCTTGCCTCACTTCCCCCTTGTGGGGCATCACGTCAGGGCTAAGTGCCACCACCCACCCGTCCTCCCTCCCCAGGTCTGCAACGAGCCCCTCTCCAGCCTGCGCCTGCAGGACAACGGGTGCATCGTTGGCTGTGGCTCCAAGCTGGGCACCGTCACCCTGCTGGAAATGTCCTCCGGGCTCTGCACCCTCCAGAGGAACGAGAAGACCCTGGTCACCGCTGTACGTCCCGCTTTGAGCCACCAGGTCACAGCAAAACCCTCAGCATTGCTGTGCTGTCCCCGGACAGGGCATGCTGTCCCCCCCCGGGGTCCCCTGTCACCCTGCACCCCTCGTTACCCACCCCTGTCCTAGATGTTCGAGCGGGAGACGAGGAGGGAGAAGATCGTGGAGGCTCGGCGCAAGGAATTGCAGCTGAAGAAGCGTGCCAAGTCAGAGGCCCAGGCGACGGAGGTGAAGGAGATGCTGCCAGAGGATCCCCAGGAGGTGCTCAACCGTACCCGCCAGGAGTTCTTCAAGGTCATCGAAGCGGAGAGGCAGAGGAGGACGGGGGCAGAGGCTGGGAACCGGCTCAGCGAGGTACCAGGGGTGGCACGGACCTGCACCTGGGGTTGCTGCTCCGTGGCTGATGGTGGGGTGAGGCTGCTGCCCCCCAGCTCAGCTGGGCTCCTGGGGGTCTCTGCCCCCATGGGGTGGTGAGCAGAGCACCCCACACAGCTCCCTGACCCCACACCAGGTCTCTCTGCAGGAGCCGTAGCCAAGACAGGACCGGTGGGTCACACAGAACCCCTCACAGATGCTCCTTGGCCCTTTGGCCTCTTGATTTATTTATTTTTATTCTTTTTTTTTTTTTTTTTTTTTTTTGGGAGGGCATA
>NW_015091046.1:361993-376243 GCF_001431845.1 Calidris pugnax
GCAAACGGGCAAATTCAGCAATACCTTTGGCTTATCAGTGACAGAACAAATTGATACCAGACTTTTAAGAGGGTGGGGAAACGTCTCTCCATAAAAAGAATCTAAATTTACCATCGTGTTAACAATTCTGTAAGACTTTTTGGCAACTCCTAATGGAAATTTCAGGAGCAGATGGAAATATTTGGAAACGTATAGAACACATGAGCCTGCAACATCCATTTTTATTTTCTCATTGGGAGTGTGGAGCGGTTTCATGTTGCCTTTAATTTTTTTTTTTTTTTTTTTTCTTCTGGGTGAATAAACAGGAGTTTTCCGTGTCACGTTTCCTGTTTTGACACAGCAGGGTTGAGCAGAGGGTGGGAAAATCATGTTCTCTTGCTCTCCATCCCCCCTCCTCGAGCCGGGCCACGGATCAAAGCCAGCTGGTGACCACAGCGGGGTGTCCCTCGGTGTGTCCCCAGCCCCCGGAGCAGGGCAGAGCAGGGTGGCTGGTGGTGGCAGTAGGGTCCTGCTGGGCACCGTGCCCCTTCCCAGGGGGGAGGGTGATGCTGAGCAAACCCCCCAACCTGCTGAAATCCCTGGGGAGAGCAGCCTGCGGGGCCGGGGCCGGGGTTATCAGCGCTGGGTAAACACCACCCGGCCAGTATCACCCAGCAGCTTACCCATTCGTTAATTATTAACGAGCTGATGGTTGTGCTCACCCCAGGGCACAGCTGTCAGCAGAGGGATGGGGCCATCGCACAGGGTGGCATCCTGTGTGCCAGGGCTGGGGGTCAGCCCTCCTGCAGGACCCTTCCCCAGGCGCTGCTCGGCTGCAGGAGGGAGCTGGGCACCAGCCTCGGCCAAGCCCCTCATTAATGGCCAGTCCTAATTGTACCAATAATGAGAGGGTGGAAAGGCATTTTCCCAAGCCATGCGCTGTCTGTGTCCCGTGAGGGACAGGCACGTTTCCACCCAGCTCCTGGCACCCTGACGGTGCCGTGGGGCTGTGGGTGCCACCAGGAGAGGGCACGGAGCCACACACGGTGCCAGCCATCTCCAGGGGAGTGGGACAGAGAGCTGGGATGGGGACATGCAGCCTCCGGAGACCCTCCCAGCCCGGCCTGGGGGGGCACACAGGCTCACCACCTCCCCAAGGAGTACACAGGGGCTGTGCCAGTCCCCTCCAGTTGCCCACCACCCCCAGCAAGGGCCAGCGCCTGCAGCTCGGCTGCGTCACCGGGAGCAATGCCAGCGCCTCCGGCAAGGACGGATGGAGTCACCGGGACTGAGCTGAGCGCCCTGGCAGAAGGGGACCAGGTCCTGTGCCAAGCCAGCGGGCTGAGCGCCCATCCTGCCCCCACCCCTCCATGCCAAGGGTGCCCCTGCAGCTCCCCGCTGCCAGCTCTGCTGCAGGAAGGGCCCCTGTGGGTGCTCAGCACCCAGGGGGACACTGCCAGCCCCCCAGGACCACCGGTGCAGGGCATCTGGATGGGTGTTTGTCCTTCCGAGGGGCTACATTAGATGGAGATGAGCTGAGCCGGGCAGTGCTGGGGCTGCTGTGCATGCCCTGATGTCCCCCTGCCCGCCTCCAGGGACAGGGAACCCCCCCAAAGATGCCCCCACACTCCCCACACTCATTTTCTGCTTTTATTAGGAAGGGGGTGGGGGGTGCCCGGGCAGGGATGGGGCAGCTGCCAGCTGTGAGAGGGGATGGTGCCCCCCGAGCCTCCTCCACCAGGGGGAGGCAGCCGGACCACCCACCCCAGCCTGGGCAGGCACCCAGCTGGCCCCCGAGCCCTGGGGTGCTACTGCCGGGGTACCCGTGCCAGCAGCCAGACCCAGCACCGCGGCCTCGCTGACGGGCACAGAGGGTGGCATCGCAGGAGGGACGGGTTGTCCCTGTCCCCATCCTCTCACCCATCAGGGTTTGTGACCCCAGGATGTGCCCTTAGCCATGGGCTGCAGGTTTCACCTCCTGCACCACCAGTATGGGGCTGGGGGGCTCCCAGTGTCCCCAGTCCCCAGCTCCCTGCAGGCACCCAGGGACAGAGATGGGGATGGGACGTGGCAGGGGGACAATCGGGGAGGGATGGGTGGTGGAGAGCAGCCCCGGGACCCCCGGCGCGGGGACCTCCATCTACCTATGGAGCAGGAGGACCCCTCCTTCCACCCGTGGGGCTGGGAACCAGTCCGGCTGCGGGACCCGGCTCTTCCTCGTTACTTCTTCACCTTGATGAGGGAGTGGTAGACGGGTTTGATGATGATGTGGAGGTGCAGGGAGTTGTCGATGAGGTACTCGGAGGTGCGTTTCTGCAGGTCGGCGTGGGCGAGGAAGTCGGCCGCCTCGTCCGAGCTCTGGTGGAAGCTGTAGGCGTGTTTCACCACCACGCGGCCCTGCTGCCGCACGCCCACCAGCACCGTCTTCTGGAAGCTGACGCCGGCAAAGTCGGGGCTACTCATGGCCGGGGTGATGACGAGCCGGGGGCGACCGTCCTCGATCCGCACCGGCTGGACGGCCCCCGAGACCGAGTCCGAGTAGACGGGGCGCAGGCTGACGGGCAGCCAGCGGGGCGAGAAGAGGACGTTCCAGGTCACCCGCTTCCCGGCGTCGTGGCTGCTGGGACCCAGCTGGGTCTGGAAGCTGGTGCTGCGGTCGTCCCGCGCCGGGTTGTTGATGACCCACTGGGAACCCCAGCTGGGGGCGAGGTAGTTGCGGGGCAGGAACATGCTGCAGTTGACGTCGAAATACTTGGCGAAATGGAGAGGGGAGGCGGCGTGGAACTGGAAAGCCTGGAAGAGCAGGTCCTGCACCGCACCGTAGTGCCGCGCCAGCACCGGCGACTGCGCCTGCAGCCGAAAGAGCTGGCTGGGCGCGATCATGGGGTAACGGATGGCACGCAGCACCCGCTTGGCCACGGGACCCTCGGGCTGCCGGCGGCTCAGCCAGCCCTCCACGGCGGTGTAGAGCTCCAGCTCGCTGTGCAGCACCAGGTCGGAGCGCTCCAGCAGCAGCAGCAGCAGCTCCACGCTCACCGAGCCCCACTCGGCGCTGCCCAGGACGGCCGAGAGGTTCCACGCCAGGAACTGGAGGCAGCTCTCCTGCAGCGCCGCGTCCCCGATGCGCACGGCGTAGTGGTACCAGGCCACCACGTGGCCCTGGCTGGACTCGCTGGCCAGGTGGCTCTTCATGTAGTCGGCCACCCCGCGCTGCAGCCCCCACACCCGGTACTTGCTGGCCAGCTGGTGCATGGGGATGGCTTGGTGGAGCAGGATGGAGACCCCCCCGCAGTACAGGTACCTGGAGCAGAGTGCGGGGTGGTGACGCTGGTGTCCTCCCGTTCCCTTCCCAGCCCAGCCCCAGGCTCTGGCAGATCAGTTCCCCAGGGAGAATCCTCCCTCCTGGGCTGTACCCCTCCAGGCATCTCCATCCAGTGATGTCTCTGTGCTCCCCAAGGGAACATCCTCCTTCCTGGGCTGCAGGGGCAGCTCCAGGCATCCCATTCTTTGGGGTTTCCATGGTCCCCAGGGAGCATCCTCCCTCCTGGGCTGCATCCCTCCAGCCATCCCATCCAGTGAGGTCCCTGTGGTCCCCAGGGATCATCCTCCCTCCTGGGCTGCATCCCTCCAGCCATCCCATCCAGTGAGATCCCTGAGGTCCCTAAGGGAGCATCCTCCCTCCTGGGCTGCATCCCTCCAGCCATCCCATCCAGTGAGGTCCCTGTGGTCCCTAAGGGAGCATCCTCCCTTCTTGGCTGCATCCCTCCAGCCATCCCATCCAGTGGGGCCCTTGAGGTCCCCAAGGGAGCATCCTCCCTCCTGCTGTCCCCCTCCCACGGGGTTCCTGTGGTCCCCAGAGGAGCTGCATCCCTCCTGCTGTCCCCCTCCCATGGGTTCCCCAGGTACCTGATAAACTTCTCGAAGAGAGCAGCGGTCTCGGGCGGCTCGTGGAGGGTGATGACGCTCTGGTTGTGCAGGAGGCTCTCAAAGACCTCGCTCTGGAGGCTGAGCAGCAGCTGGTGGGTGTGGAAGACCTTGGCCTCGTTGGAGGCAGCCGAGCGCACCCGCAGCACCGAGTCGCTGCCGTTGCCGTTCTGCAGCAGCTCCTGCAGCCGCTGCAGCAGCGTCAGCGAGTGGTTGATGGTGGCTGCCGTGGCATCACCGCTAAGGTCGGCTTTCTGGGCTGTGGGGAGATGGGACCATCCCAGTGCTGCACCCCAAGAACTGGGAACGGGGCTCAGCCTGGTTAATGGGGGGCTGGGGCAGCCTGGCTCTGTGCACATCCTCCCTCCGCTCCCCCCAGTGCCAAAGGGCTGGCTGGTGCCAAGGGCGTGCGAGGAGGATGAGGGGACACGGGGACATTTGGGAGCCAAAAAGCTGCTTTTTCTGCAGCAGAAGGGGTGAGACCACCATGTCCCGGGCTGGGACGTGCTGGGAAATGGCCCTGTGCCGGGCAGCACTGGCTCACAGCCCGGTCTGCCAGCCCCAATCCCATCCCCGGGGTGGGCAGAGCGAGTCCCGGGCATTGCCCCAGACCCCCCACATCCCAGACCGACACGTAGGGCACATGAGAGCCGGTGGGTGAGGGGAGCAAAGGGCAGGGTCCCCATGGTCTGAGCAGCTTGAGGACACCCCGGCATCACTATGGGTTGGTGCAGCTGCTGCCATGCCTGCTCCCAGTGTGATCCCTCTCCCCTCACCGGTGCCGTGAACCGGCATCTCCTGCCCAGCCACGTTTCACTCCCCACCCCCAGCTTCGCGTGCCAACAGCCCAGACTGCTCCCCACTTGGGTGACCGTCCCCCCACCTCTATGTCCCCACACTGCCAGGCTCTCAGTGGTGATAGGGACCAAGACACGGTTCTCCACGCTCCTGTGGACACGGGGAGCCTTCCTCCCTCTCCTCCTCTCCCTCATGCCTGGCACAACTCCCACCCTCTCCCCGGAGCATCCTTTCCCCGGGGTGAATTTGGCCTCATCTCTCTCAAATCCCATCTTGCCGGCCGGGGAGCTGCCGGATTACCCTTCCCAGCGCCGGGTTAAGCCTGGCTGAGGGGGGACGGGGAAGGGGAGCGGGATCCCCTCGCCCCGTGGTGCCGGACATCGCTGCCCGCGGCACCGAGCCTTCCCTTGGGCAGGGGTGAGCACAGCCTGGTCCTCACCCCAGCTCCTCCCGGGCACCGTGGGGCACAGGAGCCACATCCATCCCTCCCCAGGAGCCCCGACGGCTGCTGAAGAGCCGAGATCAGCCTCCCACGGGCACCACCAGACACCCGTGCCGTGGCTGAGCCCCACTCTGGCACCCGGCGAGGGCAGCAGGACCCACAGCACGGGGACCCCTCCACGTCTCCCCCCAACCACGGCCACCCTTACCGGCTTGCACGGTGAGGAGGAGGAGGAGGAAGGCAGAGGCAGCGCAGCCCCATCGGCGGGCGGCCACGGGCCGGGTGCCCGTCAGCCTGGCCATGGCTTCGCAAGCGCATCTGCCGGGGCTCGGCGCGGTGCCCGTCGGGGGCTTATGTAGGCCAGGAGCCCTCCCAGCCCTCCCAGCCCGCGCCGCCACATCGATTGGTGGAAACTGGGACCGGCCGTTGCCAAGGGAACTGCTTCCAGCCCCCGTCCATCCCACCCTGACCCCTGGACCCCAGCCCCGCATCCCGGGCTGGCGTGACGGGGTGCCCCGGTGAGCCCCGGCACGGCACGGGGGCATCTCCGTTTGCCACCTGCTTCCCGCTGCCACCGGGGCTCTGCCGTGCCATGGCCCCATAGCGTGCCGCGGCCCCATAGCGTGCCGCAGCCCCACACGTAGTCACAGCCCCTCTTTGCACCATCTTTGCATTCAGGGCACAGCTCGCCATGGCCTCCCCGCTCCCCTCCTCTCATGGGTATTCATGCCGGCAGCAGCCCATCACCATGGCATCCGGGCTGCCGGCAGGAACTGCCTGCCCTTTTCCCAGCCTTTGCAGCCAAGAGGCTGCCTGCGCCGGGTGAGTGCCCCGTGCCAACCTCTGCTGGCCCCTCGCCCACCCCGACGGCTTTCGGGGGGCTTTGCAATGGGGCTGGGGTGGTGTTTGCTCCCCTCATCCCCAGCCCCGGTGCTCAGGGGGTTTGCTCCCCCCATCCCCAGCCCCTGTGGCTCAGGTACAGGGCTGGGGGTGGCATTGGGTGCCCCCACCCCGCTGCGGGAGACGGACACCCCTCTGTGCAGGAGCATTCACCAGTGGGAGCACAGGGAGGTCTGCACCCCACTTTTGGCACTGTGAGGTGGGGAGACAGGACCGGGACCCCCGAGGTGGGACACAGCTGGGGGGACAGAGCCCACAGATGGAGGTAGCCCAGCTCACATGGGCACGGCAGCCCCTTCCCCGTCACCCGGGCTCCCCATGAAGGTGGGGGGAGATGCCATGCCAGGCAGGACCCCCCCATTAGCCTTGCAGCTCGGTGCCCCCTGGGCAGGAGCTGCCAGCACCTCGCTCTGCCCCGGGACCGCTGCCCAAAGTCACCTTGGACCCTGTGGTGCCCCCCTACCCCCTCCTGGGGACACCCCCGGGGAGATGCTGTGACCTTCAGCGGGTGGCAGTGACAGTGCCAGTGCCACGGGGGGGGGGATATTAACCCTTCCTGGTTATCGAGTGTCCATCAGGGCTGTCGGGATTAGTGCCCGTGGTACTGCAGCTTTGTCTTCAGCTGCCCAGCGAGGTGACAGCATGGCACGGCTGGCACCCATTTCACACCCAGCTCCCTCCCCAGGACCCACGGGGGGGGACACCGTGCCGCTGGCACTGCCAGCACTGGCACCACGCAGCAGGAGGGACACTGTGCCACCCCATCATGCCATGGGGACAGGGAGCGGGCAGTTTGTGGGGCACGAGGTGGGGTAGGACAGAGGTGGTTTTGGGGAGAGGGTCTGTGCTGGGCAGGGGGTGTGTCTCCAGCCCCACAGGGGGTGCTCAGCCCATCTGTCCCTTTGTGCCACCTTGCCCAGCCCTGGCACGGTGCCACCCGGTGCTGCCACTGCTGCCGGGGGGGCTGCTGTGGAGGGGGCTCCTGGGGACACGTTGGCTTTGGGCTCCCGTGGAAGCCGGAGATGCAGCGCCTGTGTCCCCAAGGAGGACGGGGACACGGGGCTGAGGAGCCCCATCCCCGAGGGCCGGGGAAGGGGGGGGGATGGGGGTTGCGAGGGCTTAGACGGGGTCTCCAGATGTTGAGCGTGGGCAGATGTTGCTGCAGATCCCGGGGGAGGGGAGGGGGAGATCACCCATCTGGCCCTGTCCTGTGGCCGGAGGGGCTGGGGACAAACCACCCGGCCACCGCTCTGCCACGGTGGGTGGGGGGGGTCCCTGGCCCCTCACAGGGACAGGCAGGTGATGCCGTGCCTGGTGTGGGGCAGGGGCTCAAGCTTCGTGGGGCGGGGGGGCAAAAGCCTGGTGCAAACAGAGCTTGTGGGGGGGGTCATTCCTGCATCACGGTGGGGCACGGGCCGGCCGGGGGACAAGGGGGCCCCTGTCACGGCCCAGCTGGTTAATGGCTCACCCGCATCCACCGACGCCTCATTTAACCACCCGCCTGAAAAACAACAGCTTGTACCGGGTGAGGCACCGGCACGGTGCCAGCACGGGTTGCACCCCCCCAGGGACCCCCCCCGTCCCCCGAGGGGGCATCAGCTGGCCGTGGGGCAGGGTGGCACCGGCTGGGAGATATGGGGAGAGGGGGGGATGACACAGGGGACCGTGGGGTCGGTGCTGGGGGGTCACCAGGGGACAGGGCATCCCCCCGCCAGCCCCTGGTGAGTTGAGGGAGCAGCTGTGATTGCGGGTGAGGCGGCGGAGGGTTGGCTCACCATAGAGACCTGGGCGCAGGGCATCGCCCCCGCAGGCTGGGACACACCGAGGGGGTGGGAGTCGGGGGCTAGTTGGCCCCAGGGACCAGGGGGGGGACATCAGCCTTCCCCACCCCTACCTGTGCTGCTGGGGAAACTGAGGCACGGGTGGGCTTTCCCTCCAGGTTGGGGCACCAGCGGTGCCCTTTGCACGCTGGGACCTGGCACACATGGAACAAAGCCCAGCAGGGACACGGGGGGGATGCACACACACTTGTGTGCACACTCACGCCTGCACACTCATTGCAGACCCAACCCCCTGAGTCCCCAGAGGTGGCTGCAGATCCCAGCTCTCTGCTCGCAGAGCGCAGGGGCTGGGGAACCTGTGCCAGCCCCCAGCACCTCACAGGGTTCAGGCAGCCCCCCCTTGCCCGCACCCACCTCAGCCCAGCCCCGGCCCACCTCGGGGTGTGCAGCAAACCCAGGAGAAATCGGGGCTCCAGCACCCAAAAGAGGGGGGCTGGGAGAAGGAACGATGCACCCCAGCTGGGTGACACAGACCCTTTGGGTATAACGGGGGCCCCAAGCACCTGGACCACCATCCCTATTGCTCTGGGGTGGGGACAAGCTCTGTCGTGGTCACTCGGGGCTGGCCCAGCGTCTCAGGTGACCCCATCCCTGGCCTCCATGGGAGCAGCAGGGCCTGGGGACGTCCTCCTGCCCCGCTAGCCCAGCCCGCGGCTCTGCCCACGCCGCTCTCCCTCCGCCCCGTGTCCCTTACGGCTGGGTGATGCTGCAGGTACCGGAGGGGACACGGCCACCAACGGGGGACACAGCCACCAGCGAGGACACAGCCACCGGTGGGGACACGGACAGTGACAGTGACACAGCCACCAGCGAGGACACAGGCACCAGTGGCTCTCTGGGCCCAGGGAAGGTGGCACCGCACACCCGGCAGGTGGCACGGGGGCTACCAAGGTAAGAGCCCACCTCCCACCGGGCTTGGGGAACAGGACCCCGGGCAGGGGGGGGTGCAAAGGGGGACCAGACCAGGCTCAGCCCCCCCCCCCCTACCAGCAGAGCAAACAGGATCAGGTCAGGGAAAGAGTTAACGCTCTCCCGCTGCAGCTGCAGCTCGATGCCCCAGTTCCCCCGGGGGACGTGATGAAGGGTCTGGACTTGCCCCTGCTAATTAGCCAGGTCTAATTTGCAGTTAATTGGCATCCCCCTGCGCATCTCTCCCTGCTCCCACACAGCCCGGGGCTCTGCGCAGGGTCTGGGCTTCCATCCCGCTGGGCGCAGAGGTCAAAGCCCCCCTCTGGCACCCCCCCCACCGCGGGCACTGCTGCTGGGTGCACAGCCATCCCCGGGGGGGGCCCGAAATGGGAACACCGGCGGGGGGAGACGTGCCTCTCCCCGGTCCCGGAGTCTTCGGGGGTCTGCGGTGATTGAGACTGGGCTAATTTGGGGACCCTGTGGGGCCAGGGTCGCACTGGAAGCGGAGCAGTGCACAGTAGCCACCCCCCCACCCCTCAAATCCCCGCCAGGGTCGGGACCCTCCTGCACCCCGCACCCCTCTCCCGGGATCAGGATCCCCCCCTGCACCCCGCATCACCCCCTTAGGCCCAGGACCTCGACCCCTGCACCCTCCATCGGGCTCAGGACCCCCCCTGCACCCCGCACCCCCCACCGCACCCAGCACCCCCCATCGCACCCTCCTCGGGCACTAGGACCCGGGGGGTCGCCGTCTCCCGGGGGAGATGCTAATTTTTTGTGAGCGGGCGGGGATTTTGACCAATCAGAGCGCAGCGCTCAGGTTTGGCCTCCCTATTGCGGGAAGGCGCCTCTCTGATTGGGTAAAGCCTTGTCCCCTCTAGCCAATGGGAGCGCGGGGATCGGGATGGGGCGGGAGGGCGGGGGGGCCGATTGAATTTATGAATGGCCGGGAGCGGCGCGGGACCGGGACCGGGACCCGCTGAAGCTCTGCCCGAGGAGCTGGCAAAGGACCCGGCTGGCAGCCTGAAGATGTCCCGTCCGTCCCCCCTCCCCACACCTTGGCACCCTTGGCACCGCCGGGATCCCCTCCCTTGGCACCGCTGGGACACCCCTGGCTCCTCCCTGCCACCCCTGGGTCCCGGCAGGTGGCACCCAGCCCGGGCCGGGAGCCAGGGCTTCATTCCCCTGGCAGCCACCCCAGAACATGGTGTTTTAATCCGGTTTTCTTCAAGGCGATAAACGGGGCCAGAGGGATAAAGGAGGAGCATCTCCAGGGCCACCCTCCACTGCGGTGGCGACGGGGGGTCTGTCACCCCGGTGTCCCCACCAGGGCTGGACCCTGGGTCTCTTGCCCCACAGCACCCAGCACGTCGACGGTGTGGATGAAGGAGCTCCACAATGTGCCAGACGTGGTGGCAGAGCGGGGCCAACAGCACCCATAGGAGCCCACTGCACCGTGACCCAGCTGAGCCCCCTGCCCGGGTGCCACCGGTGCCCTCAGCCTCCTAAATCTCCCTTTTCCCCCCTCGCAGCCGGTCCCTGGCAGGAGGAGATGACCCCGGTGCCCAACAGCACGGCGGTGGTGTGGGCTGGCGAGGCGGCACGGCCGGAGCCGGAGAGGTCACCCTGCATGGTTGGCATCTTCCCCATCGTGTACTACAGCGTCCTGCTGGGGCTGGGGCTGCCAGGTGAGGGGGCTGGGGCAGGGGGGGGCTGCCTGGCAGCGTGGGGAGCAGCACCCATCCTACCTCATCTGAGCTGTGCACCCTCAGCCCATCCTGTGCCCTCAGCTGCTAACAAGAGCCTCAGCTCCCTTCCCAGCCCCAGGGCTTTTGGGGATGGAGAGGAGAGTGGTGAGGGGGCTGGGGCAAGGGGGGGCTGCCTGGGGGTGTGGGGAGCAGCACCCATCCCACCTCATCTGAGCTGTGTACCCTCAGCCCAGTCCATGCCCTTGGCTGCCAACAAGAGCCTCAACTCCCTTCCCCCCCAGGGCTTTTGGGGATGGAGAGGAGAGTCCTCAGGGGTGGGGGAGACCAGCCTGCTCCCCACGGCTCCCACACCCTTTGGGTCGGCCCCACGGCTGCGGTGCCCGGCTGTAAAGCCCAGCCCCACGTGGCAGGTGCCATGGCAGCAGGGACAGATGGTATTTGCACTGCTTGGGCTGACACACGGAAGAGATTAATCAGCTCAGCAAATCCCCACCGCACCGGGATATTTATAGCTCCCCACCCCAGCCGGGCCCTGGGGCTGCTCGCCCTGTGGCCATGGGAGAGCCTGGGCACCCCCTGGGGTCCCCAGTGCTGCAGGAGGGGGGTTGCTGGGAGCTCCAGGGTCTCACCACCGCACATCGCTCCCCTCCAGTGAACGTCCTGACCGCTGTGGCCCTGTCCCGCCTGGCCACGAGGACCAAGAAGTCATCCTACTGGTACCTGCTGGCCCTCACCACCTCTGACATCCTCAGCCAGGTCTTCATCATCTTTGTGGGCTTCATCCTGCAGACGGCCATCCTGGCCCGGGCGGTGCCCAGTGCCTTCATCCACACCGTCAACGTGTTGGAGTTCACGGCCAACCATGCCTCCATCTGGGTCACCGTCCTGCTGACCATGGACCGCTACGTGGCCCTCTGCCACCCGCTGCGCTACCGCGCCGTCTCCTACCCGCAGCGCACCCGCAAGATCATCGCGGCCGTCTTCGCCGTGGCTCTGGCCACGAGCATCCCCTTCTACTGGTGGCTGGACCTGTGGCGTGATGACGACCCCCCCAACACCCTGGACATGGTGCTCAAGTGGGTGCACTGCGTCACCATCTACTTCTTGCCCTGCAGCATCTTCCTGGCCGCCAACTCCATCATCATCTGCAAGCTGAAGCGGCGCAGGCGCTCAGGGGACGGCCGACCCCACCTGAGCAAGACCACGGCCCTCCTCCTGGCTGTCACCACCGTCTTCATGGTGCTCTGGGCTCCCCGGACCATCGTCATGATCTGCCACCTCTACGTGGCCTCCGTCAAGAGAGACTGGCGCGTGCACTTGGCCTTGGACATCGCCAACATGGTGGCCATGCTCAACACCACCTTCAACTTCTTCCTCTACTGCTTTGTCAGCCAGACCTTCCGCCGCACGGTGGGCGAGGTGCTCCGGGGCCACCTCCGGCACGGCCCCCAGCCCAGCAGCGCCTGCTTCCCACCCCCAGCCCTGAAACCACTGGAGCTTCTGGCCTGCACGGCCCTCTGAGCTGGGGCTGCTGCTGCCAGCTGGAGCTCACCACTTGGCTGGGGGTCCCAGAGCTCACCCAGCCCCACACATCACTCCAGGACCCAATGAGACCTTGCCCTGGGGGTGCTTCCCCCGTGATGCCTATCCCCCATGGAGCTGGGGGGGTAAAGTGGGTGTGGGTAGGGGCAAGAGGATGTGGTTGTGCCCTGGGTGGCTGTCCTCCTTTGGGGCCATGGGGCTGTCCTGCCTGGTGGCAGCACCCACTGCACCCCGGGGACCCCTGAGCCACACTGGAATGGGCAGCTCAGCCCTGCCCGTGCTCAGCCCCTCGGGATGAGTGGCGTTTGGCCCCCCAGGAAACTCAGCTGTGGGGCAGCAAGGACGTGTCCGAGTCCAGTGGCAGGAGCCACTGCCTGCTCCGTGTGTGCCACCCCTGCTGGGCTCCTCTCCAGCCCGGTGGCCATGGGACTAGTGGAGCTTCCACAGCCAAGGAGTGTGACCGTGCTCGTGGCTGCTCTCCTGCATCCTCTCCAGCCCAGGCTGAACTGACCCACCAAAGGTCCCAGGGAACCCGGCGGTGTGGGGTGATGGGTGCAGGTGAGCTCCTGCGGGTCCTGGAGAGGACACGGTGCCCGCTGGGTGCCAGCAGAATGGTCCATCCTCCATAAACTGCCGTGCTGAGACAAAAACGCTGCCTGGGTCGGGACGGGGACACCCTGCGCCAGCTCCCCCGGGCACAGGGTCCCTCTGCCTGGCACCGAGCCCTCAGCCCTCCTGGGGATGGTGTCGGGGGGGAGCATCCATGGGGTCCAGTGTCCCCAGCCTGAGCAGATGGTAAGACCCCAGCTCTGGGCTCTGCAGCACCCAACTTCCACCCACTGTCCCCCTTGGGGACACCCGGGACATCCCAGGAGAGCCACCCTGCGAGGATGCAGCCCCTGGGTGCCCCCCAGTGAGAGGGTGCAGTGTCTCCTGCGGGTCCTGGAGAGGACACGGTGCCCGCTGGGTGCCAGCAGAATGGTCCATCCTCCATAAACTGCCGTGCTGAGACAAAAACGCTGCCTGGGTCGGGACGGGGACACCCTGCGCCAGCTCCCCCGGGCACAGGGTCCCTCTGCCTGGCACCGAGCCCGCAACCCTCCTGGGGATGGTGTCGGGGGGGAGCATCCATGGGGTCCAGTGTCCCCAGGCTGAGCAGATGGTAAGACCCCAGCTCTGGGCTCTGCAGCACCCAACTTCCACCCACTGTCCCCCTTGGGGACACCTGGGACATCCCAGGAGAGCCACCCTGCGAGGATGCAGCCCCTGGGTGCCCCCCAGTGAGAGGGTGCAGTGTCTCCCACCTGCTGCCAGGGAGGGAAGGGGGGGTCCCGTGATGCCCCCCCGCCTTGCATCGAGTGCACCCAGCACCGGTGCCACCCTCCCAGTGCCACCAGTGCCAAGCTGGTGCCATGCTGGGCCGGGCCGTGCCAGCCTGCATGTCCCCAGCTGCCACCAGAGGGCAGGGACAGGACGCCCTGCAGAGCTGGCACAGCCCGGGGACACGGAGCTGGCACCCCCCAGCACCAGCCCTGCCCCCCCGCTCTGCACCCCGATTCCCCCGTAAGGTCCTTAGTGTAACCCCAGACCCCGAGCAGGATGGCACCCAGGGGGGCTGCCCTGTGGGGCTGGGGCTCGGCTTCTCCCCCAGGGGAGATTTTGGGGTGCCCCAGGCGGGCATGGAGACCCCCCCTGCCCACCCCATTGTCTGTGCCCAGCACCAGGCTGGGAGCTCAGCCTTTGTCCTGTCGCTTGTGGGGCTGAGCCACAAAACCCTCAGGATGTGGGGCTGACCCACACTGGCACCGTCAGAGCCCCTCGGTCCCCGGTAAGGGCAGACCCCAAAGTTGGGGGGGGACACACAGACGCTGCCTTACACCGGGCAGGATGGTGCTCCCGGTGACAGGGTTAAAAACCCCGGGTGACACCTGGAAGGTGCTCGCTCCATTAATTCTGGCATGTGAGGAGAGCAGCACCGGGAAGAGATTAGATATTAACCCAGCCAGTGCCTCCCACCCGACGGGCACCCACCCCGGGGGGGGGCTTCCAGGGCCGGATCCCACCCTGGGGCCCTTTGTCAGGGCTGGAGGGGGCTGGAAGGGGTGGGGGGGCTTCTACCCACACGGGCAGGGTTTGGCAGGAATCCCGGCCACGCTTGTGGGAAGCCGGGACCACAAGCCGTCCCCCCCCTCTCCTCACCCCCCTC
>NW_015091046.1:379121-380389 GCF_001431845.1 Calidris pugnax
GCCTGGTGGCAGCCCCCACTGCACCCCGGGGACCCCTGAGCCACACTGGAATGGGCAGCTCAGCCCTGCCCGTGCTCAGCCCCTCGGGATGAGCGGTGTTTGGCCCCCCAGGAAACTCAGCTGTGGGGCAGCAAGGACGTGTCCGAGTCCAGTGGCAGGAGCCACTGCCTGCTCCGTGTGTGCCACCCCTGCTGGGCTCCTCTCCAGCCCGGTGGCCATGGGACTAGTGGAGCTTCCACAGCCAAGGAGTGTGACCGTGCTCGTGGCTGCTCTCCTGCATCCTCTCCAGCCCAGGCTGAACTGAGACCCAAAGGTCCCAGGGAACCCGGTGGTGTGGGGTGATGGGTGCAGGTGAGCTCCTGCGGGTCCTGGAGAGGACACGGTGCCCGCTGGGTGCCAGCAGAACGGTCCATCCTCCATAAACTGCCGTGCTGAGACAACAACGCTGCCTGGGTCAGGAGGGGGACACCCTGCGCCAGCTCCCCCGGGCACAGGGTCCCTCTGCCTGGCACCGAGCCCGCAACCCTCCTGGGGATGGTGTCGGGGGGGAGCATCCATGGGGTCCAGTGTCCCCAGCCTGAGCAGATGGTAAGACCCCAGCTCTCCCCGATTCCCCCGTAAGGTCCTTAGTGTAACCCCCCCCCCAGACAGACCAGCCTCTCCCCTCTAATCCCCCAGACCCCGAGCAGGATGGCACCCAGGGGGGCTGCCCTGCGGGGCTGGGGCTCAGCTGCTCCCCCCAGGGAGATTTTGGGGTGCCCCAGGCAGGGCATGGAGACCCCCCCTGCCCACCCCATTGTCTGTGCCCAGCACCAGGCTGGGAGCTCAGCCTTTGTCCTGTCGCTTGTGGGGCTGAGCCACAAACCCTCAGGATGTGGGGCTGACCCACACTGGCACCGTCAGAGCCCCTCGGTCCCCGGTAAGGGCAGACCCCAAAGTTGGGGGGGGACACACAGACGCTGCCTTACACCGGGCAGGATGGTGCTCCCGGTGACAGGGTTAAAAACCCCGGGTGACACCTGGAAGGTGCTCGCTCCATTAATTCTGGCATGTGAGGAGAGCAGCACCGGGAAGAGATTAGATATTAACCCAGCCAGTGCCTCCCACCCGACGGGCACCCACCCCGGGGGGGGGCTTCCAGGGCCGGATCCCACCCTGGGGCCCTTTGTCAGGGCTGGAGGGGGCTGGAAGGGGTGGGGGGGCTTCTACCCACACGGGCAGGGTTTGGCAGGAATCCCGGCCACGCTTGTGGGAAGCCGGGACCACAA
>NW_015091046.1:380567-380788 GCF_001431845.1 Calidris pugnax
CTCTCCTCACCCCCCCTCCTCACCCCCCCCTCCTCGCCAACCGGTGGTTATTTACTTGGAGAAGGAGGTGGAAATGTGCTGACCGCGTCCGCCGCCGGCGGAGAGGGGGGCTCCGCTCTGGCCAGAACCGGCTGGGGTGGAAAACAGCTCCCCAGCCCCGGCCTGAGCAGTTGGGGGGGGTGAGAGGGGCCCCCCAGGTACGGCTTCCCCCCCCCCCCCCC
>NW_015091046.1:380798-382493 GCF_001431845.1 Calidris pugnax
CTCGCTTGCCCAAGGGCTGAGCCGCCGCGGAGCCGGGGCTCGGTGGGCTCGGTGCCACTGTTGCCACCGTGCCAGCCATGCCAGCCATGCCAGCCACCCTGCCCCGCGGCTCCCCAGGAAAGGTAAGCCTGGAAAAAATGCGTGCGGGTGATTTCGGAGCGAGGCATCAGGGATGCCTGGTCCCGGTGCTGTGCTGAGCTCCATCGCAGCCCCTCACCGTGGCTTCTGTGCCAGAGGGTGCTCGGTCCCACCGTGGGGGCACCGGAGAAACCGGGACCAGGCTGTGCCCGGGTGAGGGGTCTGTGCCAGGGACCACCTGCCCTGGCACATAGGAGGGGACTGAGGGCAACCCATCCCTCGCAGCCCGGCATGGGTCCCTTTGAGGCAGCCAGCACATGGTGGCATCACACCCAACCTACCCTGCAGCCAGCGGGGTGTTTGGGTAGGACCTACAGAAACCCCAGCAAGGGCTGGAAAGCCCAGAGGGTCCCTGCAGGAAGGGGGAAGGAAATCGCCCACCACGGGGGAGATGCGAGGGCGAAAGCCGTGTGGCTACGGGGCAGCCTTGCTGGGGCAGACACCCCACGGCGGCCCCACGGCGGGTGCGGGGGTTATGGGGGGCTGGTGCTGAGTCAGCAGCTGGGAAACCCGTGCGGAGGAAGGAAGCAGCCAGCAGGAAGCCTGGGCCCGGGTCAGCACCGGTGCGGGGGCGGCAGAGCAACCGGCACCGGTTACTGGAGGCTGAGCCTCCACCGGAGAGCGAGGGGCTGCTCCCGGACCCTGTGAGTCAACCCCCAGGGAAACTGAGGCACAAGAGGCTTCTGCAGAGTCCCTGCCTTCCACGCTGCTCCGGTGCCCGTGCGAGGGCACACGCGTGTGCACGTGCCCCGGCAGAGAGGCGCCGTCCTCCCCCAAACGCCGTCCTGAAGCCAGACGCTCTTTAGGAGAAGAAGGGCAGGAGGATCCCGGAGGGATGGCGGGCGCAGCACCCGTCCCAGACAGGCTGTCACCTCCCCGGGGGCTCCGGCGGGTGCCGGTCCCGGTGCCAGGGGTGCTGCCGGCTCCGGCTCTGCCTCCCTTTCTCCCCGGATTGTTTTTATCCCGGGTCGGGCTGGGGGAGGACCTGCCGGAGGCGCGTTGAACTTTCGTCTGCATCCTTCACCCTCTTGCTTCACCCTCCCAAAATAGCAGCTCCTGCCTGGAAACCTCCCCCGGGGCTGGCAGGGCACCGGGTCCCCCGGGGCGCCCCGAGTTTTCCTGGGGCTTTTCCCTCTCCCTGAGCCCCCCCCCCGGGGATGGGGTGACTGCGGGGTGCCCATGCCCAGCCCTGGGGTACGCAGCCACCCTCGCCAGCTCAGGGGCCACCAAGCCCCCCAGGCAGGGGCTGCCCTGGCCCCCCGGCCCCTGGCAGGAAGGGCTTTTCTGGGGCCCTGCTGCCCTGCCAAGGGCTCCGGCTTTAGCCGTCAGCTGACATTCCTCCGGGAGGCCCCTCCAGGCCTGCGCCTCGGGGCTTCCCAGCGGGACCCGCTGTGTCCTTACGCTGCCAGGGCTGCCCCTGGGGCCCCATTCCCAGCTCCCACCCAGGAGCCCCCCCCCGCCGGCTGGGTGCCACCATCCCAGCACCCAGAGGAGGTTGGTGCGAGGCCCCCGTGGGGGTGATGCTACCCCAGCACAGCCCCCCACACACAACCCCCT
>NW_015091046.1:382670-385958 GCF_001431845.1 Calidris pugnax
TCCCCTCAGCTCGGCCCTCCGTGCCCGCTTGTTCCTCTTTCTCCTTGTCCCCCTTCCCCCCCCCTTGACTCCTTTGGCTTCGGGCACCGACCCAGCTCAGGTCCCGTGTCCGGCGCTGCTGGCACGTAGGCAAGCCTGGCACGGCACGGCATGGCACTGGGGGTCCCTCTCCCCAGGACCCCAGGGAATATGGGGTGGGCATGAGGAAGAGGAGGCAGAGAGGAAGCTGCAACCCCACTGCTGGGGAGAAGGGGGGAAACCCAGCAGGAGACCTCCGGCAAGGTGACCCCGGGATGGATCTGGGGGTCCCTGTCCCCATCCCGGAGCGGCGGCCCCGGGTGCAGGGCGGGGGAACGGGGGGGACCCCCCCGTTCCCCCGCCCTGCACCCGGGGCCGCCGCTCCGGGATGGGGACAGGGACCCCCAGATCCATCCCGGGGTCACCTTGCCGGAGGTCTCCTGCTGGGTTTCCCCCCTTCTCCCCAGCAGTGGGGTTGCAGCTTCCTCTCTGCCTCCTCTTCCTCATGCCCACCCCATATTCCCTGGGGTCCTGGGGAGAGGGACCCCCAGTGCCATGCCGTGCCGTGCCAGGCTTGCCTACGTGCCAGCAGCGCCGGACACGGGACCTGAGCTGGGTCGGTGCCCGAAGCCAAAGGAGTCAAGGGGGGGGGAAGTGGGACAAGGAGAAAGAGGAACAAGCTGGCACGAAGGGACGAGCTGAGGGGACAGTCCTGTCCCCGGGTGTTATCTCTGCTGTGTGGCCCAGGCCTGGGGGGACACCAGCGGGCACGGTGCTCCTGGCACTGGAGGAAGGGATCTGGCACAGCCCTGGAGCTCATATCATATCAGGAGAGAGCGTGGGGGGCACAGAGGGGGTTGGGACCCCCTCAGTTGTGTGTCCCCCCAGGGGATGTGTCTGCCCGATCCCATCTAGAGCTACTTTGGGGTGGGCTGGGCTGTGCCACCACAGACAGGCCTCACCCCGTGGAGGAAGGGATCTGGCACAGCCCTGGAGCTCATATCATATCAGGAGAGAGCGTGGGGGGCACAGAGGGGGTTGGGACCCCCTCAGTTGTGTGTCCCCCCAGGGGATGTGTCTGCCCGATCCCATCTAGAGCTACTTTGGGGTGGGCTGGGCTGTGCCACCACAGACAGGCCTCACCCAGTCCCTTGGCACAGCCAGGCAGGAGGGATGCCCACCCTGGGGATGGCAGACAGGGATGCTCCGAGCCCTGGAGATGGCACAGGCAGCGCCAAGAGCTGAGCCACAGCCCTGGTCCCATCTTCCTAACACCTTCTCTGTCCCATAGGGTCCCTGGATGCCCCGCTCGGTGCCCGCACCGCCGCGCAGGATGGGTGCTGCAGCAGGATGGGTGCTGCTGGCCCTGCTCCCCGTGGCCGGCGGACAGACCACCCCTCCCTCGGGCTGTGGCAAGGACCTCTCCTCCCTCTACTACAACCTCTGCGACCTCTCGGCAGCCTGGGGCATCGTGCTGGAGGCCGTGGCCAGCCTCGGCGTGGTCACCAGCTTCGTGCTCACCATCGTCCTGGTGGCCAGCCTACCCTTCGTGCAGGAACCCCAGAAGAAGAGCCTGGTGGCCACGCAGGTTTTCTTTCTTCTGGGCACCTTCGGGCTCTTCTGCCTGACGTTTGACTTCATCGTGGGGCCGGATTTCTCCACCTGCACCTCCCGCCGCTTCCTCTTCGGCGTCCTCTTCGGCATCTGCTTCTCCTGCCTGCTGGCGCACGCCGTGGCCCTCAACTTCTTGGCACGGAGGAACCAGGGCCCACGGGGCTGGGTGACGCTGGCGGTGGCCCTGCTCCTCGCCTTGGTGGAGGTCATCATCAACGCCGAGTGGCTCATCATCACGGTGGCGCGGCGGGAGGGCGGCTCCCCGGACCCTTGCCGGTTGGAGGACGCTGACTTCGTCATGGCACTCATCTACGTCATGGTCCTGTTGGTGGCTGCCTTCGGCACCGCCTGGCCAGCCCTCTGTGGCCGCTACGGCCGCTGGCGCAAGCACAGCGCCTTCATCCTGGCCACCACCAGCCTCTCCATGGCCATCTGGGTGGCGTGGACGGCCATGTACCTCTACGGGAACCAGCACGCGGGCGAGAAGCCTGGTTGGGATGACCCCACGCTGGCCATCGCCCTGGTCTCCAACGCCTGCGCCTTCCTCCTCCTCTACGTCATCCCCGAGGTGACGCACGTGACGCGGCGCAGCCCCGAGCAGGCCTTCGAGGACGACATCTACCCCACGCGCGGGGTGGGCTACGAGACCATCCTCAAGGAGCAGAAGTCGCAGAGCATGTTTGTGGAGAACAAAGCCTTCTCCATGGACGAGCCCTCCTTTGGTAGGCACCGGGGCTCACCGGGGGACCTTCTGAACCCCACGGCGGCAGGTACCGGCACTGGGGCGGGCGGTGGCGAGACGTCTGGCTGCGACCCGCCCCGGCATCGACGCCTGCCGTGGTTGTGGCTGCCGAAAACCCGCCGGGCTGGGTCTACCAGTTTGGGCTGAGCAGGGGTGCTCCCTCCCCGGCGCGGGGTGCCCGCGGCTCCCGTCCCACCGCCCCAGGCAGCCGCTCTGCTCCCGAGACCCTACAATAACACGGGGCGGTGTCGGCCACCCCAGCGGGCACCGGTGGCAAGCGCCTGTCCTGCCCTGGCAAAGGTGTCTGCAGCCCCCTGGGGGCAAGGTGGGGGCTCCTGAGCAGCCCCCACACCACCCTGCCTCCGGGAGACCCTACAATAACAAACCCTGGCCAGGAGCGGGTGATGCAAGCCCTTGGGACATCCCTCCTGTCCCCCCGGGAAGGGCGCAGAGCAGCCGGATGCTGAGTCAGCTCATTAAAGCTACTAACGAGGAGCGGCTCCCCGGTGGGGTGGGGGTGGCTCTGTGACTTCCCTCCCCCCCCAAATCTCCTTCACCGTCCCCATCTCTTTGCAGGCAAGAAGCCGGTGTCCCCGTACAGCGGCTACAACGGGCAACTGCTGACCAGTGTCTACCAGCCCACCGAGATGGCTCTGATGCACAAGGGGCCGGTAAGTGTGACCACAACGTGTGCCACCACCGGGGCCACACTCTCCAGAGCCGGTCACATCCTCCCTGATGGACGGGCGTTCAACTGGAGCAACTGGGATGGGGGCCAGGGTGTGGGGGGGCTCCCCTGCTCCCCATATCCCAAGGGCTGCTGTAACCCTGGTGGAGGGTGGGGGGGGGAATAACCCCTTACCTTCTTGCCCCGGCACCCCACGGGGCTGGGGGTGCTCCTGGTGCTGCTAAAG
>NW_015091046.1:385968-386539 GCF_001431845.1 Calidris pugnax
AGGGGGGGGGAATAACCCCTTACCTTCCTGTCTCAGCACCCCACGGGGCTGGGGGTGCTCCCGGTGCTGCTAGAGCCCCCCCATTCTCTGTCCCTCAGACTGAAGGACCCTATGACGTGATCCTGCCCCGCGCCTCCACCACCAGCCCGGTGGCCGGCAGCGCCAGCTCCACGCTGCGAGCCGAGGACGCCTTCGCGGCACAAGCCCGGCACGGCGGCGCCCAGCGGGACGGCAGGAGCTGCCAGGTGGGTTAATGTGCAACGCCGTGGGTCCCCGGGGGGGGCAAAGTCTGTCCCCGCTGCAGTATCTCCCGTGGGAGGGCAGGGAGAGGGACGGGGGATGGCTCTGCCACGGGAGCAAGCGTGGTTTCACCTCCTCAGTGCCACAAGCCCTGCTGGCACTGCCATGCCACCCTGCTCTGCCCGCAGGTGCAGTCCCCGTACGGCAGGAACCGGTGGTGAAGCCCCCCCTGCCCCACGCCGTGGCACGGGTCCCGCAGCGCTGGCACAGCCGTGGCCCCGGGGTCTCGCCGAGCCTCGTCCCACCCCACCGCGTTCATCCCACCCCGGTC
>NW_015091046.1:388955-394221 GCF_001431845.1 Calidris pugnax
TCGTCCCACCCCGCCGCGTTCATCCCACCCCGGTCTGGCAGCCCGAGCCGGTTCCTGCGAAGGGGGACAACCCGGACACCGTCCCAGAGCCAGCCCCCCCCACCTGCCTGGCTGTGGCACCCACAAGCTGCCAGCTCTGCCCGGACCCCCCCGTGCCCCTCCTGCCGTCCCTGCCGCAAGGACCAGCTCCTGTGGGGTCACCCCCGCATCGTCCCCTCGCTGCCTTTGTGATGCATGGACACCCTGTCCCCCCACTTCATGCCAGGGACCATCTGCCACCTGGGATCTGGTGGGACTCCTGCCCAGGGCTCCCCCCACCCCCGGCGCTGAGCCCCCCAGTTCCACGCTGACCCTCACCCACCCCAAGGACGTCGCAGGCCTGGAGCTGAGCCGTCGCTGTCCCGACAAGGTGACACGAAGCTCTCCCCAGCCCTGCCTCCCACTGTGCCTCAGTTTCCCCATTGCCAGGGAAAGGGAGGGGGGCTGCTTGGGGTCTGGGGGATCAGTGCCTTGCTGGGGCTGGGGGTGCAGCCCCCCCCATGGCTCCAGCCGCCTTCTCGGTGCCTTTTCCCCCTCGGGGATCCCTCCCGGGGAGCAGGGAGGGAGCTGGGCCCCTCACCCTCCTCGTGGCTTTCTCTGTTGTTCTTCCTCTTCCTCCTTTTTTCAGGTCTGCCCCAATAAAGGTGATTTTTTTCCTACGCAGGTGGCCCGTGATGGGGAAGGGGGCACCCAGCCGTGCCACCGGCTGCTCCCCCATCCCTGTCCCCACGGTGCCAAGGGGCTCAGCCCCACATCCCCCTCCTGGTGGGCAACAGGGGGGTTCTCAGCCCCAGTCCCTGCTGCTCCCCGTCCCCCACCATGGCACCAGGGCCAGGGCACGCAGATGGGGGACGCTGGGCCAGTAGCCCCAGCCGGGGGGCCAGCAGCCGGCGGGCAGATGGGCTGCCCGGCGGGAAGTGGCACAGCGCGGAGGACGTGCCAAGGTCGGGAGCGGTTTCTCCTGCTCAGATTGCCTTTCCCCTCCGCAGCGATTTCTCCTGCCGGGCAGGAAGCCTGCGGCCGGCAGCGCCATGAATTATTCAGGGGCTGAAATGACTGGGGGGGGGTGCAGGAGGTTGACCTGGTCTCCTTGAGCCGGGATGGGTGACCATTGTGGGGGCTGCCCGTGGCTGTGGTGCCCACACAAGGGATGCACCAGCAAGAGTTTGGCATGTGGCATGTCCTCCTGGCCATGTCCTTGCCAACTGGCGTGTGCCACCCTCCCGGCTGGGGACGGCCACAGGAGCTGGTTGTTTGCAGTATGGATCTGGCTGTGTGTGTCGTGTGTGTGTGTGTCCCCCAGCCCCAGGGCTGCTCTGCGTCACCCGTGTTTACCTGGCAGCGGGGATGTCTCCAGGCAGCACCAGGCACTCCAGGTCTCCCCGGGGCCGCTGGCACCACCGCACACCCTCCTCCCCGCCGCTGGCACCGCACGGCACCGCGGGGCCCCAACGTGTGACACCCCCGCAAAGGGCACATCCACCTGCAAGCTGGGCTGGTGTGGGCGATGTCCCCAGCCTGCCTGTGGGACACTGAGGTCCCCAGCCATGGTACGGCACAGCCCTGCCTTCCCGGGGTGCAGGGAAGGAGGTGCCAACCCCAGGGGCAGCCGAGTCACCCCAAAAAAACCAAGGTGCAAAGACTCTGATCCTATTCAGCTCTGGCAGGGGACACCGGGATGGTGTCCTGGTGGCTCCGCTCCCGGTGCCCAGCCCCTCAGGAAGCCCGGGATCCCACCGGCTGCCGTCAGCGCCGGCCGCAGCGTCGGGGCCGGCCCCGCTCCAACAGGCAGGGCTTTGTGCGGGCGCCGACGGCACAGGGGCCACCGAACAGGGCTGCCTTTGTGCCACGCAGGTGAGGCCGCCGCGCCGGCCCCGTGGGCAGACACGGGCTGTGCTGTGCCGGGAGCAGCCCCCCGTTATCCCCTCCCGGGGAGCTGGGGGGGCTGTCAGCCCCCCATGGGGGGTGTGTGTGTGTGTGTGTGCCAGGTCTGGATGGCGGGGGGGCATTGCCAAATGGCACAGGGGTGGTGTGGGTGCGGTGATGGGGCTGTGATGGTGTCCCTGGCAGCAGGGAGGTCACCAAAGTCACTGTGACCTGTCTGCCAGGGACAGGAGGGACTGGGGGAAGTGGTGGTGGTGCCAAGGGGGGAGCGTGGCTGCGGGTTAAAGGCTCACAGAGGGTCCCCGAGCGGTGACAACAAGGGAGGAAGGTGACACCGTGCAGGTGAGTCTTGCAAGATGCCCCGTGTCCCCAGGGCTCAGCTCGTTCTCCTCCCACTGGGGGCTGGAGGGGTGATGGCCAGGCACTGGGGTCTCCCCCCGACGGGGAGAAAGGAGGGTCCTACCCCCACCCAGAGCCCTGCCAAGGCCAGCTCACAGCGAGTGACAGTGACAACACGGGCTGGGACTGCCATCTGCCGGCACACAGCAGTGTCCCTTCCCGGCAGGAAGGAAGCCAGGCAGGTCAGGGACACACAGAATCACAGAATCACAGAGTCTTCTAGGTTGGAAGGGACCTTAAAGATCATCTTGTCCAACCGTCAACCTCACTGACAAAAATAGACACCCACACAACAAACAAGGAGCATCATCACTAAACCAGACCTCCCAGCACTACATCAACCCGGCTTTTGAACACCTCCAGGGATGGGGCCTCAACCACCTCCCTGGGCAGCCCATTCCAATGGCTGAGAACCCTTTCAGTGAAAAAATTTTTCCTAATATCCAGCCTGACACAGACACGCTCACGCCATCAGCCCTCAAATGGCACTTTTACTGCCACCATGTCCATGGCACCGTGGGGGTCCCAGCTCCAGCACTGAGCCTGTGGGGTGCCCCGAGTCAAGGTGACGGGGCTGTGGGGCTCAGCAACAGAAGAGCACCATGGGGACAACCATCCCTGTCAAGTCCTGGGGTCCGTGGGGATGGGGGAGGCTCAGCTCCTCCAGGCTGAGCTCAGCGGGGGACCCTGTGCCTGGGACCCCGGGGGCTGCCCTGCGCCGCCTCCCGCTGCTGCTGTTTGCGCCTCTGGATGTCCCGATAGGCCTGGATGACACGTGCTCTCTCCTCCTCCACAATGCGCCGGCGAGCCATCGACACCGGGGCTGCTGGGGACACTGGGGACACCTGGCTCTGGCCCAGGTGAGACGTCAGGAGGAGCCGCTTGCGTCCAGCCTGCGGGCAGAGAGGGGGACAGGTCAGGGAGGATGAAAAAACCAGGACCAGGCTCCAAGGAACCGTCACCAGGAGGCTGAGGTCACCACTGCCCTTTCCAGGCATGACTTCCAGCCCAAAGGAGGTGAGATGAGCCGGGTCCGGCCAAAAAGTGTGGGTACCTGAGAGCACAAACGAGGGGTGGGAGGCATTTTCCACCCCCTAGAACTCACCTGCTCCATGGGGCCCTGGCCCCTGGGCCGGGAGGTGATGGTGGGCGGCTGCGTAACCACTTCACCGAATGCCACCGTGTCTATGAGAGAGAAGAGGGTGCAGGCGTCGGGCAGGAGCACCCCAGGAGACACACAGCTCCAGCTCATCCCATACCTCTCCATGCGCTGCCGGGACAGGACATCACTCCAACCACCCCCCTGCGCCAGACCCACCTTGGAACAGGCTCTTCTCTAGCATGGCTTCTTTCTTCTCCTCCTTCTTCCTCCGTGCTTTTTCCAGCTTTTTATTCTGAAACCTGAAGAGCCGCGTTATGGCCAGGGCTTGTGACCAGACATGGAGCAAGTGAGTGAGTTCCTACCCCATGGGATCCCCCCAAAACCTGAGGCCCCACAGCTCCCCCCACTTCCTCTGGCACCAGCTTCCTTCAGCTCCAGCCCAGCAGCAGGAGGGTGAAGAAGGTCTGTGGCTCTGATCTCCCAGATTTGACCCACAGATTTGGCCCACAGCCCCCCACCTGCACCCCGAGGGGCTGCCAGATGCCAGACCTGCCCTGCAGCACCAGCAAAGCACCCACCACCTGCCCAGAACCGGGCAGGGGCACAGGGCTGGGCTGACCCCGTCCCCCCACGGCCATCTCCTGCTCTCACTCTTTCTTTCTCTTGGACTTCTCCGGTGCCGTCGCCTCCTTCTCAGGCTCCCGCTGCAGCTGGTTCTTGGTGAGGAACAGGACACGCTGCACCTCCTGCTCCATCCGGCAGATGTAGGAGCGCTCCGACTCCTTCTTCCCTCTCTTGACCTTGCGCACGGGGATGTCTCCGGGGGCCTTGGGACCCTTCGACTTGGGCTGCTGCTTCTTCTCTAGGAGAGACGGGTGACATTACTGCAGCGGGGACAAAGCCAGGGGATGGGACATCACCGGGAGGAGTAGGACACCCCACTGCAGGATCCGGCTGCCTCCAGCTGGCACCGTGGCACTGGGGGCTCCTCGGCCAGGCCCCCAGGGAACCAGGCTCAGGTGATGTCCATGTCCCACCTGCCGCCTGCCTCTTCCCGAGGTCAGGGCGCTTCATGGCCTCGCGGCTCTTGATGAGCTCCCGCAGGCGGAAAGGCATCTCCTGCTCGTCGGGGTGCTTGGGCTTCATGTTCTCCATCTTCTTCTCCTTCCTGGGAGAGAACAAACGCGGGGTGAGACCTGTCATGAAGCATCGGGACTCAGCCACGGGGGGACACCGGGACTCGGCCACAGAGGGACACGGTAGCAGTGGGGACACAGCGACCCAGGCACCAAGAGCCGGCCATGAAGGTACGTGGGGACCGGATACCGGAGCACCTGCACCCGGTGAGGGACCAGCGGACCCGGGCACGGCGGGACAACGGGACCTGCACGCAGGGGGGGCAGCGGGGACGCAGCCTGAGGAAGCGGGGCCCCCACCAGAGCCCAGCCGGGCCGAACCGGGGGCCGGCCAGCCCCGATCCCGACCGGATCCCCCCGGGGTACTGACCTGCCGCGGCGCGGGGCGGCCGCTCCCCGCCCCGGTCCCGGTCCCGATCTCTGTACTGGTGCCGATCCCGGTTTCTGGCCCTGGCGCTGGCCCCGGCCCGGTTTTTGTCCCTGTCCCGGTCTCTGTCCATGGCCCCGGCCCGGCCCCCGGCCCATGTCGCCGCCGCTCCCCATGCGGTTTCCCCGCCGCCACTTCCGCCTTCCCTCCGGCCCGCCAGGGCTTTAGCCCCGCCCCTCTCTCCCTATTGGCTCCGTTCGGCCGCCGACCCCTCATTAGCAGTGAGCGCCGTGTTGCTATTGGCTGGGAGAGCTGCCGCTCGGGCGGGCGGGGGCGGGG
>NW_015091046.1:398992-401787 GCF_001431845.1 Calidris pugnax
CCCTTCCCGGCAGGAAGGAAGCTAGGCAGGGCAGGGACACACAGAATCACAGAATCACAGAATCTTCTAGGTTGGAAGGGACCTTAAAGATCATCTTGTCCAACCGTCAACCTGACTGACAAAAATAGACACCCACACAACAAACAAGGAGCATCATCACTAAACCAGACCTCCCAGCACTACATCAACCCGGCTTTTGAACACCTCCAGGGATGGGGCCTCAACCACCTCCCTGGGCAGCCCATTCCAATGGCTGAGAACCCTTTCAGTGAAAAAATTTTTCCTAATATCCAGCCTGACACAGACACGCTCACGCCATCAGCCCTCAAATGGCACTTTTACTGCCACCATGTCCATGGCACCGTGGGGGTCCCAGCTCCAGCACTGAGCCTGTGGGGTGCCCCGAGTCAAGGTGACGGGGCTGTGGGGCTCAGCAACAGAAGAGCACCATGGGGACAACCATCCCTGTCAAGTCCTGGGGTCCGTGGGGATGGGGGAGGCTCAGCTCCTCCAGGCTGAGCTCAGCGGGGGACCCTGTGCCTGGGACCCCGGGGGCTGCCCTGCGCCGCCTCCCGCTGCTGCTGTTTGCGCCTCTGGATGTCCCGGTAGGCCTGGATGACACGTGCTCTCTCCTCCTCCACAATGCGCCGGCGAGCCATCGACACCGGGGCTGCTGGGGACACTGGGGACACCTGGCTCTGGCCCAGGTGAGACGTCAGGAGGAGCCGCTTGCGTCCAGCCTGCGGGCAGAGAGGGGGACAGGTCAGGGAGGATGAAAAAACCAGGACCAGGCTCCAAGGAACCGTCACCAGGAGGCTGAGGTCACCACTGCCCTTTCCAGGCATGACTTCCAGCCCAAAGGAGGTGAGATGAGCCGGGTCCGGCCAAAAAGTGTGGGTACCTGAGAGCACAAACGAGGGGTGGGAGGCATTTTCCACCCCCTAGAACTCACCTGCTCCATGGGGCCCTGGCCCCTGGGCCGGGAGGTGATGGTGGGCGGCTGCGTAACCACTTCACCGAATGCCACCGTGTCTACGAGAGAGAAGAAGGTGCAGGCGTTGGGCAGGAGCTCCCCAGGACACACAGCTCCAGCTCATCCCACACCTCTCCACGCGCTGCCAGGACAGGACATCACTCCAGCCACCCCCCTGCGCCAGACCCACCTTGGAACAGGCTCTTCTCCAGCATGGCTTCTTTCTTCTCCTCCTTCTTCCTCCGTGCTTTTTCCAGCTTTTTATTCTGAAACCTGAAGAGCCGCGTTATGGCCAGGGCTTGTGACCAGACATGGAGCAAGTGAGTGAGTTCCTACCCCATGGGATCCCCCCAAAACCTGAGGCCCCACAGCTCCCCCCACTTCCTCTGGCACCAGCCTCCCTCAGCTCCAGCCCAGCAGCAGGAGGGTGAAGAAGGTCTGTGGCTCCGATCCCCCAGATTTGACCCACAGATTTGGCCCACAGCCCCCCACCTGCACCCCGAGGGGCTGCCAGATGCCAGACCTGCCCTGCAGCACCAGCAAAGCACCCACCACCTGCCCAGAACCGGGCAGGGGCACAGGGCTGGGCTGACCCCGTCCCCCCACGGCCATCTCCTGCTCTCACTCTTTCTTTCTCTTGGACTTCTCCGGTGCCGTCGCCTCCTTCTCAGGCTCCCGCTGCAGCTGGTTCTTGGTGAGGAACAGGACACGCTGCACCTCCTGCTCCATCCGGCAGATGTAGGAGCGCTCCGACTCCTTCTTCCCTCTCTTGACCTTGCGCACGGGGATGTCTCCGGGGGCCTTGGGACCCTTCGACTTGGGCTGCTGCTTCTTCTCTAGGAGAGACGGGTGACATTACTGCAGCGGGGACAAAGCCAGGGGATGGGACATCACCGGGAGGAGTAGGACACCCCACTGCAGGATCCGGCTGCCTCCAGCTGGCACCGTGGCACTGGGGGCTCCTCGGCCAGGCCCCCAGGGAACCGGGCTCAGGTGATGTCCATGTCCCACCTGCCGCCTGCCTCTTCCCGAGGTCAGGGCGCTTCATGGCCTCGCGGCTCTTGATGAGCTCCCGCAGGCGGAAAGGCATCTCCTGCTCGTCGGGGTGCTTGGGCTTCATGTTCTCCATCTTCTTCTCCTTCCTGGGAGAGAACAAATGCGGGGTGAGACCTGTCATGAAGCATCGGGACTCAGCCACGGGGGGACACCGGGACTCGGCCACAGAGGGACACGGTAGCAGTGGGGACACAGCGACCCAGGCACCAAGAGCCGGCCATGAAGGTACGTGGGGACCGGATACCGGAGCACCTGCACCCGGTGAGGGACCAGCGGACCCGGGCACGGCGGGACAACGGGACCTGCACGCAGGGGGGGCAGCGGGGACGCAGCCTGAGGAAGCGGGGCTCCCACCAGAGCCCAGCCGGGCCGGACCGGGGACCGGCCAGCCCCGATCCCGACCGGATGCCCCCGGGGTACTGACCTGCCGCGGCGCGGGGCGGCCGCTCCCCGCCCCGGTACCGGTCCCTGTCCCGATCTCTGTACTGGTGCCCGTCCCGGTTTCTGGCCCTGCCGCTGGCCCTGGCCCGGTCTTTGTCCCGGTCCCGGTCTCTGTCCATGGCCCCGGCCCGGCCCCCGGCCCATGTCGCCGCCGCTCCCCATGCGGTTTCCCCGCCGCCACTTCCGCCTTCCCGCCGCCCCGCCAGGGCTTTAGCCCCGCCCCTCTCTCCCTATTGGCTCCGTTCGGCCGCCGACCCCTCATTAGCAGTGAGCGCCGTGTTGCTATTGGCTGGGAGAGCTGCCGCTCGGGCGGGCGGGGGCGGGG
>NW_015091046.1:402010-402802 GCF_001431845.1 Calidris pugnax
CGGGGGACGGGCCAGCCCCGATCCCGCCCGGATGCCCCCGGGGTACTGCCCTGCCGCGGCGCGGGGCGGCCGCTCCCCGCCCCGGTACCGGTCCCTGTCCCGATCTCTGTACTGGTGCCCGTCCCGGTTTCTGGCCCTGCCGCTGGCCCTGGCCCGGTCTTTGTCCCGGTCCCGGTCTCTGTCCATGGCCCCGGCCCGGCCCCCGGCCCATGTCGCCGCCGCTCCCCATGCGGTTTCCCCGCCGCCACTTCCGCCTTCCCGCCGCCCCGCCAGGGCTTTAGCCCCGCCCCTCTCTCCCTATTGGCTCCGTTCGGCCGCCGACCCCTCATTAGCAGTGAGCGCCGTGTTGCTATTGGCCGACAGGGAGCTGCCAGTGCTGAGGGGGGGCACCCATGGGAGGGAGGGCCGGGGGCCTTGGAGCTCTGGGGGGGACAAGGGGCACCTGGAGCTGTCCCTGCTTGGATGGGGGGGTGTTGGCAGGGAGGGCAGGGAGCGCTCCCAGTCACCAGCACAGGCCCGCCATGCAGGGAAAAATGGCCCCGCCGTTGGGGCGGTGTCGGTGCCCGGGGCCTTGGCAACAGCCCGGGGGGATGCAGACTCCTCAGGGGGGTGTTCCTCAGCGGGATCTTCTCAAACAGTCTGGAAATGAGGGGGAAAAAAAGGGATTTTTAACTCATTTTGTTAGACATCCATCAGACAGAGCTTTGTTATTTCCTACTTGTGTCAATTCCTGGTCGATTGGCCCGGAAATGACATTGTTCTGGACGTCGCTGGTTTAACAAGATGGACCAT